>NC_139595.1:3620382-3727882 GCF_946808225.1 Silurus aristotelis | reverse complement strand
ATAGCACAACGTTTTACAGAGATCTGCTGCTATAATAAAGAAAAGAAAAACCCACTAGTATTACAGACTTGCCTCTAAGTTTTATTTTAAAGTCGAGAAAAAAAAAAAACAACTCGAACTAATTGCATAATAAAAACAGACTACACTACAACAAGTAAAGACAGGAAGTCACTTTCACATCTTGCCAATTACTAAATATTGAGCAAACAGCTGCTCTTTTTTCTTATTTTACATTTCGAGACCCTTCTAAGTCAGCATTTAGAGATTTAAGTCTTAAAACTGGAGCATCTGTCACCATCCCATCATTATTATAGGAAATATACGTAACATAAGTAATATTGGTGTACGTACTGCTGCTAAAGTGCTGATTCAGCATTCAGTTTTCAGAGAGAACCAAATAAATGTTAGGGTTCCCTCTGGTGGCAAAGATATAATAGTAGTAGTAATCATAATTATACAAATATTTATTAGTAATATTATTATTGTTGTTATTATTGTTGGTGTAATTATTATTATTATTATTATTATTATTATTATTATTATTATTATTATTATTATTACTACTACTACATTTATATGAGATATATTAGTATGAAATATAAAATCTGGCAAAAATTTACTAAGCTATATTTTTTCCCCCATTTATAAATAAATCATTAAAAAAATATGACCAGTAATTAGAAAGCATTTAAAATGCACATCTAAATAAGTAAAAACAGTCCTTCTTTTATGTCTAAGAGACTGAAAATATACAGACATATTTCGGTGTTCAGAGTACTAAAGAACTAGTAAAAACTCTACTGTATATACTACTAGTCTGAATTGCAAGACATTGAATGACGTTTGTTCCTGTTATAGCAGCTAAATAACTTGTTCCGTTGTCTTTTACACTTTTTTTTACTGGAATGAAAATATAAAAAACAGTCACTAACTTAAGACACACTGTGGTTTTAGACCATATAGTGTGAGTTGCAGGAAGAGGAACTGCTTGAGTTTCTACAGACACAGTAACAAGTTCACAGAGAAGCAGGACGCAAGAAAACCTCTCAATTCTTTTCAACATCAGAACAATTTTAACATGAGCTGCTTTTTCATTTATATTCTGATCATCTCAAGTAAGTACATTTCTCATGCACTCTTCTATCCTATTTTACATTTATATACAGAATAAACCATTTCTACATCAAAACCCTAAAGTACTGAAATAATGTATCATAGATCAGTAATATCTTGTATTGTTAAGTAGTTTATAAGTAGTTTATTGTTTATTGTCACTATTAAATAATAGTAGTGTTTTTCTGTTCTGATTGCAGATGTTGTCATTTCTCAGTCAGCATACAGACAGTTAAGTCTTCAAACTGGAGCATCTGTTACCATCCCATGTCCTTATGATAGGAAATATATACATCATAAGAAATACTGGTGCTATGATGCTGCTGGAGCATACAATTACTGCAAAATTCAGGCGTATGCCAACGAGACACAGGGGAAAGTGACAGTAACTGATAATCCAGCTGAGAGTCTCTTTACTGTGACTATGAAAGATCTCCAGACAGGAAACACTGGAGGGTACTGGTGTGCTGTAGAGATAGAAGGACCTGCATATGATGTTACAGAATACCTTTATATCACAGTGAAAGCAGGTATTAAGTTACAATCTGCAAATAATTACTAAATTAAACAGTGTTCTTATGTTGATAAATATTAATAATACATAATTAACTATATTTTTGTGTTCAGCTCCTGATCTGTCTGTGAGGGAGAGCAGTGTGAGTGGTGATGAAGGAGGCAGCGTCACAGTTCAGTGTCTCTACAGCGCTGCGTATCAGAACACACAGAAGAAGTGGTGCAGATTCAGAGACAGACGCTGCAACTCAGTAACGAGGACTGACACATCCCATAATTCAGCAATAATCATTCGTGATGATGGGAAAAGTTCATTGAGTGTGCAGATGAGTGGACTGAAGAAGAGTGTTTTTGGCTGGTACTGGTGCAGTGCAGGAGATCTGGAGGTTCCTGTTCACATCAGTGTCCATGATCCACCTCCAGGTATCATCACAAACACTGATCCCTACTTTAACTAATGATGAGATAGATAGATAGATAGATAGATAGATAGATAGATAGATAGATAGATAGATAGATAGATAGATAGATAGATAGATAGATAGATAGATAGATAGATAGATAGATAGATAGATAGATGAGCTCTTTAGTCTTTATGGCATTGAGGGTGAGGTTGTTGATGAAACACCACCTCTCTGTAGGCCGATTAATCAGATAAAAATCACACAGATTTTTTTCTTTCTCTTAGTTGTGACTACAGTAGTGTCTACAACCACTCACCATGTCACTACGTAAGTAGAAAAGAAATTCATTTTGTTTATACATTCTGTTTTCCTCTGCATATTTACAGATTTTCTATGTTTATTAATTTAGATAAAGAATAATGTGTGCTCAATGTGCAACACCCTGTTACTGAATCTTTGTATCAGTACACAAGAAATTATCTTATAGTATTTATTTTACATGGAAATAAAAGAGCTTACTGACTCATTTATTCCTCCTACACCTCCTCAAGATCACCTGCTTCTTAATGAAATCAGGTGAAAGACTAGGAAGATTGTATATTCTGGATATTGGATATTGGATATTGGATATACTGGATATTCTGACCTTTTCTTTCATGTGTTGAACAGATCTGTCTCGAAGCACAATTCAGGTAGAATCAGATGTGTATGTTTTAGTAGTGCTGTTCTTCTTAACTGTTCTTCTTAACTGTTCTTCTTAACTGTTCTTCTTAACTGTTCTTCTTAACACGTTTCTAATTTTAAATCATTTCTCACCCTTCACAGCATCTCAAACTGCAGTTTCCAGCAGCGATGAAACCACGTGAGTGCTAAACACTTATTGAAGAACATGTTGAACTCTTTAGACAATGATGTGCTCTGCTGTTTTACAGATTTTCTATATTTATTAATTTATTGAGATCACTTTTTTAAAGGAAAACCTGTTCACCTGTTTATTACTGCAATTACACAGATAAATAAAGGGATTGTAATCACCAAAATCTTATGAATATGTATGAAGGAAAACAATGTAAGTAATGAGGCTTTACTTTCTTTTATGTTTTAAACAGATCTGTCTTGATGTCCAGCACAGGTAATTTAAGCTGTACATTTCTGCGAAAATGAGTGTAACTGTTCTTTTAAACACATTTCTAATTTTAACTATTTCTCACCCACAGCAACAAACCAGACTGCAGATTCTAGCGGTCATAAAACCACGTGAGTGTCTAAAAACATTCTGAACAAATGTAGACCAGTGCTGCCAAAGCTTCGGAGCCGTTATTTGGTCAGATTTAAATCTAATGTATAGTACATTCATAGTTAAATATGCATCTGAATATAAAATATTTGTCACAAATTATTGGTTACTTTCTAAATAATAAAACTTTGGGGCATCTACTAATAATTATATATAACATGTCAAAACAGTGTCCAAAGTGCCCTAATCCTCCTGGGCATGGAATTCACTAGAGACACACAAGTTGTTGCTGGGATCCACTCCTACATAATGACATCACAGAGCAGCTGGATGTTAGACACATAACGCTTGTTCACCTTCCACTTGAGGATGCCCCACAGGTGCTCAATAGGGTTCAGGTCTGGAGACATATTCCATCACCCTCACCTTCAGCATCCTCAGCAAGGCAGTTGTCATATTTTGGCGGTGTATTTGGGGTCATTATTATGATGGAAAACTGCTGTTTGGCCCAGTTTCTGAAAAGAGGGAATCATATTCTGCTTCAAAATGTCACAGTACATGTTGGAATCCATGTTTTCCTCAATGAACCGCAGCTCCCCAGTACCAGCAGCACTCATGCAGCCCCAGACAATGATGCTACCACCACCATGCCCGATTGTAGGACAGACACAGCTTTCTAGGTACTCCTCACTAGGGCATCACCACACATGTTGGACACCATCTGAGCCAAACATGTTTTTCTTAGTCTCCTCAGACCACAGGACCTGGTTCTAGTAATTCTCTTACTAATTCTTTGATGTGCTGCCAAAAAAAGGGTCAACAGCAACACTGTTCCCATTGAAATTGAATAAAACTTTTCTTAAATTCTTATGTAATAGGATTCATATATAATTTATATTAGTTAACCCCTTTTTATGCTAATGGCCTGGCCTGTCTGTTAAATTTTAAAGCACAGCTTTAAACTTGCCCACCCCTGTGCTCTGGGAGCTCTAGTGCAGCACAGCTTCAGAGCCCCTGATGTCTGTTCCTGTTTCCTGACCTGGGACATGCCAGTAGCATCATTTTGCTGCTGCTGAAGAATGAATTATTGATTGAATGAATGAATGAATATTTTGCACTGTAATTAATTCAGCCAGTTTGTGCTAACTATTGTGTGTCAATAGTGAGAATGTGGAGGCCCTGATCTATGGTTCTATGGTGGCCTTTTTATTGTTACTGGTGATCCTGGTCATCAGCATCTGCCTAAAAAGAAAGAAATGCAGTAAGTGTCTCTGGTCTGTCATTCCTTTTGTGTTTTTCTTTCTTTTTTTTGCGTTCGCAGCAGTAGGATCATGTTATTTGGTGTTTTAATGTCTAGACTTTACAGTCAGTGTATTTTATCATGTGCTTTGTGTAGCCTGTAGAGAACATTAGAGTAACAACTTATGAAATATCTCTAAGCTTTAGGTGAGGGTGCCTTCTGGTGGCACAGAGGTTATTATTATTATTATTATTATTATTATTATTATTATTATTATTATTATTATTATTATTATTATAATAAGAGTAAAGAGATAGAGAGTAAATGTATTAAGTTTTCTTTCTTTCTTCTCTACTGCCAGAAGCAGAGAAACAAATCAAGACCAGAGAGAGGAGCAGTGACACCACTGTTCATGCAGTAAGTAAAAACATTATTTTGGTGTCTTCAGCATCTTTAATGACCTGTCATCATCACCATCGGCATCATCATTACCATCGTCATGATTTTTTTTTTTCAGGCAGAGTGTGAGGAAACATACAGCACCATTGTTAAGAAAAAGTCAAGAAAAAATACATCGAAAGAAAAGAGCTTGGAGCAGGTTTGGCTTCATTATAAAGCATGCAGCATGGTTGTTTGTGTATTATAATGTTCTAGTCTAATTATTTAACTGCAGTGTGTATGTAATAAAGAGCCCAAAAATATTCTTATGTCTACGCAGGTTAGGATTACAGTTACATATTACGTAAATATTAATATCATACAATGTGGTGTGTGTGTGTGTGTGTGTGTGTGTGTGTGTGTGTGTGTGTGTGTGTGTGTGTGTGTGTGTGTGTGAGAAACAGACAACTTTTACAGCTGAAGACCCCATTATATACAGCACTGTGACTAAGCCAAAGGTAACACAGAAATTCAATGGTCCAATTCAACATTGATTTGCAAATGATTGTTATTATTATTATTAACATTAAATAAATTCATATAAATAAACATGTATTCATTATTAAAGATTTAATAAAGTATTTTTTTTTTTACATCCACAGTCTTCAGCATTAAAAGATAACGATGACGTAACCTACAGTTCTGTAAAAATTGCTTCCAAAAGTAAAACTGTGAGTGAATTATTTTAAATGAAGTGTATTCCAGAAAAATCTCAGCTATAGATCTAGAATTGTATAAATCTATAATAATCACTTTCCTCATTAATCTGCCAGGGACTGGTTTAATATTGAGACTCTTATTATTCTTTATTCGTATCCTGTTTTAGGTGTCTACAAATGTTGTTGAAGGTGAGACCATCTACAGCAGCGTAGTTTGCCAGTAAAAGGTGTGTGATAGATAAATAATATATGTATATAATCTTAACCCACTCAAATACTGTATGTAGAGTAAAATGACAAACCTTTTACTCAGCAACTGTATTTATTCTCTTTAGAGATTGATGTACTGTTTGGCTGGAAGGAAACTGTGGGTGGTGCCTCAGGGATCTCTACTGGGTTCATGTTCATCGTACATCATAGTCACATGACGCTCAGTTATTCAGAAAAAACCAATTCACTGCTAATAACAATTCCATAATCTAGCATCCTATATATTCCTATATATGTTCCTATATATTAATCACATTTGTGTATAAATGCAAGGATTGAAATGAATGTGTCTAATGAATATTAATGAATTCTGTATTTGTTGTCCCCATTTAATATTTTACTTATAATAATAGTCTATCATTTTGTATTGTGACTGTGTTTGTCTGTGTGCATTAGCAGTGTGTTTCACAAATTACTCTATTTAAGTACTAATCACCAGAAATATTACATTTATGGATTATCATTATTTCATAATGTAACAATTTTTATTATTGATTTTTGTTTAAGTACTTTTCATTATGGTAAATGTTGAATTATGTACTGTAATCTGATGAATTAATGTGTCTAGTGGATGATCCACAACATAAAACTTATGTATCCATTTACAGAATTCGTCAGTCTTCCTTATCCAGAGCAACTTTTAATTATCTCATTTATACAACTAAACAGTTGAGGGTGCTTAAGGGCTCAGAATGTGCAACTTTGTGTTTCTGGGATTTGAGTTTATGACCTTCTAATCAGAAAGCTAACATCTTTAACATCTATCTATCACATAATTTACAATGGTGATTTTTCTGTCACACAGCATAAAGAGCATTTTTTAGGCCATTAGACGATTTTAAAAAAATTGAGTGCTACATGTATTTATAAACAATAATATTTTTAATGTGTGTGCTAGAGAGAATGCTGTAGAGAAAGGGAAGTAGAGTTCATGAAAGTTATATTTGAAGGCCGAAGTGTCTGCTGGTTATTGGAGGTCATAAAAACAAAAAAAAGAAAGAAAATGGAACACAGTCATTTACAGAGCCACAAATTGCGTCCCATTAGGAAGACAGAAGAGTTATTTATAAATAATGTAAAAAATGTCTGTGCAAATGAGATATTTTTGGCTCTGTGTCATGCAAACCTTAAAGTGACATAAGTAAATAAAAAATAGAAATAAAACTCGAAAGCTCTACGATGTAAACCTTCTAACCTCTGGGTCATTTTCAATCATCAGCTTTTGTTTTTCACTTTCCCCAAACTAATAAGACATAAAAAGTCACTAACTTGAGGCACGCTGTGGTTTTAGATCATATAGTATGGGCAGCAGGAAGAGGAACTGCTCGAGTTTCTACAGTCAAACCAACAAGTTCACAGAGAAGCAGGACACAAAAACAAAAAACCCTCTTAATATTTTCAAGATCAGAACAATTGAAAACAAACATGAGCTGCGTTTTCATTTTTCTTTTCATTTCAAGTAAGTACATTTTTATGCACGTTTCTATCCTATGTTACATTCAAATACAGAATAAACCATTGATACTACAAAAGACTAAAGTACTGAAGTCATGTGAAAAAAGATCTGTAATATCAAATATTTTATTGTCACTGAGTAATAGTAGTGTTTTTCTGTTCTGATTGCAGATGTTGTCATTTCTCACTCAGCATCCAGACAGTTAAGTCTTCAAACTGGAGCATCTGTTACCATCCCATGTCCTTATGATAGGAAATATTTACATCATAAGAAATACTGGTGCTATGATGCTGCTTCAGCATACCATTACTGCACAATTCAGGCGTATGCCAACGAGACACAGGGGAAAGTGACAGTAACTGATAATCCATCTGAGAGTCTCTTTACTGTGACTATGAAAGATCTCCAGACAGGAAACACTGGAGGGTACTGGTGTGTTGTAGAGATAGAAGGAATATTCTGGTCAGATGTTACAGAACAACTTTATATCACAGTGAAAGCAGGTATTAAGTTACAATCTGCAAATAATTAGTGAATTTAATTGTGTTCTTATGTTGCTAAAGAATAATTTGACATAATTAACTATATTTTTGTGTTCAGATCCTGATATGTCTGTAATGGAGAGCAGAGTGAGTGGTGATGAAGGAGGCAGCGTCACAGTTCAGTGTCTCTACAGCGCTGCGTATCAGAACACACAGAAGAAGTGGTGCAGATTCAGAGACAAACGCTGCAACTCAGTAACGAGGACTGACACATCCCAGAATTCAGCAATAATCATTCGTGATGATGGGAAAAGTTCATTCAGTGTGCAGATGAGTGGACTGAAGAAGAGTGTTTTTGGCTGGTACTGGTGCAGTGCAGGAGATCTGGAGGTTCCTGTTCACATCAGTGTCCGTGATCCACCTCCAGGTATCATCACACACACTGATCCCTACTTTAACTAATGGTGAGATAAAACTCACACTATTTTTTTTTCTTAGTTGTGACTTCAGCAGTAACTACAAACACTCAGCATTTCACTACACACACGTAAGTAGGAAAGATCTATTTTATTTACACACTGTTTTCCTCTGCAGATTTACAGTTTTTCAATATTTATTAATTTATTCAAAGAAGAATGTTGAATTGCTCAATGTGCAGCACCATGTTACTGAATCTTTTGAACAGTATATGAGATATTATCTTGCTAGTACTAATGTCTCATGTCATAAACGCTTACTGACCACTTTATTAGGAACACGTGTACATTACAATCCCAGGTCTTTTGCCTGATTGTGTAATTGCAGTAATTACCAGCTTATGTATGTGTATGTGTGAAGGAAAACACTGTCACTAATGAGGCTTTACTTACTCACTTTTTCCTGTATATTTTGTACAGATCTGAACTGAAGCACAATTCCAATAACATCAGATATATATTCAGGAAAATTCGTGCAAACTGTTTTTCTTAACACATTTCTGATTAAAAATCAAATTCTCACATACATCAGGATCTGAAACTGCAGTATCTAGCAGCAATGATACCATGTTATTACATAGGATACTTTCTTGCTAGTAGAAACTTTTTCATATCTTATGCAGGCCTGTAGATTCATTAAAACATACTTTTACATACATTCGTTAATTTACACATTTACACAATGCTGAGAGACAAACAAGTGTGTCTGAGTTACTTCCCCAGTTCATGAATCAGAGCACTGAACTGGATGTTGAGCATTTTAAAGGTTTATTAAGGTCGTATTAAGGTCTTATTCTCAATTTTCTATCTATAAGGGATTGGATTGACCAGAATTTTATGTATAATATGAAGTCAAATATTTGAAGTAGTCAAACCATAATTTCTTACAGTACTTTTACTTTTATGTTTTAAATAGATCTGTCTCGAAGCCCAGTGCAGGTAATATCATTTCTACATTTCTGAGAAGTTTAGTGTAACTGTTTCTCTTAACACATTTCTAATTTTTATAACTTCTCACCTACAGCAGCATCTGAGACTACAGATTCTAACACTGATGAAACCACGTGAGTGTCAAAAACCATTCAGAACAAATTTAGGCCAAGTGCTGACAAAGCTTTAGCGCCAAAATCTGGTCAAACTTGAGCCTAATTAGAAGTTCATTTACGAGGTTTTGAACCATGTGTCCAATTTTTGAAAGTCAGTTTTACCTGTATTTTTCCTGAGATGGAATTCAATGAAATTATTTTTCGTTTTTTTTTATTATTTTTTATTATATATATACTTTTTTTTATTTTATATTCCTTTAGTGCCCTAAAGGAATGGAGACTCTTACAGTTACACATTATATGTGCAACTATAAATTACTCTGGAATCCCTTTGTTTAAAATTATGGCTCTACTTTATTGCAATTGCTAAGTGCTTTAAACCACATGGTGGCGCTAGCAGGTAGCACTAGAGCCTCTCAGCCTTAGGGTCGGCAGGTTGAACTTGAGGTCTGGTTACTGTCTGTTCATATTCCTTAACCTCTCAGAAACATACCAGTAGATTGAATTGGTTCCAGATAAATGAATTTTTGATGAATCCATTGAATAAATCTTTTGCACTGTAATTGATTCAACCAGTTTGTGCCAAAAATGTGTGTCTAGTATGGAGACCCAGATCTACTGTTCTCTGGAGGCCCCTCTTCTGCTACTGGTGATTCTGGTCATCATCATCTGATGAACCATTATTGATCAGTTTGTGCAGAGTGAAGGACATGTTATCCTGCTGAAAGAAACCAATTGCAATTATGAAATACAATAGTCATGAGAGAGTGTAGTTCTTCTTAAACAGTGTTTAGGTAGGTGGTACTGTAGGTTTCATCATAATATCCATATCAGAGTTTACCTAGAAGAACATTACACAGGGGGCTGCTTTCTTTCCCAGGCAAGCAGCACACATGCATCTCGCTGTCCACACAATGTAATAGACATCAGGATTTATCAGACTGGGACAATTTCTTCCATTGGTCAGTGGTGTAGTTCTACTGCTCAGTGCCCACTGTATGAGCTTTTGGCAGTAGACAAGAGTGAGTTTATGAACTCTGGCCGCTCTGCAATACGCAGCCCCATACACAGCAATGTGTGATGCACTGTCTGTTCTTTCCATCATAGCCAGCATTAACTTTTTCAGCAATTTGTGCTACAGTAGCTAATTAGTACATACTGTACCAGGAACACCAAGTAACACATGATATATTGGAGATGCTCTGACCAAGTCATCTAGAAACCACAATTTGGCCCTTTTCTCAAAGTTGAGAACTTCAAGACCTGATTCACTCGTTGCCTATTATACCCTCCCTCTTGAAAGGTGCCACTGTAAAGAGATAATATTATTCACTTCACCTGTCAGTGGTATTAATGTTATGGCTGATAATATGTAAATTTAATGTTCCCTATACATATGTTTATTCCACATATTGATTTTATTTAAATATGTAGAGTATATAAAGCCATCAACATTGTTATGAAACTGCACAAAATCTGGAAGTGGAAAAAGTGAGTAAGCATATGCTGTAAAATACATTGTGATTGTTACCTGCTGTGTTTTTTTTTTGTTTAAGAGATTCAGTGCAGTTCTGCATTGCACACGACTGAAGAATGTGATCTTGATGGAACTGCAGATTTAAGAAGCTGGAACATTCAACATGTTCATTTCTTTCTATCTATCTATCTATCTATCTATCTATCTATCTATCTATCTATCTATCTATCTATCTATCTATCTATGTATCTATCTATCTATCTATCTATCTATCTATCTATCTATCTATCTATCTATCTATCTATCTATCTATCTATCTATCTATCTATCTATCTATCACATAAATTACATTCTCAGTCAATGGTAATTTTTTAAATTTTTTTCAGCATAAAGAGCATTTTTTTAGGCCATTACATTTAACCACTAAATGCTACATGTGTATGTTATTGTTTTATTAACTGTAATAAAGATTGTGTTATTCTCCAACATGTTTCTGTTTTTCTGACATGCTTAATAACTACATGAGATATTCTAAGATGTAAATAAATTCAGTTCAACTGTATTTCTATAGCACATTTACCAATAGACATTGTACCAAAGCAGCTTCATGGATTTAAAAAGAAAGCAACTACACATTTTGGCATCATAAATGAATTCCTATAAGTTTATCTCTTAATATTAAGCCAGTGGTGATAGTGGCACTGAAAAACTCCCTGAGATGTTATAAGGAAGAGACACAGTCAAAACCTAAATATATGTATATAATGATTATATTTATAAATAATAATCATTTTTAAGATGTGTGTGCTAGAGAGAATGCTGTAGAGAAAGGGAAGTTCATGAAAGTTATATTTGAAGGCCGAAGTGTCTGCTGGTTATTAGAGGTCACAAAAACGAAAAGAAAAAAAATAAGATGGAACACAGTCTTTCACAGAGCCACAAATTGCACCACATTAGGAAGACAGAAGAGTTATTTATAAACAATGTAAAAATGTCTGAGTAAATGAGATATTTTTAGCTCTGAGTGTCATGCAAACCTTAAAGTGACGTAAATAAATAAAAAATATAAATAAAACTCGAAAGCTCTACGATGTAAACCTTCTAACCTCTGGGTCATTTTCAATCATCAGCTTTTGTTTTTAATTCTACTAAAATTAATAAGACATAAAAAGTCACTAACTTGAGGCACGCTGTGGTTTTAGATCATATAGTATGGGCAGCAGGAAGAGGAAATGCTCGAGTTTCTACAGTCAAACCAACAAGATCACAGAGAAGCAGGACACAAAAACGAAGACCCCTTTTAGTATTTTCAACTTTAGGACAATTCTAACATGAACTGCGTTTTTATCCTTATTTTTCCATTCATTTCAAGTAAGTACATTTTTTATGCACTTTTCTATCCTATGTTACATTCAAATACAGAATAAACCATTGATACTACAAAAGACTAAAGTACTGAAGTCATGTGAAAAAAGATCTGTAATATCAAATATGTAATTGTCACTGATTAATAGTAGTGTTTTTCTGTTCTGATTGCAGATGTTGTCATTTCTCACTCAGCATCCAGACAGTTAAGTCTTCAAACTCGTGCATCTGTTACCATCCCATGTCCTTATGATAGTGAATATATACATCATAAGAAATACTGGTGCTATGATGCTGCTTCAGCATACAATTACTGCACAATTCAGGCGTATGCCAATGAAACACAGGGGAAAGTGACAGTAACTGATAATCCAGCTGAGAGTCTCTTTACTGTGACTATGAAAGATCTCCAGACAGGAAACACTGGAACATACTGGTGTGCTGTAGAGATAGAAGGACCTGCACATGATGTTATAAAACAACTTTATATCACAGTGAAAGCAGGTATTAAGTTTCAATCTGCAAGTAATTAGTGAATTTAATTGTGTTCTTATGTTGATAAAGATTAATAATACATAACTGATTATATATTTATGTTCAGATCCTGATCTGTTTGTGAGGGAGAGCAGAGTGAGTGGTGATGAAGGAGGCAGCGTCACAGTTCAGTGTCTCTACAGCGCTGCGTATCAGAACACACAGAAGAAGTGGTGCAGATTCAGAGACAGAAGCTGCAACTCAGTGACGAGGACTGACACATCCCATAATTCAGCAATGACCATCAGTGATGATGGGAAAAGTTCATTCAGTGTGCAGATGAGTGGTCTGAAGAAGAGTGATGGTGGCTGGTACTGGTGCAGTGCAGGAGATCTGGAGGTTCCTGTTCACATCAGTGTCCGTGATCCACCTCCAGGTATCATCACACACACTGATCCCTACTTTAACTAATGATGAGATAAAACTCACACTATTTTTTTTTCTTAGTTGTGACTACAGCAGTAACTACAACCACTCAGCATCTCACTACACACACGTAAGTAGGAAAGATCTATTTTATTTACACAGATTTACTATATTTATTAATTTATTTAAAGAAGAATGTCTGCTCAATGTGCAGCACCATGTTACTAAATCTTTTGAACAGTATATGAGATATTATCTTGCTAGTACTAATGTCTCATGTCATAAAAGCTTACTGACCACTTTATTAGGAACACGTGTACATTACAATCCCAGGTCTTTTGCCTGATAGTGTAATTGCAGTAATTACCAGCTTATGTGTGTATGTAAGTGTGAAGGAAAACACTGTCACTAATGAGGCTTTACTTACTCACTTTTTCTTTTATGTTTTGTGCAGATCTGAACTGAAGCACAATTCCAGTATATATATACATATGTATGTATATATAAAATTCATGCAAACTGTTATTCTTAACACATTTCTGATTTAATATCAAATTCTCACATACATCAGGATCTGAAACTGCAGTATCTAACAGCAATGAAACCATATCATTAAATAGTATACTTTCTTGCTAGTAGAAACTTTTTCATATCTTATGCAGGCCTGTAGATTCATTAAAACATGCACTCTCAATTTTCTATCTATAAGGGATTGGATTGACCAGAATCTTATGTATAATATGAAGTCAAATATTTCATGTAGTCAAGCCATAATTTCTTACAGTACTATAACTTTTATGTTTTAAATAGATCTGTCTCGAAGCCCAGTGCAGGTAATATCATTTGTACATTTCTGAGAAGTTTAGTGTAACTGTTCCTCTTAACACATTTCTAATTGTAATAATTTCTCACCTACAGCAGCATCTGAGACTACAGATAACAGTGATAAAACCACGTGAGTGTCTAAAAAACATTCAGAACAAATTTAGACCAAGTGCTGCCAAAGCTTTAGCGCCATCATCTGGTCAAACTTGAGCCTAATTAGAAGATCATTTACAAGGTTTTGAACCATGTGTCCAAATTTTAAAAGCCTCTTTTGACCTGTATTTTTCCTAAGAGAGAATTCAATGAAACTTGTTCCATACCTTTTATTTATTTATTTATTTATTTATTTATTTATTTATTTATTTATTTATTTATTTATTTATTTATTTATTTATTCTTTTTTTGTGCCTTAAAGGAATGGAGACTCTTACAGTTACACATATATCAACAACTATAAATTACTCTGGAATCCCTTTGTTCAAAATTATGGCTCTACTTTATTGCAATTGCTAAGTGCTTTAAACCACATGGTGGCGCTAGCAGGTAGCACTAGAGCCTCTCAGCTTCAGGGTCGGCAGGTTGAACTTGAGGTCTGGTTACTGTCTGTTCATATTCCTTAACCTCTCAGAAACATACCAGTAGATTGAATTGGTTCCAGATAAATGAATTTTTGATAAATCCATTGAATAAATCTTTTGCACTGTAATTGATTCAGCCAGTTTGTGCCAAAAATGTGTGTCTAGTATGGAGACCCAGATCTACTGTTCTCTGGAGGCCCCTCTTCTGCTACTGGTGATTCTGGTCATCATCATCTGATGAACCATTATTGATCAGTTTGTGCAGAGTGAAGGACATGTTATCCTGCTGAAAGAAACCAATTGCAATTATGAAATACAATAGTCATGAGAGAGTGTAGTTCTTCTTAAACAGTGTTTAGGTAGGTGGTACTGTAGGTTTCATCATAATATCCATATCAGAGTTTACCTAGAAGAACATTACACAGGGGGCTGCTTTCTTTCCCAGGCAAGCAGCACACATGCATCTCGCTGTCCACACAATGTAATAGACATCAGGATTTATCAGACTGGGACAATTTCTTCCATTGGTCAGTGGTGTAGTTCTACTGCTCAGTGCCCACTGTATGAGCTTTTGGCAGTAGACAAGAGTGAGTTTATGAACTCTGGCCGCTCTGCAATACGCAGCCCCATACACAGCAATGTGTGATGCACTGTCTGTTCTTTCCATCATAGCCAGCATTAACTTTTTCAGCAATTTGTGCTACAGTAGCTAATTAGTACATACTGTACCAGGAACACCAAGTAACACATGATATATTGGAGATGCTCTGACCAAGTCATCTAGAAACCACAATTTGGCCCTTTTCTCAAAGTTGAGAACTTCAAGACCTGATTCACTCGTTGCCTATTATACCCTCCCTCTTGAAAGGTGCCACTGTAAAGAGATAATATTATTCACTTCACCTGTCAGTGGTATTAATGTTATGGCTGATAATATGTAAATTTAATGTTCCCTATACATATGTTTATTCCACATATTGATTTTATTTAAATATGTAGAGTATATAAAGCCATCAACATTGTTATGAAACTGCACAAAATCTGGAAGTGGAAAAAGTGAGTAAGCATATGCTGTAAAATACATTGTGATTGTTACCTGCTGTGTTTTTTATGTTTAAGAGATTCAGTGCAGTTCTGCATTGCACACGACTGAAGAATGTGATCTTGATGGAACTGCAGATTTAAGAAGCTGGAACATTCAACATGTTCATTTCTTTCTATCTATCTATCTATCTATCTATCTATCTATCTATCTATCTATCTATCTATCTATCTATCTATCTATCTATCTATCTATCTATCTATCTATCTATCTATCTATCTATCTATCTATCTATCTATCTATCTATCTATCTATCTATCTATCTATCTATCTATCTATCTATCTATCTATCTATCTATCACATAAATTACATTCTCAGTCAATGGTAATTTTTTAAATTTTTTTCAGCATAAAGAGCATTTTTTTAGGCCATTACATTTAACCACTAAATGCTACATGTGTATGTTATTGTTTTATTAACTGTAATAAAGATTGTGTTATTCTCCAACATGTTTCTGTTTTTCTGACATGCTTAATAACTACATGAGATATTCTAAGATGTAAATAAATTCAGTTCAACTGTATTTCTATAGCACATTTACCAATAGACATTGTACCAAAGCAGCTTCATGGATTTAAAAAGAAAGCAACTACACATTTTGGCATCATAAATGAATTCCTATAAGTTTATCTCTTAATATTAAGCCAGTGGTGATAGTGGCACTGAAAAACTCCCTGAGATGTTATAAGGAAGAGACACAGTCAAAACCTAAATATATGTATATAATGATTATATTTATAAATAATAATCATTTTTAAGATGTGTGTGCTAGAGAGAATGCTGTAGAGAAAGGGAAGTTCATGAAAGTTATATTTGAAGGCCGAAGTGTCTGCTGGTTATTTGAGGTCACAAAAACGAAAAGAAAAAAAATAAGATGGAACACAGTCTTTCACAGAGCCACAAATTGCACCACATTAGGAAGACAGAAGAGTTATTTATAAACAATGTAAAAATGTCTGAGTAAATGAGATATTTTTAGCTCTGAGTGTCATGCAAACCTTAAAGTGACGTAAATAAATAAAAAATATAAATAAAACTCGAAAGCTCTACGATGTAAACCTTCTAACCTCTGGGTCATTTTCAATCATCAGCTTTTGTTTTTAATTCTACTAAAATTAATAAGACATAAAAAGTCACTAACTTGAGGCACGCTGTGGTTTTAGATCATATAGTATGGGCAGCAGGAAGAGGAAATGCTCGAGTTTCTACAGTCAAACCAACAAGATCACAGAGAAGCAGGACACAAAAACGAAGACCCCTTTTAGTATTTTCAACTTTAGGACAATTCTAACATGAACTGCGTTTTTATCCTTATTTTTCCATTCATTTCAAGTAAGTACATTTTTTATGCACTTTTCTATCCTATGTTACATTCAAATACAGAATAAACCATTGATACTACAAAAGACTAAAGTACTGAAGTCATGTGAAAAAAGATCTGTAATATCAAATATGTAATTGTCACTGATTAATAGTAGTGTTTTTCTGTTCTGATTGCAGATGTTGTCATTTCTCACTCAGCATCCAGACAGTTAAGTCTTCAAACTCGTGCATCTGTTACCATCCCATGTCCTTATGATAGTGAATATATACATCATAAGAAATACTGGTGCTATGATGCTGCTTCAGCATACAATTACTGCACAATTCAGGCGTATGCTAATGAAACACAGGGGAAAGTGACAGTAACTGATAATCCATCTGAGAGTCTCTTTACTGTGACTATGAAAGATCTCCAGACAGGAAACACTGGATCATACTGGTGTGCTGTAGAGATAGAAGGACCTGCACATGATGTTATAAAACAACTTTATATCACAGTGAAAGCAGGTATTAAGTTTCAATCTGCAAGTAATTAGTGAATTTAATTGTGTTCTTATGTTGATAAAGATTAATAATACATAACTGATTATATATTTGTGTTCAGATCCTGATCTGTTTGTGAGGGAGAGCAGAGTGAGTGGTGATGAAGGAGGCAGCGTCACAGTTCAGTGTCTCTACAGCGCTGCGTATCAGAACACACAGAAGAAGTGGTGCAGATTCAGAGACAGAAGCTGCAACTCAGTGACGAGGACTGACACATCCCAGAATTCAGCAATGACCATCAGTGATGATGGGAAAAGTTCATTCAGTGTGCAGATGAGTGGTCTGAAGAAGAGTGATGGTGGCTGGTACTGGTGCAGTGCAGGAGATCTGGAGGTTCCTGTTCACATCAGTGTCCGTGATCCACCTCCAGGTATCATCACACACACTGATCCCTACTTTAACTAATGATGAGATAAAACTCACACTATTTTTTTTTCTTAGTTGTGACTACAGCAGTAACTACAACCACTCAGCATCTCACTACACACACGTAAGTAGGAAAGATCTATTTTATTTACACAGATTTACTATATTTATTAATTTATTTAAAGAAGAATGTCTGCTCAATGTGCAGCACCATGTTACTGAATCTTTTGAACAGTATATGAGATATTATCTTGCTAGTACTAATGTCTCATGTCATAAAAGCTTACTGACCACTTTATTAGGAACACGTGTACATTACAATCCCAGGTCTTTTGCCTGATAGTGTAATTGCAGTAATTACCAGCTTATGTGTGTATGTAAGTGTGAAGGAAAACACTGTAACTAATGAGGCTTTACTTACTCACTTTTTCTTTTATGTTTTGTGCAGATCTGAACTGAAGCACAATTCCAGTATATATATACATATGTATGTATATATAAAATTCATGCAAACTGTTATTCTTAACACATTTCTGATTTAATATCAAATTCTCACATACATCAGGATCTGAAACTGCAGTATCTAACAGCAATGAAACTATATCATTAAATAGTATACTTTCTTGCTAGTAGAAACTTTTTCATATCTTATGCAGGCCTGTAGATTCATTAAAACATGCACTCTCAATTTTCTATCTATAAGGGATTGGATTGACCAGAATCTTATGTATAATATGAAGTCAAATATTTCATGTAGTCAAGCCATAATTTCTTACAGTACTATAACTTTTATGTTTTAAATAGATCTGTCTCGAAGCCCAGTGCAGGTAATATCATTTGTACATTTCTGAGAAGTTTAGTGTAACTGTTCCTCTTAACACATTTCTAATTGTAATAATTTCTCACCTACAGCAGCATCTGAGACTACAGATAACAGTGATAAAACCACGTGAGTGTCTAAAAAACATTCAGAACAAATTTAGACCAAGTGCTGCCAAAGCTTTAGCGCCATCATCTGGTCAAACTTGAGCCTAATTAGAAGATCATTTACAAGGTTTTGAACCATGTGTCCAAATTTTAAAAGCCTCTTTTGACCTGTATTTTTCCTAAGAGAGAATAAAATGAAACTTATTCCATACCTTTTATTTATTTATTTATTTATTTATTTATTTATTTATTTATTTATTTATTTATTTATTTATTTATCTTTTTTTGTGCCTTAAAGGAATTGAGGCTTTTACAGTTACACATATATCAACAACTATAAATTACTCTGGAATCCCTTTGTTTAAAATTATGGCTCTACTTTTTTGCAATTGCTAAGCACTTTAAGCCACATGGTGGCGCTAGCAGGTAGCACTAGAGCCTCACAGCTTCAGGGTCGGCAGGTTGAACCTGAGGTCTGGTTACTTTCAGTTTATGATCCTTAACCTCTCAGAAACATACCAGTAGATTGACTTGGTTCCAGATAAATGAATTTTTGATGAATCCATTGAATAAATATTTTGCACTGTAATTGATTCAACCAATTTGTGCCAACAAATGTGTGTCTATAGTCTGGAGACCCAGATCTACTGTTCTCTATTGGCCTTTCTATTGCTACTTATCATCCTGGTCATCATCATCTGTCTGCTAAGAAGGAAATTCAGTAAGTGTCTCTGGTGGTGTGTCATTCGTTTTCATGTTGGTTAGTGTTCTACTATATTATTTTAAAATAGACATTCAGACACAATACAGTGTTTCCAAAATCAGAGGACTGATCAAAGGTTAATTAGATAAATTAGGCAGGAGTCAAACAGAATAATTAACACCATATCCAGAATCACAGGGCAAAAATGCAGTGTAATAAACGTGACTCTTCTTAAAATGTATTTATTTCTTACTTCTTTCTAACATCCAGGGAGTCAAATCAGGACCAGAGGGGGGAGCAATGACCCCACTGTTCACACAGTCAGTATTGTGTTTGATGTGTGATCAGCAATCCACTAAACCAATTCAATAATTAATTTCCGTATTATTATTATTAAATATTATTATTTATTTTATTTTTTTCATTATTAAATAAATGCATGTACATGCATTAGCATGTATTTATTATTACTGAAGATTTATTAATGTATTTTTTTCACATCCAGTCTTCAGCATTGAAAGATAATGATGACGTGACCTACAGTTCTGTGAAAATTGTTTCCAAAAATAAAACCGTGAGTGAATTATTTTAAATGAAGTTGATTCCAGTAGAATCTCAGCTATAAAGCTAAATGTATAAATCCATAATCAACAGTTTCCCCACTAGTCAGGAACTGGTTTAATATTACTCCTATTATTCTTTATTTATTTCCTGTTCTAGGGGTCTCCAATAGTCGTTGAAGGTGAGACCATCTACAGCAGTGTAGTTTGCCAGTAACAGGTGTGTGATAAATAAATAATATATGTATATAATCTTAAACCACTCAAATACAGTATGTAGAGTAAAATGACAAAACTTTCACTCTGCAATTTTTTTTTTGTAGTGACTGATGAACTGTTTGGCTGGAAGGAAACTGTGTGATGCCTCAGGGATCTCTACTGGGTTCTCTATATTGTTATTGTATTTCCTGTTTGTTTATTTATTTTAGCTCCCCACTATTAATTATCTTGCCTTTTCATACTTAGTATACAGTTCACAACAGGATTTCAATAATTTAACTCTATAACCTCTGTATTGTTTCCTTACAAAACAAATTTCAACAAGGGGCAAAAGATAAAAATGAAACATTATGGAAATACCCAATGACACACCAAATAAACGTTTCTTCCAATTAATTGTCCTTGAATAGAAATAACTTGGATAAAAAAAAAATAAAAAAAAAACGTAGTGCAGTTCAGTGTCTATTCTGTTGCAATGAAAAATTAAGAAAAAAAATCAAGGAAAAATGCAAATATGTAACTCCAAGGTAAAGGGAACAGTATATAGCTCGTGTTCACAGATGTAGTAAAATCCAGGGGGAGAAAAAAGTGAAGGAAAAAGAAGAAAAGGAAAATGGTACACGTATGATACTACGACAAAGATAAGCATGGAAAATTATGCAGGTTCCTGAGAAAAAAACAAGGGTTGCTCGCCAGTTTCCACCAATTTTGATCATTCCTAGCAGGTAGAAACGATTCTAATTCCAGAACTCCAAGAACTCCTCATCCAGCATTAAAGAGAGATGGCATCAAAATGGAGAAGGGGGAACAAAAACAAAACCCAATCTTCAAAGACAAGGAAGGAAAATAATAAAGTGCAGTAAATTTCTATTTACCCACATTGAAAAAGATTTTTTTGAAATACTAATGTAATAAATGTTCAAAATGCATCAACACATTTACTTTCACTCAATTCCTTTTTTCCACCATTACCTGATAGAATATAACTAACAATAAATAATTACTTCTTTAATTTATCTGCGTGCACTTAATTAGTTTATAGCTTATAGCACGTGAGACATTTAATCAGTAAATCAACCCTTAATTTATCACTTCACTCAGATTTTCAAACATATTTCAGAGGAATTACGGATTACAGCATCATTTTAAAACACCTGACATAACAAAAGACTGAATAATACACGAACCATATACAGTGAGGAAAATAAGTATTTGAACACCCTGCTATTTTGCAAGTTCTCCCACTTAGAAATCATGGAGGGGTCTGAAATTGTCATCGTAGGTGCATGTCCACTGTGAGAGACATAATCTAAAAGAAAAATCCAGAAATCACCATATATGATTTTTAAACTATTTATTTGTATGATACAGCTGCAAATAAGTATTTGAACACCTGTCTATCAGCAAGAATTCTGACCCTCAAAGACCTGTTAGTCTGCCTTTAAAATGTCCACCTCCACTACATTTATTATCCTAAATTAGATGCACCTGTTTGAGGTCGTTAGCTGCATAAAGACACCTGTCCACCCCATACAATCAGTAAGAATCCAACTACTAACATGGCCAAGACCAAAGAGCTGTCCAAAGACACTAGAAACAAAATTGTACACCTCCACAAGGCTGGAAAGGGCTACGGGGAAATTGCCAAGCAGATTGGTGAAAAAAGGTCCACTGTATGCGCAATCATTAGAAAATGGAAGAAGCTAAACATGACTGTCAATCTCCCTCGGACTGGGGCTCCATGCAAGATCTCACCTCGTGGGATCTCAATGATCCTAAGGAAGGTGAGAAATCAGCCCAGAACTACACAGGAGGAGCTGGTCAATGACCTGAAAAGAGCTGGGACCACCGTTTCCAAGGTTACTGTTGGTAATACACTAAGACGTCATGGTTTGAAATCATGCATGGCACGGAAGGTTCCCCTGCTTAAACCAGCACATGTCCAGGCACGTCTTAAGTTTGCCAATGACCATTTGGATGATCCAGAGGAGTCATGGGAGAAAGTCATGTGCTCAGATGAGACCAAAATAGAACTTTTGGGTCATAATTCCACTCACCATGTTTGGAGGAAGAAGAATGATGAGTACCATCCCAAGAACACCATCCCTACAGAGAAGCATGGGGGTGGTAGCATAATGCTTTGGGGGTGTTTTTCTGCACATGGGACAGGGCGACTGCACTGTATTAAGGAGAGGATGACCGGGGCCATGTATTGCGAGATTTTGGGGAACAACCTCCTTCCCTCAGTTAGAGCATTGAAGATGGGTCGAGGCTGGGTCTTCCAACATGACAATGACCCGAAGCACACAGCCAGGATAACCAAGGAGTGGCTCTGTAAGAAGCATATCAAGGTTCTGGTGTGGCCTAGCCAGTCTCCAGAAATAAACCCAATAGAGAATCTTGGGAGGGAGCTCAAACTCTGTGTTTCTCAGCGACAGGCCAGAAACCTGACTGATCTAGAGAAGATCTGTGTGGAGGAGTGGGCCAAAATCCCCCCTGCAGTGTGTGCAAACCTGGTGAAAAACTACAGGAAACGTTTGACCTCTGTAATTGCAAACAAAGGCTACTGTACCAAATATTAACATTGACTTTCTCAGGTGTTCAAATACTTATTTGCAGCTGTATCATACAAATAAATAGTTAAAAATCATACATTGTGATTTCTGGATTTTTTTTTTAGATTATGTCTCTCACAGTGGACATGCACCTACGATGACAATTTCAGACCCCTCCATGATTTCTAAGTGGGAGAACTTGCAAAATAGCAGGGTGTTCAAATACTTATTTTCCTCACTGTATAAATAAGGTAGTTTTACTTATTTATTTATTAAAAAATAAGGGAACTAAAGCTCGAAAATCAGCTCGAGTTCTCATTTAGATATTTTTTTCCCCTTTTATTACTGCAAAAAAAAAAAAAAAAAAAAAAAAAAAAAGCATACCAACTTTAAGGTTTTTCCGCTACCTACTGGATTGCAGTATGAAACGCAACTTGATGGGAAGCAATGCAGATTTAAAAAACAACACAATAACAAAATAAAACACATTATTACCTGAATAATTACATTTGATTTCATATTCTTCAGTATTGTAACATTTAAATATGTAAATAATTTGTTGTTAATTCTATTATTTCTTCATTCTATTATCTCCATAAGTGAATAGTTTTTAATACCTTATTCTTTTAGTCATTAAAAATAGCTTGTGCCTTTCGGTATTTGTTGTTGTTTATTCTAATAATATATCAGATACTCTTTCAAGAATTCCACATTTTTCTAAATTTCCATTTTCATGTTTTCCTGTCTTGTATAACTTTTCGTTTAGTGCTGTATGGCCGAATCTTTATCTTGTCATAATCACATCATTTCCTTCACACCCCTACATTTTTTGTAATGCATATAGATGTCTTCTTTTTGTTTCTGTGTCCCAAATGTTCTGCCATCTCCTTTTCATCCTGTACCCAATCAGTCCTTTTATTTCTGCCTTTCTCAAACACACCCTAATTCTAATATCTGGTTCCTTTAGGTTCCTCTTTTGCCAAATGATCCACTACCTCGTTCCCCAATATAACCACATGTGCTGGTACCTATAAAAAACTGACTCTTATGCCTATGTTCTCAAAATGATAAAATTTTTACGATAATTCATATGTAAGATATTTCTGTGTTGTGGAGATTCAACACTCTAAACTTTCCAGTGCTGATTTTGAGTCTGTGTTTTCTAGTATCTTTTTTTTACTGGATGTCTTAAAGTCAGAAGGAAAAAAATTAAGAATAAAAAATAGAGTAAAAAAAGGTACTAGAAAACTGTTTATTCCTTTTATTGGATGTCTTTCATCCTGCCCTTTTATATTGATCCAGGATGTCATCTTTAATTTTTTCCTTCTGACTTCTATTCTGACATTTTGTACTTTTGCTATATTCGTGCTCCCCTCCTCATCTCATCTTTGCTTCCCTCTACAAACTGCTACATGTCCATATCTTTGACATTTATAACATCTTAACAAATGGATGGGCCGCATAACATACATGGCCCAGGTAAATCCTTAAAGGCAATTTTTCCTCATCAAAAAGAATCACTGAGAGACTGCCCTTCCTTTTCTTGTCTTTACATAATGTACTCTTCTCACCACCTTCACTTCTGCTCCAGAGATGCTCTCTTTGATTCTTTCTATTGATACCTCAGTCGGAATTCCAGATATCACTTCTCTTACTCAATTCTTCTTTTCTGGAGTTGAACATATACCCTTTTGCCCCTAATATAGTCTTTAACCCAAGTGCCTTTTTTGCTGCTTGTTGTCTTTGCAAAACAATAACAGTTTCCCGTCTCTTGTTTCCATGCAGTGAATCTGTGAAATCACATCATTTATCGCTTTTGTTAACTTTAAAAGATTTATTTTCAAAATCAAATGTTATCATTACCTTATGTTCTTTCTTTCTTCTCCTTATTTGGTGACTTCCTTTTTCACTATCAGAGTCTGAAACCTGACCCAGTTTTTTTTTTCTTTTCCTGTTTTCAACTATATTCCACTCATTACCTCCGCTTCCTCTGTTTTCAATTCCAGCTTCTTCTTCCTCCAATCCTCCCGCTTCCGGAATCCCCATAAGCTGCTTTTGGACGTAAAAGTAAATTAGAATTGAACTGAATTATAACAAATTGACACATTTTTTTTTCTATTTGTGCTGGCCAATTATATAAAAAAAAAATGTTTCTCTGACTTGGTTAATGACTTTATATGTGATATATGTGTGTTTAGGGTGCACTGTATAAACTACACTGAATTTGATCTATACTACATCTTTTCACAGGAATTTGTGGCTCTAGGAAAGAAAATCAATCCTGAGCATCCACTTATTATACAAACCAGCACATTCTTTCTATTTAAAAGGCAAGTCAATTTATATACAACTGGAATACATCAGAAAAACAACACGTACGTGCTCTATATTGCAACAAGTAAATCCAAGGGTGCAAATTACAAAGTCATGTTACCCACGTATGACGTTGCTATTTGGCAAATATTCATATCGTCCTGGTATCAGTTACTTGGACATTTAATCGGTTCACTGCACACTGTGGTTTTAAACAACATTGTAAGTTTAGAAGAAAGAGGAAGTACTTGATCTGCTACAGACACAGACACAACTTTGGAGAGAAGCAACAAATCTGACTGAGTTACTCTGCTGTACTTGTTTATCCTATTTTACATTCGAAGACCCTTCTCAGTCATCATCCAGATATTTAAGTCTTTAAAGACAGAAAGACAGACCAGACAGGTTTTGCTCAATTGTGTAGGCGACAAATAGAAAGAGAGAAAGATAAATAAAAATTTCATTAAAAAAATTGCATACAATATTGCCAAAGCATCAGTATAATAATGGAGCAAAAATATAATAAAAAAACTAAATGTAAATAAATGAAATGAGATGGATCACTGAAAATAAATAAAGATTTAATAAACAAGATAAAGAAACGTCACTGACTTGCCTGGCACGCTTGTGGTTTTAGATCAGTAGGTAGCAGGAAGAGGAACTGATAAAGCTTTTACAGAACATGTTCGGAAACAGAACACAAGAAAACCTTTTTTCCAGCATCAAAACAATTCTCACATAAACTACATTTTCATTTTTATTGTTTTCATTTCAAGTAAGTACATTTCTCATGCACTCTTCTATTCTATTTTGTATTCATAAACTGTAAAAAGTAATAATTTGAGTTTACGCAGAAAACCTGTGAAAACTGATTGCCTCAAATATTTGAGTTGCTAAAGCTTGCTATAGAAACTTGTGTATTTGTACAGGTTACCAGAAAACTTGAGTACTTTAACTCACTTTGACAAGTTCAGCCAACTTACAAATTTGAGTTAAGCTTAGTACAAAGAACTCTCTAAAAGTAGATACCTTAACAGATGATAGACAAGAGGCAACCTTTTTTTTTGTAAATTCTGTGCTGCCTAATCAGAAACATGTAAAAATAAAAAACGAGCCTGCATTTACAGTACATCAACATCACCTCATCAGGACACCAGACAGAACCTTTGCTATGTTTCCACACGGACGGTTAATGAGGTGATACCGGAGAAACTGTACGTCTTCTAATCTGAGTAAAGAAAGGACGTCTTGAATAAACTTGTGTCATGTTGGAGGTTTTAATTTCGCCTCTTATATGTATTTATTTAGAAGGTTTTTTCAATAAAAAAATAGTCAAACTGAAAAGCGTGCGTTAATAAAATTAATGCTTTTAAAATAAATTTTTGTTATTAACGCGTTCATTTGGACAGCTCTAATTAATATATTAACACAAAACAAATTTCAAATTTTGTATCAATCATAGAAAAGATGATGATGATGATGGTCAGGTGATCAGGAATGTCTCTGTTCTAAGTCGTGTTTACATCACTGACTCCCTCTGTCTCATCCATGTTAACCCCAGACTTCTTGTTGCTTTCTGTCGTGCTCATTGTTATCTTCGTAAACTAGTCTACGTTTGTGGTGTGTGAGAGCCAGGAAATGACAAGAAATATGTTGATGGGCTGAAAACAGCGAGAAGAAAAAATATTGACATTTCACTAAATAGGTTACAACTTACTTAAATAATTAAGTAATGAGCCTGTGTTGTAACAAGTAGAAAGTACAGATATTTGTTTAAAAATTTAATGAGTAAAAGTAAAAAGTTGTCTGAAAAGTAAAATACTGATACCTGAAAAATCTACTTGAGTACCGATACTTCGTTACTTCCCACCTCTGTAGATCATGCAGTAGAGGTAGCAGGAAGAGAAACTGCTTGAGTTTCTGTAGACACAGAAACAAATTCACAGGGAAGCAGGACACAAGAAAACCTCCCAGTTTTTTGAACATCAGAACAATTCTAACATGAGCTGCGTTTTTATATTTATTCTGTTCACTTCAAGTAAGTACATTTCTCATGCACTCTCCTATATTACATTCATATGCAGAATAAACCAGTAATATCTTATATTATTAAATGTTTTATTGTTTCGGATTAATAGTAATGTTTTTCTGTTCTGATTCCAGATGTTGTCATTTCTCAGTCAGCATCCAGAAAGTTAAGTCTTCAAACTGGAGCATCTGTTACCATCCCATGTCCTTATGATAGGAAATATATATATCATAAGAAATACTGGTGCTATGATGCTGATTCAGCATACAATTACTGCAAAATTCAGGCGTATGCCAACGAGACACAGGGGAAAGTGACTAACTGATAATCCATCTGAGAGTCTCTTTACTGTGACTATGAAAGATCTCCAGACAGGAAACACTGGATCATACTGGTGTGCTGTAGAGATAGAAGGACCTGCATATGATGTTACAGAATACCTTTATATCACAGTGAAAGCAGGTATTAAGTTACAATCTGCAAATAATTAGTAAATTTAGAATTATTATAGTTTTAAAGATTATTAAGACTAATAGAATATTTAATTTGTGTTCAGCTCCTGATCTGTCTGTGATGGAGAGCAGTGTGAGTGGTGAGGAAGGAGGCAGCATCACAGTTCAGTGTCTCTACAGCGCTGCGTATCAGAACAGACAGAAGCAGTGGTGCAGATTCAGAGACAGAAGCTGCAACTCAGTGAGGAGGACTGACACATCCCATAATTCAGCAGTGCACATCAGTGATGATGGGAAAAGTTCATTCAGTGTGCAGATGAGTGGACTGAAGAAGAGTGATGGTGGCTGGTACTGGTGCAGTGCAGGAGATCTGGAGGTTCCTGTTCACATCAGTGTCTGTGATCCACCTCCAGGTATCATCACACACACTGATTCCTACTTTAATATGAAAATCACACTGATTATTTGTAATTATTTATTGTTTTTTTTTTTTTTTACCACAGCTACAGTGATTACAACCACTCACCATGTCACTATGTACATGTAAGTAGGAAAGTTCCATTTTATTTATACATGTTTGCCTCTCCCAGGCTGAGACAAGCTAGCTAAGTTGGGGGTTGGCCGATCTCTTCTCACGATGTCTAGCTTTTCTTGAAAATTAATTTTTTAGTATGTCCTAGACCAAATCAATTTCTCTTCCTCCATAGGCATACTTTTTTTTTTTTTTTATCTTAGATGTATTAATATGTGCAGAGCCACACATGGGTTTTGCCACTCGAACTTGGCTGTAACAGTTTCCCTCTGACTCACAAACTGCATCTGTAGCAAACTGCACAAGCTCACATATATATGTTTCACAATGATAATATACCATAATGATATATATCATTTCACAATGGCTGATAGAGCAGAAGAAATTGATTTGGTCACAGATACACTTACAAGGACATTTACGAGATTTGCGAAACAGCTGGACATCTTGAGAAAAGTTTGGCCCAAACATTTCAAAACAGTCTATAATGTGCACAAAACACACAATTTGCCTTAATTTCAAATTCCCAGGAAAACCCCAATGCACAGAAAAAAATGCCCACCACTGGTGCTAACATATGTGTGTCTATAGGGAGAAGGTTAAGACCCTGATCCACTGGTACCTGGCAGCCTTTCTTTTGCTACTGGTGATACTGGTCATCATCAGCTGCCTGCTAAGAAAGAAATGCAGTAAGTGTCCCTGGTGTGTCATTTGTTTAGCCTTTTTTGCGTGTGCAGCAGCAGGATTGTGTTAGTTGGTGTTCGACTGTATTATGTAAAATAGACAGGACACAGGGTCAAACACAATACAGTATAGACCCAATACAGAGGACAGATCCAAAGAGTAATCAGATAAATCAAGCAAAAGCCATAAAGATAATCAGATAAGCAATACCAATATCTAATATAAAAAAGAAAAACAAGAAAACAGACAAACATGTAAAGGGTCAGATATGATGAGCAATTACAGTATAACAGAATATCACTTGGGTGATGTTGCCCCCTGTATAATAATATTGTTATAATTAGTTTTTTTTATTTAGATTATTATTTGATTATCTGTTTATTCAAAATATAACTGAATTTATTTGACTTAGATTAAATTTATTCATTTGTTCTTTTAAACTTTCAGAAGCAGAAAATCAAATCAAGACCAGAGAGGGGAGCAGTGACACCACTATTCACACAGTTAGTACAGCATTCAATGTGTGGTGTAATGCAAACCCAAACAATTTCACCATTTAATTACTTTTAGTATTTTTAAAAATGACCTCTCATCATCATCATCATCATCATCATCATCATCATCATCATCATCATCATACTCAGTTACATATCAGTGCAGTAGCTTAACTGGAAATGAACATTTTTTCAGGCGGAGACAGAGGGTACATACAGCTCAGTTGTTACATAGTAAGCACATTAGTATATTAGCAATTTTCCTTTTAAACGGAATATTGTATTAAATGAAGAGCATAAAATATGTAGCATCACAATAACTTACGACATAAATAGTCATATCATATAGAGGTGTGTGTGTGTGTGTGTGTGTGTGTGTGTGTGTGTGTGTGTGTGTGTGTGTGTGTGTTTAACACAACAATCGATTTTTTTAATTCAACATCAATTTCTCATCATTATCATTATTGTTGTTATTATTATTTAAATTACTATGAATAAAAAGTATTAAAGATCACTGTAGATTTAATAAAGCATTTTTTCACATCCACAGTCTTCAGCATTGAAAGATAATGAGGACGTGACCTACAGCTCTGTAAAAATTACTTCCAAGGATAAAACTGTGAGTAAATTCCTTTAAATGAAGTTTTTTCCGGTAGAATCCCAGCTATAAATCTTAATGTATAAATCCATAATAAACACTTTCTCACTAATCTGCCAGGGACTGGTTTAATATTGAGACTCTTATCAGTGTTTATTCATATCCTGTTCTAGGGGTCTCCAATAGTCGTTGAAGGTGAGACCATCTACAGCAGCGTAGTTTGCCAGTAACAGGTGTGTGATAAATAAATAATATATGTATATAATCTTAACCCACTCAAATACAGTATGTAGAGTAAAATTACAAAACTTTCACTCGGCAACTTTTTTTTTTCTGTAGTGACTGATGTACTGTTTGGCTGAAAGGAAACTGTGGGTGATGCCTCAGGGATCTCTACTGGGTTCATGTTCATCATGCATCAAAGTCACATGACCCTCAGTCTATCAGGAAACTCAAAACAGTTCCATCTACACCAGCTGTCATCATGTTGAGCTACACAGTATTACAACAAGCCCTTAAATACAACCAGGAACCTACACAACACGACAAATATAAATATAAGGAAAAATCTGTTGATGTTTGTATAAATGCAAGGACCAACATTTACATTGTAATGAATATTTGAAGTTTCTGTCATTATTGTTTTACTTATAATAATAATTTATCACTTTTTTATTGTGGCAGTGTTTGCGTGTATTAGCGGTGTGTATTTGCCACTTATTTACTAATCAGCAAAACTATTCCATTTATGGTCACATTATTATTTATTCTGGTATAATTTAAAGTAATTTTGACATAATTTCTAAACGTAATAGATGTGAACTGTTGCATAAATAAAGATCACACCACACCAGCGTTAATTTATTTAATTTGATGGACTCATCTCAGGGCTGATCCACATCATCAGAAGGAAGAAATGTGGAATAAATAAGTAATTATTTTGTTGTAGATGCATTTTTGGTTTGTGTCATTGTATCACTTGAAATAGTTTCCTTGATTATTACCTCAATCAAAACTCTTTTTATAGAATCCTGCACTAAAGACCCACTTAGATTAAGGTAGTTCTTTCTTTCTTTCTTTCTTTCTTTCTTTCTTTCTTTCTTTCTTTCTTTCTTTCTTTCTTTCTTTCTTTCTTTCTTTCTTTCTTTCTTTCTTTCTTTCTTTCTTCCTTTCTTTCTTTCTTTCTTTCTTTCTTTCTTTCTTTCTTCCTTCCTTTCTTTCTATCTTTCTTTCTTTCTTTCCTTCTTTCTTTCTTTCTTTCTTTCTTTTTTTTTCATAATTTTTTATTGTGTGAAATTAAAAACTTAAAAAAATGAATACTCTCTTAGTCAATCGAGAGTCTCAGTCAAACAGCACAAGTGCAATATCATATATTAACATAGGACTAAGGAATATGACATTGTATTGCTGATTACAATAACCTTGATGTTGTGTTTCTACTTTACTCTGACCTGCTGAATGACTGTATGACTCACAGGCAGGCAGATGCACGTGCAGGGAAACAGTAAAATCCACCAACAGAGGAAACTGATAAATGTGGTTAGCAGAAAGACAGACTAGACAGGATATGCTCAATTGTGTGGGTGACAAACAGAAAGAGAGAAAGATAAATACAATTTTCATAATACTTCATTAGCATAATTGTTTGCATACAATATTGCCAGAGCATCAATATAATAATGGAGGCAAAAATATAATAAGTCAAAATGTAAATAAATAAAATAAAACAGATCACAAAAAAAAAAAAAAAATGTTTAAGATTAATAAACATCACTGATTTAAGGCACGCTTGTGGTTTTAGATCATAGAGTAGGTAGCAGGAAGAGGAACTGCTAAAGCTTTTACAGAACATGTTCGGAAACAGAACACAAGAAAACCTGTTTTTTCAACATCAAAATAATTCTCACATGAGCTACATTTTTATTTGTATATTTTTCATTTCAAGTAAGTACATTTCTCATGCACTCTTCTATTCTATTTTATATTCATAGACTGTAAAAAGTAATAATTTGAGTTTACGTAGAAAACCTGTGGAAACCGATTGCCTCAAATATTTGAGTTGCTAAAGCCTGCTATAGAAACTTGTGTATTTGTACTGGTTACCAGAAAACTAGAGTACTTTAACTCACTTTAACAAGTTCAGCCAACTTACAAATTTGAGTTAAGCTTAGTACAAAGAACTCTCAAAAAGTAGTTACCTTAACAAAACTTCTTGTTCATATTACTAGAAGAAATGTGTGGAAACTGATTGACCTCTATTTCTCAAGTTGCACACAAAACTTGAAGGTATTAATACAAAGACAGACAACAGATTACTAAATCTTATTGTTGTTTATTTATTTTACAGTGTGAAGGAAAAAAATGTAATAACCTATTAAAAAAATAAAAAATTAACAACCGCTTGTAATTGTATTCAGTAAAAACTGTATTCGCTGTTTTTAGGGGTTTTTTTGTGCCAATAATTTGCACTAGATTTTCTTTTTTGCAGCAGCAACAGTATAAACTGTTAGTCCAATACACTAGACGGTCTTAAGTACTGTTTAATAAAAATGTTTGTGTAACTACTGCATTCACCTGAAAGTTAACACAACACAGCCTATTCAAGTAAAATAAACAAATTTGCCATATTAATCATATTTACAAGCTTTTTGTAAGTAGATTCAGTGATTACTTTTTACAGTGTACACAAAATAAATATTGGTAACTAAAAAGCCTAAAGTACTGAAGAAATGTATCAGTAATATATTGTATTTTATCAAATATATTGTATTGTATTGTATCAAATATTTTATTGTTACTGAGTAACAGTGGTGTTTTTCTGTTCTAATTGCAGATGTTCCCATTTCTCAGTCAGCATCCAGGCAGTTAAGTCTTCAAACTGGAGCATCTGTTACCATCCCATGTCCTTATGATAGGAAATATTTACATCATAAGAAATACTGGTGCTATGATGCTGCTTCAGCATACAATTACTGCACAATTCAGGCGTATGCCAACGAGACACAGGGGAAAGTGACAGTAACTGATAATCCATCTGAGAGTCTCTTTACTGTGACTATGAAAGATCTCCAGACAGGAAACACTGGATCATACTGGTGTGCTGTAGAGATAGAAGGACCTGCATATGATGTTACAGAATACCTTTATATCACAGTGAAAGCAGGTATTAAGTTACAATCTGCAAATAATTAGTAAATTTAGAATTATTATAGTTTTAAAGATTATTAAGACTAATAGAATATTTAATTTGTGTTCAGCTCCTGATCTGTCTGTGATGGAGAGCAGTGTGAGTGGTGAGGAAGGAGGCAGCATCACAGTTCAGTGTCTCTACAGTGCTGCGTATCAGAACACACAGAAGAAGTGGTGCACATTCAGAGACAGAAGCTGCAACTCAGTGAGGAGGACTGACACATCCCATAATTCAGCAGTGCACATCTAGAATTCTAGATTTTCTAGAATTCTTTTTCTAGAATTCTAGAAAAAGTTCATTCAGTGTGCAGATGAGTGGACTAAAGAAGAGTGATGGTGGCTGGTACTGGTGCAGTGCAGGAAATCTGGAGGTTCCTGTTCACATAAGTGTTCATGATCCACCTCCAGGTATCATCACAAACACTGATCCCTACTTTAACTAATGATTAGATCAAAATTACAGTGATAATTTTTTGTTTCTTAGTTGTGACTACAGCAGTGACTACAATCACTCACCATGTCACTACACACACGTAAGTAGGAAAGATCTATTTCACTTGTATAAATAATATAACTTATTCAAAGATGAATTTGTGCTTGATGTGCAATAAATCTACAGGTGTTTAATCTCCTGATCAGTTTTTGAAATATTATCTTTCAAATTGTAATTTATTGTGTCATAAGAGCTTACTGACCAGTTTATTAGGAAAACATGGACACCTGCTTATTGCCAAAAAAAGCAGGAAAAAATATTACAATCTCGATGATCTCATGTTTAAAGTAAAACTTTTAATTATTTAATCATTCAAATATTTAAGCTTTAATTTCTGCCTTTATCTAATATGTTTTTAACAGATCTGTCACGAATCACACTTCAGGTAGAATCAGATGTACATACTTAAAAAAAATGTGTGCCACTTTTACTCTTAATACGTTTCTAAATGTAATTATTTCTCACTTGCAGTAGCTTCTGAGACTACAATTTCTAGCAGTAATAAAACCAAGTGAGTTTCTGAAGATCATTTGGCTCTGCTTTTCTGTTATTGCATCGACCAGTAGCATGATATATTTAATTAGTGATTAAGTGAATGAATGAATGAATAATTTGCACTGTAATTAATTCATCCAGTTTGTGCTAACAAATGTTTGTCTATAGTGAAAGGGTTGAGTCCCTGGTTCACTGGTACCTGGTGGCTTTTCTTTTGCAAATATTGATCCTGGTCATCATCATCTTCCTGCTAAGAAAATGCAGTAAGTCCCATGTCCCTGGTGTGTCATTTGTTTTGCATTATATTTGCATTTGCAGCAGCAAGATCATGTTAGTTGATGTTCTACTATATCATTTAAAATGGACAGGACAAAGGATCAAACACACTACAGTGTTTCCAAAATTAAAATTAAAAGTCAAACATGATAATCAACACTATATCCAAAGAGAAAAAATGGAAACATAAAACAACAAAACAGAAAAGAATATCAAGGCTAAGATGATGATCAGCAAATACATATAACATATATATGTGATATGTAGAGAGAACATGAGAGAAACAACTAAAAAGTCTCTAAACATAGGTGAAGGTCCACTATATTCAAAATCAGAGAGCAAAAAAAGGAAAATGGAGAAAATATCAAGGGTCAGATATGATTGCTCAGACCTTCCATGAATAGTTACAGCTGTTACACGTCAGTGTATGTGACCATGTGCTTCATGTAGCCTGTAGCGAGAACATGATGAAAAGTCTCTTAACTTGAGGCAAAGAGGATTATTATCATTATTATTATACCAGCCGATTATCCTCATTTAAAATATAATTAAACTCAATTGACTAAGAATAAAGTTATTTATTTTTATTTCTCTTTTATTTCAGAAAATCAAAGCAGGACCAGAGAGGGGTGCAATGGCACCACTGTTCACACAGTTAGTGCTGCATCCAATGTGTGGCCCAATGCAATTCAAAATCAGGTAACTATTTTGTTCCAGTTCCATGTAACATTTTAACCCCCTGCGATCATCATGATCATCATCATCATCATCATCATCATCATCAACATCATCATCATCATCATCATCATCATCATCATCATCATCATCATCACAGCTTAACAGGAAATTAAATTCTTTTCAGGCAGAGAGTGAGGAAACATACAACTCAATTTTTAAGTCAAGAAAGATGAAACCAGGAGAAAGGAACCTGGAGCAGGTTCAGCTTCACTGTAAAGAGCATGTACGTAGCACAGCTGATTGTGTAGTATAATCTTCTACGGTGTGCATGAGGAATATATTTTCAAATGCCTGTGTGAAGGCATATAGTATGTGTGTATATATATATATATAAAAACCTCACAAACTTGACTGAAGCTATAGACCACTTTCTATACAGCACTGTGACTGATCCAAAGATAACACATCAATCCACTTGTCCAATTTAACCCATTTTCTCACTTTCACAGTCTTCAACATTGAAAGATAATGATGATGTGACCTACAGTTCTGTAAAAATCACTTCCAAAAATAAAACGGTGAGTAAATTCCTTTGAATGAAGTTGATTCCAGTAGAATCCCAGCTATAAATCTTAATGTATAAATCCATAATAAACACTTTCATTACTAATCTGCCAGGGACTGGTTTGATATTGAGACTATGATAAGTCTTTATTTCTATCCTGTTCTAGGGGACTTCAAATGTTGTTGAAGCTGAGATCATCTACAGCAGCATAGTTTACCAGTAAGAGGTGTTTGATGAATAAATAATATACGTATTTAATCTTAACCCACTCAAATACAGTATGTAGGGTAGAATTACAAACTTTTCACACAGCAACTGTATTTATTCTCTTTAGAGACTGATGTACTGTTTGGCTGGAAGGAATCTCTGGGTGGTTCCTCAGGGATCTCTACTGGGTTCATGATCATCATACATCAAAGACACATGACTAACTTCCAAAGATATTGCAAAAATACACCAGAAATACTCTATTTATGGACACATTTTTACTTTTTCTGATATTATTTTAAGTTATTTTGTATAAAATTGTAAGTTATTTTCTATGAGTTTTGTTAATTAATTAAAGTGGAAAAAGACAGGGACAAGTACAGACAAGGACACATTTCCTCGGACCTTTCCGCTGCACTATACTGACTCTTATACTTTCCCTGTTTGAGTTCATGTTTTGGTTTGTCGTTATTTTGTTAATTGTTTTGTGTTTGGCTTCATTTTATGTGTGTTTGGGTGTTTTCATTATTTCCCTTTTTTTCCCCTTCCACATTAGAACCTGCTTCCCTTTTCACAATTACATGACACATCGACGGATACTTGTTCATGTTATAGTAGCTAAATAAAAACTTGACTCTATCATCACCTTCTCTTTTTCACTCTACTGAAATGATTAAGAGAAAAAACAGTGACTAACTTAAAGCACACCATGGTTTTGGACCATATAGTGAGTTTCTACAGGCACACCAACAACTCACAAGATTCAAAAATGTTTTCAACATTAAAACAATTCTAACATGAGCTACTTTTTTTATCTTCATTCTGTCCATTTTAAGTAAGTACATTTCTCATGCAATCTTCTATCCTATTTTATATTTATTTACAGAATAAACCACTGATTTATCAAAAGCCAAAAAGAACTGAAGTCATGTATCAGAGACCAGCAATTTAATAAATTAATAAATATTGTATTGTCACTGAGTAAAAGTGGTGATAGGAATAGAAATATACAACATAAGAAATACTGGTTCTATCATGTTGATTTAACATACAGTTATTTTATAATTCAGGCTGATAATCCATCTGAGAGTCTCTTTACTGTGACTATGAAATATCTCCAGAAAGGAAACTCTGGATGGTACCGGTGTTCTGTATAGATAGAAGGAAAAACAGCACAGTGAAAGCAGGTTAAATTACAATCTGCAAAAAATTAGTGAATTTAGCTGTGCAGTGGTGTTCATGATTAATTCTATATAATTGCCTATACATTTATGTTACCTGACATTTATTGGCTTGTGCAATTTTCTCATGTCATAAGAATGTACTTACGATTTTATTAGGAACACCTGCTTATTGATTCAGTTACAACTCCATCCAAATGACTAGGGATCATCATCCTGATCTTATGTATATGTATGAAAGAAAACATTCATTTTTTATTAGTTTTAAACAGATCTGTCTTGAAGCACAATTCAGGCAGCACCAGATGTACAAATTTATGAATATTTGTGCAAACTGTGGTTCTTAACACATCTCGAATTGAAATTCTTTCTCAAGCACCACAGCATCTGAGACTTTGGTGTCCCGCAGTGATGAAACTTATTCTCGCTTTTTTGCTTAACATGCAAACCAGACACTGCACTATAAAAGCAAGAAGTGAACATGTGACTATTTCACAAGATTCCCAGAACCTTTCGCATGTCACAAGGGCTTATGTAAATTTACATGAAATCAATGTGCACCACATTTACATGAAAGGGAAAGTTAGTGCCGGTATTGTATATTGTTCTTCATTATAATATTGAAGAGAAATTGAACGTTACGAACAACACGTACTCTGGTTACAGAAGTTGAATACATGGGTAATGGAACATTGGTTATAATTATATAAATGTATTTATTTACTTTCTTTGTGAAGGATATTTACTTAAGGATTTTTTAAACTTAAAATAAAATATTCAACATTTTTTTTCAACTTTGGAAAATTTACAAAAAATAAAATACAAAGAACATAATCAGGTGCGACGTGTTCTTATGGACCTGTTTAGATTTTTCATCAGTTTAGCTGGTCAGTCACTAAATCATTGTGTATTGTGGTGTCAAACAACTGGAAGTTAAAAGAGGAAGTAACTGACCTTCTACAGACACAGGAACCACTTTACGTTGCTCGTTACACTGGCAGACACAGCAAACCAACATGAGCAAACCAACACCAGCAAAACAACTGATTGCACAAAACAAAAGAGAAGTCAAGTTTTTGTCTGACTTTAATGCATATATTAGATGTGTTTGCTAATTATACAGTAATCACTATGCTAACTGTTAACGCTAACTCAATAAGAGTCTAGTAAAAGCTATTGTTAATTATGAGGGTTGGCCTGGGAAAACTCCAACTTTTTTTTCTTTTTTTTTCACATTTTTTTTTTTTTTCAGGGAAAGGATTTTAAACAAAAGCTGTCTTTTCATTTTCTTTCTTTTTTCCTTCTTTCTTTCTTTCTTTCTTTCTTTCTTTCTTTCTTTCTTTCTTTCTTTCTTTCTTTCTTTCTTTCTTTCTTTCTTTCTTTCTTTATTCATTTATTTATTTATTTTAAGTTATTTTCTATGGGTTTTGTTAATTAATTTAAATGGAAACAGACAGGGACACATTTCCTTGGACCTTTTAGGTTTTGGTTTGTTGTTACGTTTTTAATTGTTTTGTGTTTGGCTTCATTTTATCTGTGTATGGGTGTTTTCATTATTTCCTTTTTTTTAATCCTTCCACATTAGAATCTGCTTCTCTTTCTTTCTTTCTTTCTTTCTTTCTTTCTTTCTTTCTTTCTTTCTTTCTTTCTTTCTTTCTTTCTTTCTTTCTTTCTTTCTTTCTTTCTTTCTTTTTCTTTCTTTATTTCTTTGTCTGTCTGTCTGTCTGTCTGTCTGTCTGTCTGTCTGTCTGTCTGTCTGTCTGTCTGTCTGTCTGTCTGTCTGTCTGTCTGTCTGCCACAGTGGCATCCAATGTGTTTGCCCCAGAATGCCCCATACAGTATACAGTGTGACTCTGGAGTTTTATGTTTTTTAACTCCTTACTTTTTTATTTTAATTTTAAATAAGTAATTAAAAAAAAAAACAGACCTACACAAGTACAGGAGGTTAGACAGACCACAACGGGCAAATGTATGTATGAGTAAAAATGAGTTCCCTCTGTTGGTCTAAAGGGAATAGTCTTATAGGAATAAAATATTTTTTTCGGCATTATTAAATATTACAGAATATTTATAACAGATGAGGGGGAAATGTACTACACTGATGACATCATAATACAATTAGATTTTATTTGAAAAAATATGAAAAACTAAGATATATATATATATATATATATATATATATATATATATATATATATATATATATATATATATATATATATATATATATATATTTATTTATTTAATTTTTTTGTCTGTATAAAACTAAACAAATAAAAAAAATATGTCCACCATATCTAATATATAGATATATAATTTTTTGTATTTATTTACTTAATTTATTATTTTTTCACAAATTCTCTGAGTTATAGAATCTAAATTGTCATTTTAATGAAACTTATTAAACAGGCAGTAATAAAGTCCAAGGTCTCCATGGCCTTCTCTCAATTACAGTGGAATATGACTGGTGATCCAAAGCTTCTCAATATACATGCCCAATGTTACTGGCTGCTTCAGAAGTGCAGATGATTCCTGCATAAGGCACAGGCTCTTCATGAAAAAAACGTAATCATGTGACCAGTGTGCACTCTATTAAAACTTTAATGGGTTTGTACATCTATTTTAACTTTAATGGATTACACAGAATGGGATGTCAGTAAAATTGCATTCAATGCATAATTAGTTAAATGTGAGTCACATAATTATATTTTTGCGTCTTGATATATTGTTACACATCTAACTGAACTTTTAAACTTCTGGCAGCTATTTTTATTTATCTGCAGTTTCACATCCTAAAAAAAACTTCTGTATTATAGTCAAATAGGAAAACATGATACTGACTTTTTAACTTTTTATCTTGTTTTTGTTTGAACAATATATAGACAAAAGTTTGCAGACATCTGATCATTACATTTGAATGTGATTTTTGAACATCCTTTTCTATGTTAATGGTTCATTTAGATGAATAACCTGCACTCTTCTGAGAAGATGCTCCACTAGATTTTGGACCATATTTGTGAAGATTTTTGGCATATTTTCATGGAGCTGTGCACATTATTGCATGCTGGAAAAGGTCTGGGTCTTCTAGTTGAAGTAAAGAAAAATGTAATTTGACTTTATTTAAAGACGTCCTATACAATTGCGTAATTCCAACATTGTGGTGACAGTTTGTGGAAGATCTATATATGGCTGGAAGTCAGGTGTCCGAAATTTTTTTTTCATTTATATATATATATATATTTATTTCTCTGTTGTTTATTTGTGTGCATATGTCTATATGTATTCATTATGCTAATAAAAGACTAAGAAAATTCCACATGCATGTCAGCACTTTCCTCTTGCCACTGCTGTTTAGATAAGAGCCAAAAAATGTGTTCCATCCTTGTCTATGCAGTTACTGAAGATGTGTAACGAAATGCCAAGATGCAAAAAATATAATTACACGATTCATGGAAGTGTCAAGAAAAAAAAAAAAAAGGAACTGAACTAATACAAAGTTACTTCACATATAAAGAAGGAAGAGCATTTGTCATACTGGTCTCTAAGAGAAACATGAGCCTTTACTCACTGCATGTTACTCAAAGTGGTTTTGTAACTCTTTTTGGGTTGTTCCTCTGTGTATCAGGTAAGACTAAAACTCTCACATTCTTGTATAACGTGTGTATCCTTCATTTCTTAATAAACTCTTGCTGACTATTTTCATTATGTAATGGCTGTTAAAATATTTTATTTTTTATAGACTACATTTGTCTCAGTGGCCACAGTGATTCCTGATAATCCTGATCATCTGATCATGAATCAGTGTCTGAGTAAAGCTTATTCTGTTTCCTAATGTGGCTTGTTGCAGATGTAGAGAGTATGAGAACACTGACAAATGTAGCAGTCAACTACGGAGGATCTGTGACAATTCCATGTCTTTATGACCAGCAATACAAAGCAAACCCTAAATTCTGGTGCAAAGGAAAACATTGGTTTTCTTGCACGATAGTAGCCTATGCAAACACATATGGAAGTATATCAGTGATCGACCATCCAGCTCATAATATGTTCACTGTGGAACTGAACCCTGTCTTTGATTCCGGAAAGTATTGGTGTGCTGCAGAAATTGGTGGACCAGGGACCATGGATGATCGTGTATATTTATACCTGAAAGTTAGTCAGAGTAAGTAACTTTAAAGAAATATGAAATATTTGTAATAGAGTCCCTTATACCATTTATTTGCTGCCTCTTATATTCAGGTCCTGGTTTGTCTCTGAGGGAGAGCAGAGTGAGAGGTGAGGAAGGAGGCAGCATCACAGTAGAGTGTTTCTACAGCTCTGCATATCAGAATCAAAAGAAGCAGTGGTGCAGATTTAATGATATGAGCTGCAACTCAGTGGGGAAAACTAAAACATCCCAGAATTCAGCATTGGTCATCAGTGATGATGGGAAAAGTTCCTTCACTGTGAAGATGAGTGGACTGAAGAAGCGTGATGCTGGCTGGTACTGGTGCAGTGCAGGAGATCTGCAGGTTCCTGTGCATATCAGTGTTGGTGCTGAAGCTCCAGGTATTACATTATAAAGAAATAGATAGACATAATTTATTTTTATTTACAGTCTTCTTCCCATTAGGGGTCGCCACAGCAGATCATCTGCCTCCATGCTACTCTGTCTTCTACATCTGCCTCAGTAATTACAGTAATTACACTTATGATGTCTTTAAACTGAAGAATCATGGAGTTACGGTTAGATTTTTTATATATATATATATATATATATATATATATATATATATATATATATATATATATATATATATATATAAAATTATATCTCCCTCGATATGTGGAATTGTCAGGATTTTCTCCTTTTAAGAGAAATATTCGAAGCTGGACATAAAACGAAAAGCACTAGACTAGTCATAAAAACGCAAGTGGCAACTATTTTGCACCCGTGGCAACCATTAACAACACAAAATATGAGTTTCACAATGCACTACAAATCGTATGTATTTCGGCGAACTACAAATCGTATGTCCGGTTTGGAGTGAGTAAACACAGTGACACTGCGCTAATTCTAGTTTCTTTTTTATGCCTCTGGCAATGTTGTAATATTTTTAATAATAATAATAATAATAAAAACAGTCTAATCAAACATGCGGTTTGCCATTTAATACGTTCCTGGGAAAACTCAGACTTGAACTATGTTCCGCAATTAAAAAGGATTGCGTTTGGTTGGTGTGGGGTATGGAGACGAATGATCCGCTGTGGCGACCCCTAATGGGAGAAGCTGAAAGAAGAAGAAGAAGATATCTCAATATATACTGTATATATATATATATATATATGTAAAACCCTAGATCATCCGTCTTCACACCCCCCTGTCCTCTACATCTGCCACTTTCAAACCATCTACCTGCATGTCTTCCCTCACCACATCCATTAACCTCCTCCTTGGTCTTCCTCTTTTTTGTCTCCTTCCTGATGGCTCCATCCTCAGCCATCTTCTACCTGCATACCCCATGTCCCTCCTCTGCACATGTCCAAACCATCTCAATCTCGCCTCCCTCACCTTGTCTCCAAAATGTCCTACATGTGCTGTCCCTCTAATAAACTAATTTCTAATCCTGTCCATCATCATCACTCCCAATGAAAACCTCAACATCTTTAGCTCTGCTACCTCCAGCTGCATCTCCTGTCCTTTACTCAATGCCACTGTCTCTAAACCATACAACGTCGCAGGTCTCACCACAGTCCTATACATTTTTCCTTTCACTCTTGCAGATACCCTTTTATTACAAATCACTCCTGCTGTATATATATATATATACACACACACACACACACACACACACACACACACACACACCCACACCAACAGTAATTATATGCTTATTCTGCATACAATTACTGAGGAATTCAGGAGTTTGCCGAACAACATGTACTGTAGAAGGAATAATGTTCGATTATACCCAATATATGTTTCTGATTTTAATGATTTTTTACCTACAGCAATATCTGACTTGTCTTGCAGTAATAAAACCACGTGAGTACAATTACACACATTTTCTTGAAGAAAAAAAAAAATTTTAGTGTGCAAACCAAACACTGTGCTATTTAATCAGAAGTGAACATGTGGCTATTACACAAGATGCAAATAAAAACTTCAAGGAATTGTGTACATACATATGAACTCCATTATATGTACAGGAAAAAGATGTTAAGTACCAAAATCATATTGTTATTCATAATTGGGCCCAATGGAATAATAACACACAAGTCCAACAAACAACTTGGGAATTATTTTATTTGCGATTAACAATCGCTTGTTCCGCTCGTGGAAGGAGTGTCAGTAAACGCAACCGCAATTCTAACTAACCTCATTAGTTGGAAAATGTTCTCCAGCTGTTTATTTTTAATAACGATTAGTTTTCTAGCCATTCGTTGACCTGTTCCAACCTTTTTAAGATGTTGCAGCCATCATAAAGAGTAAACTGCACAATTAAGGTTCTTATCGTCCTTTAAAAGGTTTCCATGGAACCCTTTCTGATAGAGAAACTGCACAGTATCATGAAGTGTATAAAAGTCTGACCAAATGCTAAAGGAATATTCACTGTAATTGATCTCTGCTGTGTTTCTGTTTCAGAAATTTAGTGCAGTTCTGCATTGCACACAACTGAAGGATGTGATCTTGGTGGTTCTGAGAACTTAAGAAGCTGGCACTTCCAACTTGTTCAATTATTTTCCTTTAAAAAGCACAATGTCGTGTGTTCTTACATATTAGTTAGAGTTTAGTATCCCAATGTCCTCCATCTATCTATCTATCTATCTATCTATCTATCTATCTATCTATCTATCTATCTATCTATCTATCTATCTATCTATCTATCTATCTATCTATCTATCTATCTATCTATCTATCTATCTATCTATCTATCTATCTATCTGGAATATCACATGTACATAAGAATTCAGGCTTTTCACCACAACGTTCGAATTTCAGGTGCCTCCTTTTTCTCGTAATCTGCACCATGATTGTTGTCCACCTGTGAAAATGTTTATTGACATTGACATGATTTGAAAAGACCTCACAGCTGGCAATGTATATCAGAGCAAGCAATGAGCCATGAGGTCAAAGGAACTGCCTGCAAAGCTCAGAGACAGGATTGTTGCACAGATCTGCGGAAGGATACAAAGAAAAAGCTGCTGCACTGAACTTCTCCAAGAGCACAAATGTAAGAACTGTGCCACAACCAGGACTCTTCCAAGACCTGCTTGCTTGGACAAACTGAGCAATTGAGGGGGAAATGGGCTTTAGAAAGAAAGGTGATCAAGAACCCAGTGGTCACTCTGACTGAGCTCCAGCGATCAGGTGTGGAGATGGAACAAAGTTCCAGAAGGACATCCATTAATGCACCCCTCCACCAGTCTGGGTTTTATGGCGAAACAAAAGCCCCTCTTCAGTGCAAAAGCCATGAAACCCTGAAAAATCTCGGACTGTGTGGAACAAGATTCTCTGGTCCGATAAAACCAAGATTAAACTGTTTGGACTCAATCATGCTAAGAGGGTGTTTTTCTGCAGCAGTGGCTTGGCAGCTGGTCAGGGTTGAGGAAATGCTGAATAGAGCAAAGTATGGATTTATCCTCACCTGTTCTAAAGTGCTCACAACATCAGTCTGGCCCCGAAGGTTTAACTTCCTACAAGACAACAACCCTAAACACACAGCAAACAACATAGGAGTGGTTTACAAACAACTCTGTGAATTTCCCAGAGTGGCCCAGCCAAAGGACTTGAATCCTATTGAACATCTCTGAAGAGACTTTAAAATGGCCGTCCACCTACAGTCCCCATCCAACCTGACCCATCCTGAGAGGATTTCGCCTAATCCTGGTGTGCAAAACTGTTGCTTCATACCCAAAAAGACTATATAACCAATTTAGAGAAATAAACAATGAAATTGATTTTACACTGCAAATTCACAGTCACAAATAATGTTGCCAAATGCCAAGTGTTCTATTGGTCCTGGTGTCGGTTAATCAGATTTTTTTTAGTTTAGCTGGTCAGTCACTAAATCTCTGTGCATTGTGGTGACAAACAACATTGAAAGCAAGAAGAGGAAGTATTTGACCTCAAACTCGTTGCCTTAACAGATACAGCAAACCAACATGAGTAAACACACTGATTGCACAAAAACCAAAGGACACTCGCTTAAGTTTTTTGCTTGACTTGAAGATTTTAGTTTTCTTCAATTTCAGATGTGTTTGCTATTTATACACTGAATAAACCATTATTATAACTGTTATTATACAAGCTAACTCAATATAATTCCTTTTTCACCATTTCTAATTACATAAATATACAATATAACACATGACAGAATCTACAAAACTACATGAGATGTTTTTTAATCAATTAGCAAACAGATGTATTGTTATAAAGGTCCAGTGAAAGCCATTGTTAAATATAAGTGGTGGCATCGGAAAACCCCTACTTCTGTAGCGTTATAAATCGGTCTAGAAATAGATTGACCTTCTGATCAAAATTTGAGTGATAGTGCCCTCTCGTGGTATAAAAGGGGAATTGTCCTATGAGAATCTGGTAATATTTAGTTAGCAGAATTACAGTATATTTATTCTAGGTGAGGGGTGTAAAGATCCACTCCGGTCAGGATTCATTTATATTCACTATACTGACTTCATAATACAATAGTACGATTCTTATAAATATAAAAAAAAAACTTTTGAATAGAGGTTGTAAACAATAATAATAATAATAATAATAATAATAATAATAACATTATATATATATATATATATATATATATATATATATATATATATATATATATATATATATATATATATATATATATATATATATATATATATATATATATTATTTATTTATTTTTTTTTTTTTTCTTATTTTTTATTTCTAATTTTTATTTACAGCATTGGCATTGAGCACCCCATATAAACAAACTAGCATGATCCTAATGAGGTTAATTGACAAAGGTCGGTAAGATGATTGGCACTTCACTAATCTGTGAAAGACTGTGTCTACAAACTGTGGAACAATTTCAGAATAATGCTCTTCAACATAAAGTTGCAAAACAGTTAAATATCCCATCGTTTAAAGTACATAATATAACTAAAAATTTCATAGAATCTGTAGAAATCTCTGTTAACAAGGGACAAAGGGCCGGAGCTCTTTTAAAATGTAATGCAACAAAGTGGAAAACTGTTCTGGCGTCAGATGAATCAAAGTATAAATTTCTGTTTGGAAACCATGGACACCACATCCTCCAGACTAAAGAGGAGAAGGACTATCTGGCTTGTTATCAGCGCTCAGTTCAAAAAGCCACATTTCTGATAGTATGGGAGTGCAATAGTGCCTGTGGAATGCTTGCACATTTGGAAAGGTCTGCATCAATGGTAAATGGAAAATATGCATGCATCCAGAAAACATCTATTTTAGGTAATACCTTGCATATTTGAGCAAGACAATGTTAACTGCATACTGCAACTATTACAATAGAATGACTTTGCAGTAAACGAGTCTGGGTGCTGAACTGGCCTTTCTGCAGTAGACCATTTGGAAACATTTGGAGCCTCATGAAACGAAAAATACTACAAAGGAAACCCCGAACTGTCGGGCAGATAAAATCCTGTATCAGACACATATGGGACAACATTCCTTTCCCAAAACTTCAGCAACGTGACTTCTCAGTTCCCAGATGTATACGGACAGAAGGCTTAATGCGACACAGTGGTAAACATAACCCTGTCCCAACTATATTGAGATCTGCTGCAGCCATCAAATTCGAAATAACCTTATTTTTTTCTGTAAAATAATACATATTCTCAGTTTAAACATTTGATTTGTATTTTTGTTTTATTGTGAATAGAATATGGATTGCATTATCATTGCATTTATTTACAATTTGGTTGTATACGTATGTGGTTCATGGAAGTGTGCAAAAAAAAAAAGGAGAACTAAACTAATTCAAAGTTACTTCACAAAGAAGAAGGAAGAGCATTTGTTATACCTGTCTTTAAGAGAAACATGAGCCTTTGCTCACTGCACTTTTCTCAAAGTGGTTTTGTAACTCTATTTGGATTGTTCCTCTGTGCATCAGGTAAGACTAAAACTCTCACATTCCTATATATTGTGTGTATCCTTCATTTTCTAAACTCTTGTTTATTCTCCGTTCATGAAGCAAAGGCTGTTAAAATCTTATACTATTTCTAGACTATATTTGTCTCAGTTTCCTGAGTTAGTCCCAGTTTTTTCATCTTTTTTCTTCATAAATCAGTGTCTGATTAAAGCTAATGCTGTATTTTGATGTGGCTTGTTGCAGATGTAGAGAGTATGAGAACACTGAAAAATATAGCAGTCAACTATGGAGGATCTGTGACTATTCCATGTTTTTATGACCAACAATACAAAGCGAACTTAAAATATTGGTGCCAAGGGTATTATTGGGCTACTTGCAGCATAGTAGCCTATGCAAAGACACATGGAAGGATATCAGTGATCGATCATGAAGCCCAAAATATATTCACTGTGGAACTGAACCCTGTCTTTAATTCTGGATGGTTTTGGTGTTCTGCAGAAATTGGTAATTCATGGATCATGGATGATCGTGATTATTTGTACATGACAGTTAGTAAAGGTAAGAAACCTTGAAGGAATATGAAAGATTTGTAATAAAGTCACTTATATTTACATTTGATGCCTCTTTTTTTCAGATCCAGGTTTGTCTGTGAGGGAGAGCAGAGTGAGAGGTGAGGAAGGAGGCAGCATCACAGTAGATTGTCTCTACAGCTCTGCATATCAGAATGAAAACAAGAAGTGGTGCAGATTCAAAGATCGGAGGTGCACCTCAGTGGGGAGAACTGAAACATCCCAGAAGTCAGCAGTGGTCATCAGCGATGATGGTAAACATTCCTTCAGCGTGCAGATGAGTGGACTGAAAAAGAGTGATGCTGGCTGGTACTGGTGCAGTGCAGGAGATCTGCAGGTTCCTGTGCATATCAGTGTTGGTGCTGAAGCTCCAGGTATTACATTTATTTGAAAAATAATTGATAGAATGTACAGATAGAAATGGTTTGTATATAAAACATTTATTCGTTTATGTATTATTGAAATATAAAACACCTGAAAAAAAAAACAGTGTTATCATGCGTATTCTGCATACAATTACTGATAAATTCAGGCGTATACCAATGAGACACTGGAGAAAGTTCGAGAGTCTCTGTACGGGAACTAGAAAAGATCGAAAGACACGAAACATTAGTGTGTTTCATGCTTTTAGAGATTAATGTTAGATGATATTGAGTACATTTTTCTGATTGTTCACCTACAGCATTATTCAAGACTGTAGGGTCTGGCAGTTCTAAAACCATGTGAGTACAAACACACACTTTTTTCTGGATAAACATCTGCTTAGTGTGCAAAACAAATTCTGTGGTATTTCATCAAAAGTGAACATGTGGCTATTACACAAGATAATTTTATGCTAGTAAAATCTTCCTCATGGGTCAAGGGATTGCTTAAATATATATATAAAATCAATCAGTTTCATATACACAGGAAAGAGAAATTTAGTAAAAAATCATATTGCCACTCATAATTGTGGCTATTGGTATAATACACAAAAGACCAACAAATAACATTGATTGTATTGATTGTTCCACTGTATATAGAAGGATAATCAGTAAATCCACCTCCGATTTTAAAATAGTCTGAAAGACACGATGTGAAATGTAATTTAAAACAGAATGCAATTATTTGCACATTTTATAAATTCATATTTTATCCACAATAGAACATAAAAATTATAGCAAATGTTGAAATTATGGAAATGTCAAATTTTAAAGAAAAAATGAGGTAGTTTTGGATTTGATGGCACTTCTAAAAAAAAAAAATGGGTACAGGGCCATGTTTACCACTGTGTAGCATTCCTTCACCTTTTAACAACAGTGTGTATATGTCCTCGGACTGAGAAGACCAGGTGCTGGAATTTTTGAGGAGGAATATTGTCCAATTCGTGTCTGATACAGTGCTGGGTCTTCTTTGTCATCTTTTTAATTTCATAGACATGATTTTGCGGTTTAGTATTGTCTTGCTGAAATATTCAAAGCTTTTCCTGAAAATAAAGTGGAAAATCTGGATGGAAACGTTCATCTAAAAACTGTATACACTGTTCAGCATTGATGGAGCCTTTTCAGAGCTGCCCTTTAAAGATCTATAAGCATTTTTCCCCATACCATCAGAAATGCAAGCTTTTGAACTGAGCACTGAAAACAGTTCCCTCTCCTCTTGAGTCTAGAGAATGTAGTGTGTGTGTGTGTGTGTGTGTGTGTGTGTGTGTGTGTGTGTGTGTGTGTGTGTGTGTGTGTGTGTGTGTGTGTGTGCGTGTGTGCGTGTGTGTGTCCCCTTAAGAAAAAATGTGAAGTGAATGCAAGTCTAAGCACATACTAATGTCATATGCACAGTGATTGATTCCTGACTTGTTTATGTTTCAGAAATTTAGAGCAGTTCTGCATTGCACACAACTGAAGGATGATCTTGGTAGAATTGAACTTCAAAAAAAAATTCTGAAAATAGTGAAGTGTGCTATTTCGTAAATATCAGATCGAGCTAGTATCCCAATGTCAATAAAGTTATCTATCTATCTATCTATCTATCTATCTATCTATCTATCTATCTATCTATCTATCTATCTATCTATCTATCTATCTATCTATCTATCTATCTATCTATCACATCATTTACATTCTCAGTTAGCGGTGATTGTCTATCATATAGCAAATTAGCATTCTTTCTCTAAATCATGAATGAACATATACTGACGTTACGTGTGTATATTGTTGTGTTGTTATACTATTAAAAATTTATTATATTAAAGCTTGTGTTAGTCTCCTACATGTTTCTGCACCTACAACTTTTCTACCAAATATCTATGAGAGATTTTAAGGTGTGAGTGAATTACAGGATTTGTGTGTAAACAACTTTCTTTAACAATAAGAACAAGATAAGAATAAAACACATCAGGGTGCACTTTTGCAGAACTGTTATAAACATAAAGTACCCAGAATATATGTTTTTCTGAAGTACCATATACTTTCATGCTTTTGTCATCTTTTATAATGTGTTTTTTCTTTTTCACAGAGATCCGTGGCTGTGGAAAAGAAAATCAAAACAAAATAATTTTATAGATCAGCAGTTTATAAAACTGAATTACACACCTTAGAGTTTTTTTTGCTTGACTTGATTATTTTTGTGAATGCTACTATTTCGGATGTGTTTGCTAATTATACAGTGAAGGAATCGCTATTGTAACAGTTAAAGCTATCTCAATACAGTTTCTTTTACAATGACTCTCATAGTTCTCCAATTACTAAAATATACAACGTACTGTAACACACTGCAGAAGCTACAAAACTACTGTAGATTAGTAGAATGGAAAATAGATCAGTAATTAAACAATTATTTTGTTAAATATAAGTGGTGGCCTGGGAAATCCCCTACTCTCGAAATAATTAAAAATAAAAATTTAATGAAAAAGCTTTCTTTTTTTTTCTCCCCTTGCAATCTATCTATAAATAGATTGAAAGACTTTCCCACATACTAAAAGCAAAATACAGTACACAGGATGACTCTGGAGTTTCTGTTCCACATTCTTCCATAATTTTTCTTATTTTTTATTTTATAGAGATATTTTTTTCGAGATATAGAGATTTATAGAGATATTTTTATAAAGAGATTTTTTATATTTTGTATAGAGAAGGTCAGAAGGAGTTGCATTGTGTGGATTTAGAGAATCCGTACGACAGGGTGGAGAGAGAAGTTAGGGTATTGTATGAGGAAGTCTGGTGTGTCAGAGAAGTATGTGAGGGTGGTGCAGGACATGTATGAGGAAAGTGTGACAGCAGTGAAGTGTGCAGTAGGAACAAAAGACTGGTTCAGGGTGAAAGTTGGACTGCATCAAGGATCGGCTCTGAGCCCTTTACTGTTTGCAGTGGTGATGGACAGGTTGACAGATGAGTTCAGACAGGAGTCTCCCTGGACTATGATGTTTGCGGATGATATTGTGATTTGTGGTGAGAGTAGTGAGCAGGTTGAGAAGAGCCTGGAGAGCTGGAGGTATGTGCTGGAGAGAAGGGGAATGAAAGTCAGTAGGAGTAAGACAGAGTACATGTGTGTGAATTAGAGGGAGGGCAGTGGAGGGATGCGGTTGCAGGGAGAAGAGGTGGAGAACGTGGAGGAGTTCAGGTACCTGGGGTCAACAGTGCAAAGTAATGGAGAGTGTGTTAGAGAAGTGAAGAAAAGAGTGCAGGCAGGTTGGAGTGGGTGGAGAAGAGTGATAGCAGGAGTAATTTGTGATAGAAGAGTATCTGTGAGAGTGAAAGGGAAAGTTTATAGGACTGTGGTGAGACCTGAGATGTTGTATGGATTAGAGACAGTGGCATTGACTAAAAGACAGGAGGTGGAGCTGGCGGAAGCAGAGCTGAATATTTTAAGGATCTCGTTGGGAGTGACGACGATGGACAGGATTAAAAATGAGTTTATTAGCGGGACAGAGCATGTACGACGTTTTGGAGACAAGGTGAGGAAAGCGAGATTGAGACGGTTTGGACATGTGGAGAGGAGGGACATGCGGTATATCAGTAGGAGAATGCTGAGGATGGAGCCACCAGGAAGGAGGAAAAGAGGAAGACCAAGGAGGAGGTTTATGGATGTGGTGAAGGAAGACATGCAGGTAGTTGGTGTGACAGAGGCAGATGTAGAGGACAGGGGTGTGTGTGGAGACGGATGATCCGCTGTGGCGGAAGAAGAAGAAGAAGAAGAAGAAGGAGTGGAAGAGAAAGATTTATTTTGTCCATCCTACATCACCAACTAAGCAGGTAAAATACAAACTTAAATAATTAGGGGAAAAAACAGGTCTGCACAAGTACAGGAAGTGAGACAGACCACAACGGGCGAAATGAAAGAAAAATAAAAGAGTAATGGTGCCCTCTAGTGGACCAAAAGTGGAAAAAAATATCCAACAAGAATCTGTTAATATCTGGTATATTTTAAATTCAAAAGTACAACTTATTTATTCCAGGTCATGGGGTGTAAATATCCACTTCGTCCATGATTCATTTGGATTTATTATAAAGTAAAAATAAGACCAAAAATATTGTGTAAATATCCCCCTAAAAAAACTAAACTTTTTTTTTTTTTTTTTTTGTACAATTTATATTATATTTATATACCTGTATATATTGACCATTAATAATGTAGTTGTTTAACTATTAATCATATACTGCATATATTAATGTAATCCAATGATATTGGCGGCTTCATAAGGGCAGATGATTTCTGCTTAAGGCACAGACTCTTTTTCAAAGAATGGGATCATGTGACCAGCATGCACTCTATCTATTTTAAATCTAATGTGTTACACAGAATGTGACATAAGTGCAAATGCATTACATGCATAATAAATAAAATGCAGTGGTGGGCCGTGTCAATCCACCTCTCAATACCATCATTATGACACCACCGCTGTAGAAACCATTAATATTATAGAGAAACACGGTATAATAGAGCGCTGCATCACAGACAGAAAAGAATACAGTAAGAATGAATGTGAATACTAAAGCAAGAAACCCAATAAAAACAATTCAACAAGTTTTCTTTCACTTTCATCTCTAGCAAAAGCATCAATATTAACCTTATAAAATAACCCCAGGTTTTCTGTGCAATTGTGTGCAGTTTTTCTATGGATACACTTTTTTTCCTGGGGATTTGAAATGAAAGCAAATTACATGTTTTTGTGCAAATATGAAAAAATCCAGTGTAAATGATGAAAAAGCTTAACAGTTTTAAACTTTTTCAGCTGACCTTTAATTACAATGTTCAGCTTTTCTTGAAAAGTCCATCTTGAAAATGTCCTTGTAAATGTACCTAAACCAAATCCCTTTCTTCTCTTATAGCTGTTGTGAATGAAAAAAAAAACAGCTATTAAATCCATAAATAAGAACTGTATATTGTTTGATAGTTCTGACTGGTGCACTTTCTGACCATCCAATCAAAGGACATGAGAATGCCGACGTGATTAAACACCTGTGAAGAGGGTCTCGGAGTGACCAATTCTCAGTCTGATTGGTTACAGCAAAAGCTTCAGGCAACATAGAACATATGGTAAAAAAGCCTGCAGTGCTCATTGTGTAGGACTTATGGCAATACGTGATGTGGCGGCTGAAATCGGTTCATGTATATTCATGTACAAAATTATATTAAAGCATAAGTCAGTGATCCTGATAAAGTTTAGGGCAGCAGAGACGGCCTTGCTGGCCATATTGCATATCATTATATATTTTCATGATATGTTGTTACACACCGAATTTCAGATAGAGGGATGAAACTCAAATGGTTTACATTGTCCTTATTTAAATCATCTGCAGTTTCACATCTCAGGAAATAGAAAGCATCAGGATCTTTATTATGGGATTGTGATAAATTTAGGAATCGACTGAATTACACCGCAGTGTTGAATGATCTATTCTGATAAGTCTGAAATTGTAAAGTGGAACAGTAACAGCTTTGTAATGTCACCATCCTGCTCATCTAAAAGGGAATAAGTGCCTTTTGTGTTTAGTTCCTTTTAAAGTAAGTTTCCCAGACAGTTTTTCTTTCCTTGCCACTGCTGCCCCTGGCTTCTTAATGAGACCTATGCAAATCTACATCTGGACTTCTGTAACAAAGTCAAATCTCAAAAAAGGCTAAAACACTGATGTTTTAGCTCTGTGAATGTAATAAAGAACCACAAGAATTGGTAACGTCCCATTTGCTGTAATAGATGGTCCACTAGATTTTGAAGTGTGGAGATTTGTGCTTTCTGTGAATTCTGGCACAAGGGTGTTGGTAAAGTCAGGTACTGATGTAGGCATTGGTGGGAAGTAATGAAGCACAAATACTTCGTTACTGTACTTAAGTACATTTTTCTGGTATCAGTACTTTACTTCACTATTCATTTTTAGGACAACTTTTAACTTTTACTCATTACATTTTTTTTACACAAATATCTGTACTTTCTAATTCTTACATTTTAAAACCAGGCTCGTTACTTTAGTTTTAATCCATTTGGTCTAATGTTAATATACTTTCTCAGCCCATCAACCGATTTCCTGTCATTGTGCAGCTTTTTTCAACCATCTGGTGTATCATTTCCTGGCTCTCACACACCACAAATGTAGGCTGTTAGCTCACGATAAGCACAGCGATAAGCACAGTAGAAGGCAATAAGAAGTATGTGATTAACATGTCAAGTCAAGTCAAGTCAAGTTTATTTCTATAGCGATTTTCACAACAGACATTGTCTCAAAGCAGCTTTACAGAAATCAACAGTCAAGGTGAATGGTGTGTATTTGTCCCTGATGAGCAGCCGTGGCGACTGTGGCAAGAAAAAAAACTCCCTTAGATGTTATGAGGAAGAAACCTTGAGAGGAACCAGACTCAAAAGGGGAACCATCCTCATTTAGGTGACATCAAGAGTGTGATCATAAATCTTTCAACAATACAGAACACTGGAGAGTGAGAACTAACATGAGTACTGGAGTATACTTAACGACTACCGCCCTGTAGCCTTGACCTCAGTAGTGATGAAGTGCTTCGAGAGACTGGTAAGAGACTTCATCACTGCATCACTACCAGACACACTGGACCCACTACAGTTTGCGTACCGTCAGAACCGCTCTACTGAGGACGCCATTGCTCATCTTCTCCACACCACGATGAGCCACCTGGACCAAAGAAATGGGAATTATGCAAAGATGTTGTTCGTGGACTACAGTTCAGAGTTTAACACCATAATTCCCTCCACACTCACCTCTAAGTTGGAGGTCCTGGGACTCAGCCAGCCGCTGTGTCAATGGATCTCTAACTTCCTGACAGACAGACCACAAGCCGTACGGGTGGGAAAACACACCTCATCCACCCTCACCCTCAGCACTGGCGCCCCCCAGGGTTGTGTTCTGAGCCCCCTGCTTTACTCAATGTACACACATGACTGTGTGGCCACATCCAACTCCACCACCATCATCAAGTTTGCTGACGACACTGTTGTGGTGGGTCTGATCTCCAACAACGACGAGACGGCCTACCTACAGGAGGTTAAAAATCTGGAGAGATGGTGCCAGGAGAACAACCTTCTCCTGAACGTCAGCAAGACTAAGGAGTTGATCGTGGACTTCAGCACAAAGCGGGAGCGGTCATACCAACCTATAAACATCAGCGGGACCCCAGTGGAGAGAGTGGACAGTTTCCGGTACCTTGGTGTTAACATCACACAGGATCTGTCTTGGTCCTGTCACACCAACACCCTGGTGAAGAAGGCCCGGCAGCGTCTGTACCATCTGAGACGCTTAAGGGACTTTAAACTACCCTCTCAGGTGCTTAAGACTTTCTACACTTGCACCATTGAGAGCGTCCTGACGGGAAGCATCACTTCCTGGTTCGGGAACAGCACCATGCAGGACAGACGAGCCCTCCAGAGGGTGGTGCGTTCAGCTGAACGTACCATCCACACTGAGTTTCCTAACCTGCAGGACATCTATAGCACGCGGTGCAGGACCAGAGCCAGGAAGATTATGAAGGACCTCAGCCATCCCAACAATGGACTCTTTTCTCTGTTGCGTACAGGAAAACTCTTCCGCTCCCTGAAAGCGAACACAGAGAGAATGAGGAGGAGCTTCTTCCCGCAGGCCATCCGGTGTTTAAACCAGGAAACACCCAGGATCTAGAACTGGCCCACTCTCTCCACCATCATCATCACACTTCTCTGTACATATATTCACCTTCGCACCACGTCACTTTAAAACATATCTCACCGTTCGCACCACGACACTTTAAACTCTGGACTTTTTATTTTATTCATACCACATGGACCATATTGCACCATATTGCACATGGACACTTTACGGACCTTTACACCACACCATATCGCACACGGACACTTTATGGACAACCCACCACAATTGCCTATTGTTTACATATTGTTTACATTTCTATTTTGTTTACATCTTTCACTACACACTGTTTACTGTTTATATGTATATTTGCTCATACATTATCCTGTTATATATATATATATATATATATATATATATATATCTTTATACCTTATATTCTTTTATTTTATTTTATTTATTTTATTATATTTTATTTTATTTTAATAGCCTTTCTTATACCTTATAGTTATTTATCTGCCTCCTTTTCTTCCCCCATCCTATTCCCTCAAGCCGGACCATCGTACAAAACATTTCACTACATGTCGTACCCTGTATGTATGTGTATGTGATGAATAAAATTTGATTTGATTTGAGTACTGGAGTATAAGATTATAAGTAAATGTCCTATCTACAGTCTTTGGTATAAAAGTAGGAGCTACTGAGCTCAACATTTGTGATCATCACAGATCCAGCATCAGCTTCTCCATGCCAGAGCCTTTAAACACTCCAGGAGGTCCAATGTCAAAACTCCACACATGTAGTGGGATCCAAATGGCACTGGTACGTCTCTAGATGTTTCAGGATGTTTGCGAGTTCGGCATCTACTTCTTTAAAGTCCATAATCATCATGAGGTGGGACGTGACTGAAGCTGGCCAAACCTCAGGATGCCTCGGGATGGGGAGAGAAAGAGAAGCAGTGGAGAGGAACTAGCGTAGTTGCTGTTCATGATATTAACAGCACAAGTTGATAATGTGCATGGGATCAGATGTTCTGGAGCACAAGGTTATAATGTAAGACGTATGTTATGTGTAGGCTTTGCTGAAAATATATGTTTTTAATCTGCACTTAAACTGGGAGAGTGTATCTGAACCCCGAACACTGTCAGGAAGACTATTCCAGAGTTTAGGAGCTAAATGTGAAAATGCTCTACCGCCTTTAGTGGACTTTGCTATTCTAGGAACTACTAGAAGCCCAGAGTTTTGTGATCTCAGGGAGCGTGACGGATTGTAGCGTGTTAAATGACTCGAGAGATACATGGGAGCCAAACCATTTAGTGCTTTATAAGTGAGTAGCAGTAGTTTGTAGTCTATTTGAAACTTAACAGGATGCCAATGTAGGGACGATAAGATTGGGGTTATATGATCATATTTTAGATGTTCATTAGGGTTGAGGTCAGAGCTTTATAGAAACTAATGTACAACCATTATTATTATGCTGGAACAGGTTTTGGTCTCCTAGTCCGAATAATGGAAAAGTTTAATGCTACCACATCCAAAAACATCCTATACTGTACAATTGTGGGCCTCCAACTTTGTTTGTGGAACAGTCTGTAGAAGAATCACATTTGGCTGGAAAAGTCAGGTCTCCCAATACTTTCGTAGATATTGTTTGTATGTATGTATGTATGTGTGTATGTGTGTGTGTGTGTGTAGCCCGGGAGATGAATAAGTAATGACACCGGACACAGATAATATATTTTAACGGTGATCTTTTATTTTCAGACTGCACGTTAAGCAGTGCAGCGTTAATGATGCAAACTTTGGGGAAGATGGAGTTGGAAGGGTAAGACTAGTGAATACCTGGTTAACAAACAAAAAGTCCGCTTCTCTTATCACAGTGCTCATATAATCGTTCCAAGTCACAACAGTAAGGAACAAAACTTTGTTCACCCAACTAATATAGACATAATATAAACAACCCATGAACATAGACAACGGTAGCAGCCCCTGATGTTAGGAAACAAACAGACACATGAATATAACATCTGCACAGAAGACTGAATAAGGCTGCTTAAGTAACATGAAATACATGAAAATACGATCCTTTATAACGTTACATTGTTGTGTGTGATTAATGCATAATACAGCTAACACAGTGCAAATATCATTACACAGCACAACACGTGCTCTTACACTTAAACCTGGATTATTACATCACAGTAAATAACTTATGACTCAATGAGTTTATAGAGAGAATGGAATCAATTACAATGTCCCAAACAGACTTATTACAGGATATTACAGACTCGTTCTTGCTCTACACATGTTAAAGAAACAAAATACAGAACTTATTTCAATAAACATGCATGTACATGGCAAATTAACCCATTTTGTGGAATAAAAAAAAAAGTTACAAAACTTACTCTGATGCTTCCCGCTCACCCAAAAACGCACGAGGCTAACGAAGTACTTTCTCCCCTCTGGATTAAACAGAGTAACCAGATCTTAATATCTCTGGTCCACATAAAATTATACACAAAACTATTTAAGAAAGTCTTATACTGATTATATTTAATCACTTACGCTTCTTTTCCACACCAAACGAGATATCCCAAAAGAAATCAGTCATTCTTTGTGCTTTATGGCTAAATACACGTGCACCAACTAGATGTTGCGCTCTGTTTACCGGAAGGAAACAACCCTTTTGCATTATAGTTCCGTTTCTTAAAGGGCCAGCGAAACCTTTTAGCAGTGCATGGAAAAGTGCATTAGTACACACTGTGTGTCACACACTTAACACAAAGCCTAAATAACATGAATACACGTTGTCTTTTTAACCTGGTTACATATGTATGTATGTATGTATGTATGTATGTATGTATGTATGTATGTATGTATGTGTTTAAATATTCATTTTTTATTCGTGTGAATGTATATCTGTATTCATTCATTATGCTAATAAATGAACATGGAAATGTCACATGCATGTCAGCACTTTCTCAATTATTTGGTTTAGAGCTTGTGAGAGTAAGAGACAAAAAAAAGGGAAAAGCGGAACTGAACTTATACAAAATAACCACAGAGAAGAAGGAAGAGCATTTGTCATCTTGGTCTCTGAGAAAAACATGAGCCTTTACTCACTGCAGGTTGTAGCTCTCTTTGGGATTTTTCTCTGTGTTTTAGGTAAGATTAAAACTCTCATATTTATGTATAATGTGTGTATCCTTTTACTTTTTAAATAAACTCCTGTTGAATAATTATTTTTATGATTCAATGGCTGTAAAATATTTTCATTTTTCTAAACTAAATTTGTCTCAGTGTCATAGTGATTCCTGATTTTCCTGATCACCTTGTTCTTCTCGAATCAGTGTCTTAATAAACTAATGCTGTTTTTTTAATGTGGCTTGTTACAGATGTAGAGAGTATGATGTCACTCACAAATGTAGCAGTCAACTATGGAGGATCTGTGACTATTCCATGTCTTTATGACCAGCAATACAAAGCAAAACCTAAATTCTGGTGCAAAGGGTACCATTGGTCTACCTGCAGCATAGTAGCCTATGCAAACACAAATGGAAGTACATCAGTGATCGACCATCCAGCACATAATATGTTCACTGTGGAACTGAACCCTGTCTTTGATTCTGGATCGTATTGGTGTGCTGCAGAAATTGGTGGACCAGGGACCATGGATGATCGTGTATATTTATACCTGAAAGTTAGTCAGAGTAAGTAACTTTAAAGAAATATGAAATATTTGTAATAGAGTCCCTTATACCATTTATTTGCTGCCTCTTTATTTAGATCCTGATCTGTCTGTGAGGGAGAGCAGAGTGAGAGGTGAGGAAGGAGGCAGCATCACAGTAGAGTGTTTCTACAGCTCTGCATATCAGAATGAAAACAAGCAGTGGTGCAGATTCCATGGTATGAGCTGCAACTCAGTGGGGAAAACTAAAACATCCCAGAATTCAGCAGTGGTCATCAGTGATGATGGGAAACGTTCCTTCACTGTGGAGATGAGTGGACTAAAGAAGCGTGATGCTGGCTGGTATTGGTGCAGTGCAGGAAATCTGCAGGTTCCTGTGCATATCAGTGTTGGTGCTGAAGCTCCAGGTATTACATTTGATTTTATGAAACAATGGAAGGAAACGATTCATGTTTATTTGCAGACACTAGCTATCTATCTCTCCCCGGGCGTCGCTTCCTCCCTTAAGCCCCTGCGTACTACGTTGGTGCTGGTGGGGAAGGCTTATGCCTTGGCAGATTAGGCCGCTGGTTGCCTGCATGCCATGGCAGTAATGCAGGCATACCAAGTCGACATGTTGCAAGAGCTGGATGCGGGACACATCCTGGGCCGCCAGTTGCAAGAGCTCTGGCATGCGGTGGACCTGGCTCTCAGAGCCACTAAAGAGACCACTAAGGACTTTGGCCGGTTCATGGCCGCCCTAGCCTCTGCTGAGAGGCGTGTATGGCTCACCCTGTCAGAAATCTCTGACAGGGATTGGGCTGTGCTGCTAGACGCCCCCCTCATCCCACGACCTGTTAGGAGCTAGGAATTCTATTTTCTTCCATTTAAGGCCCCAGACCAGGAAAAGCTGAATCGGCTGTGTCCAGTGTGAGCACTGGACACTTACGTCCACAGGACGAGTCCCTGGAGGAAGTTGGAACAACTGCTGGTCTGCTACAGCCCTCCAAGAAAAGGCCTCCCTGCTAACAAGAGACTCCTAGGAAGACGCGATAGCGTCAATAATCCACCTGCTGAGGTGGATTATTGACGCTATCGCGTCTTCCTAGGAGTCTCCTTCCCTCAGGGAATTGGGGACTAGAGACGTTTTAGCTTGTCACCATCCTTGCCAATTGAAGTAAGCCTGGTTTGTTTTTGTGTTTTGTTTTCATCTGTTTGGGGCACTTATCATCTGGTTTTATCCTGGTCAGACTGGGTGGACTGGTCAATTTGACCAGCCTGATTGTTCAGGTGATTCTACATGATTAACAGGTTCTAACTGGTCAGGTTTGAAGGTTTTAGTGGGGGTTTAGATATTTAACAGGCTGATTCTATCTGGTATGATATGGTGATTTTTAGAGAAGTTTTGTACAAGTACAGTTTGATTTCTAGCTAGTCAAACAAGTTCTAGCTGATCAGTTTAACTTGTTTTAAAAGGTGTTTGAACACACAAACTAAAACTATCTAATTTTAGTTGGCCAAGCTTGATCAGTTTGGTCAGGTACGATGATTTTAAATTTTTTTGTCAGTTTAAATACTTAACCAGTAGTTAACTAAGTGTTTATTAGTTTGAAATGCAATTGAATCCATAAACATTTCATGATATTTCTGCTTATTTTTCATAAACCTAAAATTTCCTTTAGAAAGCAATTTGACATGACTTTTGCACAAATAAATTACCAGAAAATACAGCATTTTAACATTGTCCTTATTGTAAAAAAAAAAAAAAAAAAAGATAATTTAATTATGGGAAATATCAATAAATCATTCTTTCCTTTCTTTTTTTATCCTCACTAACATGTTTCACATCTGAATTTGTGTTATCAGGACTGCCTCCACATAGATTACAAGATAATGGATCACCAAGGTATTTGTTTTTTTAACCTTAAAACCAAATAGGTACAAAGTTTTACTGCATAGAAAATTGGACATCTTGAACAAAAAGTACAAAAAGTAAAAATTTGTCATCACCCAGTCACACATTTTGACATTTCTACATTTTATGACAACCATTTGATGCCATGCCCTTTTTTGACACAGTGATTACACAATACTGGCACTTTGCACCAGCTCCGGGATTTTATTTGTTCTCATGGTGGTTGGCGCAATCGTCTGGAGGCTTCAAAAGAAACGAAGTCTGTAACCTTTGTACATGCATTCTCAAAAATGTGTATATAAATATGTATCTGATGAAATAGAGCCTACCATTTCTTTTTCTTGTTTCTTTCTATGTAATGGTTAAACCATAATAACTGTGGTATGTATTGATTATATTTACAGAGTCTTACCTTTACTCATTTGATCTGAACTTACTGTCTGTATTTATCACTGAAACAATACATACTTTGACTTCTTAACTATAGTGCTTGGTTCTATGAAAGTTTCACTATGTATATATTTTGTGTGTATATATATATATATATATATATATATATATACACACAAAATATATACATAATGAAACTTTCATAGAACCAAGCACTATAGTTTCCTAAAAGACCATTTATACCAAGTCAACAGAAGCTTTAACACTTTTTCTTTCTCTTTTGCAGCTGGAATATTAGTCACAGACAAAGGATGTGCCAAAAGTCTGGTAAGTGTTTTACAGTAGTAAGCCACATAGTCATCAAACCAGGTTTGAGTTTCTTTGTTTAAAACCTCAGAACCACCATCAGCAAGTTTCCCCACAAAATGTGTATAAAGAAAACAAAGATTCTTTATTAATCACAAAATTCTGATCTATTTCTGATTATGTAAATTGGGTTGTGTTTATGTTTGTGTCTTCAAATGTAGAGTAAATATAGAGACGTAGAGAACAATATAAATATCGTATATCATAAATATACTCATGTCAAAATGTTACATTTTTGGTTAGTTGTCCAATCTTTTTACTGCTGCTTTTTAAGTACAATTTGTTAAATTACAAATTAACAAATGTGTAAAAATTTCCTAATTTCTTAGAATTGATTAAGTTTGAGTTAGCCAACATTCTGTACAAAAATTCTGCACCATTAATAATGTAAATAATGCTCCAAGTCACAGATAATATACAGGTATATGATATGATATGATCTATGACTCAATAATATTAATATTTGCCCTTAACTCTTAATTATTAATTCCTTGTATGCTTAGTGCATTTATAATTTAAAAAAGCATTAATTCAGATATACACTACTTTTAACATCACATTATTGGTCTTTAGTGCAATTGCATTAGTGATCTAAAAAAGAAAATACTATGTTCCACAATGTGAGTCACACATTTCTTTGCTGCACACACACACACACACACACACACACACACACACACACACACACACACACACACACACACACACACACACACACACACACACACACACACACACACACATTTTGGTTTGGTTCCTCTCAGGCAGTTTTTGTTTCCTTTGCCATTTCTTTGCCTCTGGTTTCTCAATGAGACCTATGCAGATCTACTTCTTTCTACTGTAATAATAATGTATTTGCATTAAAGTATGTTTGTATATATTTGTGTATGTATCTATGTGTATAATATATGGACAAAAGTATTGGGACACCTGACTTTTCCAACATTGTGTGGTTCTTTCTCAAACTGCTACCACAAAATAGTATGGCATGTCTTTGGATGTGGTACAATGCATTTTCCCTTCACTTCAATAGGACCATGTTTCATCTTGACAACACCCCTGTACACAAGCCAGCTCCATTAAGATATGGTTTATATTGGTTGTAGTAAAATATCTTGAGTGACCTGCTATAGAGCTCTGACCTCAACCCTAGTGAACACCTTTGGGATGAATTGGAACGCTGACTGCACCCCAGGCCTCCACATCAGTAACTCATTTTACTAACACACTTGTGGCTGTGAGCACAAATCTCCACAAACACACTCCAAATATTTCAGTCAGTTGTCTGCAAACTTTTGTCTATATAATGTATGCTGTATGTTTTACTAAACAGTATTTACTGTAAAGTATTTTAGTGGTCCTAATTATAAAGAGTTACAGTAAATGTGTATTCATGTGCAGGATTCATCAGCTTCTGAGCCAGAAGTGACTTACACAGCAGTCAGACTCTCTCACCATCCAACAGGAGGAGAAGTAAGAATCAAAACTAAATAAAGGCTGAGGCACAAAAAATGGTGTGACTCAGGTGTCAGTAAAACTGTTGAGCAAGAAACCAGATGCAGTAAATTTAAACTAAATTAAAGGCCAGACATATACATGTATATATGAATTAAATGTATTACTTTTCTTTTTTTTCAGGTCTCTCCAGTTTCCTGTGACGACCCAGTCATCTACAGCTCAGTAACACAGTAGAAATAAGAGGTGAGTAAAATAATAACTTTACCCATTTACATGGCTATTCACATCAAGAGGGACATACTGCCACACTCAAGTGTAATATTATAGAAAAAATCATATAAAATTAATGAATCTTTTATAACAGCATATCCTGTAGTGTTTTGTTCTCCTATACCACAATCATTTGCCAACTGCACCTCATACATTGGAGAAACATGCTAGTTCTTTCCATCCTGTGTTATAACCACTTTAAATACAGTAGTCATTCTCTCACAGCCTCTCTTCTATCTCTGCCTTGAACCTAAAAAAGACTCGCTTGTCAAATTACAGAAAAAGTTGACATGAAGATATTCCTAGGGTAAAGAAAAATCTCTGGGAGGTACAAAGCAACCGGTACTAAAGACTCCTTCCAAAATAAACATCTCACAGAAAACGTTTCCAGAACAACAAATGCACATGCTTTTGTGTGCAGAATTCACCGTACATATCTACATGTGTTGCCATGGAAATGCTAACATATTAGCAGGAGCTCATTGATATTAATATTAATCTACCCCTTCTGACCAATCAGAATAGTGAATTCAGCAGCTGGGTTAAGAGCAGGGTTAAGAATATTTGTTTAATCATCAAGCAAACAATAAAAAGTTGCAGATATAAATATAGACATGGAACAGGCAAGGATTAGGCACATTTTGCTGACAAAACAGTTCTGACCCATCGAGCATTAACAGCATTAACTTGAGCAATTTGAGCTACAGTTGCTCGTCTGTCGGATCGGACCACACGTGCTAGCCTTTGCTCCCCATGTGCATCAATAAACCTTGGCTGCTCATGACCCTGTCACCGGTTCACTACTGTTCCTTCATTGGACCACTTTTGTTAGATACTGACCACTGCACAAGAGCTGCAGTATTGGAGATGCTCTGACCCAGTTGTCTAGTAATCACAATTTGGCCCTCATCAAACCTGTTAAATCCTAACACACTCCCAATATACCCCAACCACTAACAGGTGCCACAATGAAGAGATAATTTACTCAGTGTTATTCACTCACTCATGACTATACATTGTCATATATAGTCGAAAAATAAATTGATTAAGACAGCTGTGAAGGAGAAAGCATGTGAACACACGAGGACAGAGTGACGGATGGAGACATTACGTGAATGAAAACAAACACATACAGAACACGTGGTTATGACAACAGATACTGGAAAATGGAAATTCATTAATAATAGCACTTGGTGCAAAGCGGAGAATTTCTGACAAGCAGTGCTGTGGTGCTTTTCATCATTGTTCTCAGTATTAATTATGGCTTTAGTATTAATAAAAGGAAAACATTTTTAAAAGTACTTAAAATAAAAAAAAAAAATAAACTATTATAAATAAACTAGGAATTTTGGAATTGATCTAATGTTTTATAATCTAATTTATTTGTAATTTTCCCCCTCAGGCTACTGGAAAAAAACAAAACAAATCTGCACTGGAAAGACTCTGCAAGCAGTGGTGGTACTACACACCTTATTTCATATTTCTCTATTCAGAATCTGGAGTCATTCACTCTAAGATAACATGAAGCCATGTGGAGATTTGTCCTTTCTTTCACAATCAAAAAATAGATTTGCGTCAAAAAAACCGCAGGTCTCCGTGCTGGAGGAAGTTGATTTTGTAGTAGACAGGACATTATGACACTTTGCAGAAGTGTGTGTATGAATACATGTTGACGAACCACAAGCTTCAGTATGTACTGCTTTTCCCTCATCCCAAACATTTTATATATATATATATATATATATATATATATATATATATATATATATATATATATATATATATATATATATATATATATATACAGTACAGACCAAAAGTTTATATATATATATACAGTACAGACCAAAAGTTTATATATATATATACAGTACAGACCAAAAGTTTATATATATATATATATATATATATATATATATATATATATATATATATATATATATATATATATATATATATACAGTACAGACCAAAAGTTTGGACACACCTGCTCATTCAAAGAGTTTTCTTTATTTTCATGACTATGAAAATTGTAGAGTCACACTGAAGGCATCAAAACTATGAATTAACACATGTGGAATTATATACATAACAAAAAAGTGAACTGAAAATATGTCATATTGTAGGTTCTTCAAAGTAGGCATCAAGAGAATGCCAAGAGTGTGCAAAGCAGTAATCTAAGCAAAAGGTGGCTACTTTGAAGAACCTACAATATGACATATTTTCAGTTGTTTCACACTTTTTTGTTATGTATATAATTCCACATGTGTTAATTCATAGTTTTGATGCCTTCAGTGTGACTCTACAATTTTCATAGTCATGAAAATAAAGAAAACTCTTTGAATGAGCAGGTGTGTCCAAACTTTTGGTCTGTACTGTATATAAAGGGTGTAATGGTACGTTCCCTAATTTTAGTACAGTCAGGGGGATGCAAAACATAAGTGCTTGCAATTTTTTATTAACGCATTATATTATAATTAAAAATAAATTAAAATAAATTAAGAATAATTAAAAAATAATGTTGTGATCAACATTTAAACAGTTTCCATTTTACAACCTGCTTTGTTAAATAATATATCAAATAATATTTTATATTATAAAAAAAAAAATGTAACAGAATAAATCAAATTAATGCAATGCACTTTGACAAAAACAAAATACGTTCTGTTATAAAAAGGATTAAATCCAGTGCACATGCGTACCGAACCAAAAGCCTTGTACCAAAAAATGTTGGTAGGAATACGTGATATTTTTTTTTTTCTAAGGTATATATGTAAAAACAAAAAAATGTGACATCGAACAATAAACAATGTTTTTAGTTTAAATGATTTACAATTGTATTTTCTAGAATTTGCTTCGGATGAAACAACATACATACATAAATACCCACATACATTTTAAAAAATATATGTAACAGTCATGTCACACTTACTCAGGACATGTGTAATTACCTATTAGAACATCAGTAGAGATAATGGAATACAACAAACCTGCGATTCATCATAGATAAAACAATAGAAGCGACAGCGAACAGACGAGGACACGAAAGCAGATGGAGGAAAAAGATTTAAACCACAGAACAATGAACTGATTTGTAGTTCAAAAATTGGTTTTAATTGTATGCAAAACTTTTTCATTGATCCCTTTAGTGTAAATCTGATCTTTTGTAGCTTCAGAAAAAAATCATACCTTCCATGCAGACTGTTGCTGACAGAGGAATAGTGGATTTCCAGCTCAACAAAACTCTCCTGCAGGCCAGGAGAAAAGTGAAAGCAATAATGTCTCTCTGACTTGTAGTTAAAGTAACATTTGTTATGTCATCTGATGTTCCAAACATAGCTATTAAATATCTGGGCCTCAATACCACCCTGAGGGGATCAAGGATAGTTCTGAAAACCAAACTGCAGTTTTCATCCAGACAACTGAAAATAGCATCTATCACATCAGCATTCAACCCGAGGTATATTCCAGCAAACCTACAGTAGCTTGGATGGACCCTGTGCAAGAGTGAATTGTACAATCCCCAATCTAACAAAGGGTGATGACGTGAGGACGTTTTTAAGTGCCTTCCTCCAAACGGCCTCAGATAGCCTCACACCCGATTCATCTTCCCATCTGGATTTAATATTATCCAGGCTGTGGCTTTTAAAAGAAAAAAGGTGAGAATACATTACACTAATACTAACCACAATCACCTCCATGTTTTTTTGCTAATTATCAGTACTCTCCTATTGGGAGTGCACAGTAAATGAATGAACACGAATGAAGGCTGAAACATTTCTATGCTCCTATTTTGTACAACCGCCGCATACACTGATTGTTTGTGCCACCAAGTGGTGGAGCATAACTGAGCCATCATTTCATGTTGCAGTTGTTTGCATGCAGGCCCACGCTAGCAGTCACTGCATTTCAATATTTTGGCATGAGAACGGCATAATCATGCAGTTTCTTGAACCACTTACCTGAAATTCAAACACAGCTTGTGAATGCACACAAATAAACACGGACTGATTCATTTTCCAGAGCTGCTGTTTTAACAAGGCAAATCCCTGCAGGCAGATAGACAGAAGTTTCTAGTGCTTTGCACTTCCACAAATTTGGTACCATTTCACGTTTGGAACCAATCGAATAGCAAATTATTGTGTCATCATTTTCTAATCTAATTAATTATATCTTAAGTTTTTAATAGGGTTGAGATCTTTTTTTTTTTTGCATATGTCTTGTTAAAATACAACTTAAGCTTAATTTCCTGTTTAACACCACCGCCTTCAAACATGGCCACAGACCGCAATTCTGACACTCTCCAGTACTCTCATTCACCATCACACTGATTGAACACACAGTGTGAAAGGTTTACTTAAAGACAGTGTGAAGTATACGCTCAGTAGTATGTCTGCTTCTGTCGTAACCAATATATTTGGTCAGTGTTTCATTTCCTGTTGTATCCTATTCTGATTCACTTGCTTTTCCCTGCATGTTGTAGTTTGTCCTACTTACAAATCACATGAACCTTGCCTGTTCTAATTTGTCCTATTTACTGATCACATGACCTTTGCCTGTTGTAGTTTGTCCTACATGCAGATCACATGACCTTTGTTTATTGTAGTTTGTCCTACTTGCAGATCACATGACCTTTGCCTGTTCTAGTTTGTCCTACTTACAGATCACATGACTTTTGTCTGTTCTGATTTTGAACATGAATTTTTTCCCCATTTGGATTGGGTAAGTGAGGAATTCAATTAGATTCAGTTTTGCGTGTATAGCACTTTTAACAATGAGCATTGTCCCAAAGCAGTGTTGGGAAATCACAATATCAATGAAATTAAAGGAAAAAATAATAACTTCATGTCCTTCTTTGTGGTCTGAGAAAATGTAAGTGCTGTAAGTTTGAACATGTGCCTAGTGAAATTGAGAAAATGTAGAGAAATTTGGCAAATATTTCAAAGAGAATAAAACAGTAATGCAGTTTTCATATGTTTCTATAAGAGCAAATACCTAAATGCTATGGTGAAAACACAATTATTGGTCCCTTTTTTCTTTTTCTTCTGCAAGATATGCCAGATTTGGTTTGACTGATTTCAGTTTTGTTTTTGGTTTATTTCTTACATGGCTTGTATTTGACATTTCAAAAATAGCCCCCATTTGCAAATACAGAGGTATCGTAGTGAAACAGATTTCAAATCAATATTTCCAGAATTTTCCTCTGTGCTAAAAGGAACTCTAAACATGGATATTTAGCAACAAGAACATTGGCAACAAGACCATGCACACTGAAGATTATAAAGATTATTAATGCGGATGTAGGTACCATATCTCTGCCCACAGACTAATCCGCACTTGGCATAGCAAAAAGCTAGTTAAAAACCCCTCCCATCCCATCCCATCCCATCCCATCCCATCATTTCTCTTTTTAAAAGGAAAAAATACACCGTTCATGTATATTTCACCCAACTCATCTCCCGCAGGATCAGAATGTTAAACGACTAAACAGAAAGCTGAACAAATCTTTAACCATGATAGGCATTATTAATGTATGGATAAGGTTTCCTATGAATCGACCTTGAGGCTATAAAGCTTCATTTCAAATTGATGTAGTAGAATAGAGAAAAAAATTCCAGTAAAGCATCATGTAAGGAAATTGGATTCTCCTGTATTAAATGTAAAATTTGCAGATTCCATCAGGTTACAAGAATAGTGCATGTACTGCCATGCCCCGTGGGCCCGATGTGCTGCAGAACCTGTAGTTCGCATCGTTCTGCTGTGCTGTTGAGTTTTGCACCTATTAAGAAGTGGTAGCAGCATGGCCTTAGGGAAATCCTGAGCTCCATAACACAGCACTTTTCAATTTTCATTTGCTTGTAAAACTGCTGTGGATGTGTCATAACTGAACATCCTCTGAATTTGTGGAGCTTCTGTAGTGTCCACACCAAGATGTCAAAGAGGTTGCACAATACTAATAGATTTTTTTTCTATAGCTAGTGATCCTAAAAACTTGAATCACACTGCATCATAATGGGGTGAATCGCATCACATGCTTCATATGTATCTTTAATGTATCATACCGTTGGCTATGCATCGAGATGCTAATCGCATCAGCCTTGGTTACGGAGATGCGAATCTCTAAGATATATGGATAAGCATGGACTCCGTCTTCAAAAAAGCCAGAAAAAAACTTGGACCAAAAAACAGTTTTATTTCGATAAACATAAACATCACATTTTTTGGATATCTGACAAACAAAAATACATACTGTTCCAAATTACTGTACTGAGCTTAAGCTTAACACCTTCAGATGCTGTCAACAACTGTGATGCGTGTTTTTATACCCTGAAGTAATTACTAGCTTTTTTCTGCACAAACCTGGCAAGATTGATTTTCTTTCTTTCTTTCCTTCTTTTTTTTTTTTTTTTTTTTTTTTTTTTTAAAAAAAAAAGCAAGAATACCTCTACACTCCAGAGAACAATATTATAATGTCATACAAAATGCCATCTGGAGACATACAGAGCACAATGCAATTAGAGAGATGTTGGTAATTGATCAGGAAATCTAGTGTCTAGAACGTTTATTTTCACAGTGTTACTTAAATAGAGGTCAAGAGGATGAGAGAAAGAGAGCAATCTAATTAAAGACATTGAATTCAATAGTTGGTTGGCTATCACTAACACGGACATTACTTCACTCTGTCTCTTTCTCAGCGCCTTACTGGTCTTCTTACACACAAGAAACTGTGCATTAAAATCTGTAGGTACGAATGAAGGAAAGGTCTGTCAAAATAAAAAGAAATAATATGACTAGACAGTCAGAATAAATGACTACTCATATTGTCTGGCTGAAAGAATAGAACAATAAAATGTTAGACACACAATAAAAAAAAGACTTTCCCCTTTACAATAAACCAAATAAGTGCCTGTCATCATATAGCAGCTTACTCAAACATCCTTAAACTTTTCTATTTTGTGGATTATTAACAAAATATCCACTATGCTGGTTGTCCTTTCAGACAGTTCATCTGACTGATCAAGGTATTTAGGTGGCATTCAATCGTTTTATCTGTTTGATTGTTGTGGAGCGTATCCAAGGAAAGACTGGGCATATGAAAGGAAAATCCCTCCAGTCTATCAGAAAAGCACCACTAACATATACATTCACACAGTCATTAACATGTAGGGGCCAATTTAGTGCAGCCAATCCACCTACCAGCATGTTTCTGGAGGGTGGGAAGAAACCCATAAGGACGCATGAAGAACATGCACTTAAACTCTGCAATCCATGCTTAGGATCAAACCAAGGAACCTTTCAGCTGTGAGGCACTAAGACTACTGTGCCTTCCTTGTTTGTTTTCTGGAAGGTTGAATTTTAAAGCGTTATGTCAAGCAACATAAATGCCTGTATCCTTTTTTGTCCTGTGCAAGGTGCGCCTGTAATTGAATCCTTTTGCAAACAAACTCTGGTTTATCCCTTTTATCTAACATTAATCAAAAATAGAATAGAAATAGGTAAACCATTCAGAGATCCCACTGGGCTGACTTCGAGCCCAATAGACAAAGAGCTGTTCTTATGGACTGTCTTCTCTGATCGATCTGCTTCAAGTCTTCTTCAGCAGTGGATCTCATATGCGATCTGTGTGTCAAAAAGCAGACTCTGGTTTATAAATAGTCCCTCTGGGTCTGGTGGTGGACCCTCGATGCCCTCTGCAGGGGCTCTGCGTGGTCCAATGGTAGAAGTTAGAGTGCCTTGGCCTTGGAGTGCTTCTCGAGGCTGTGGTGCCCCATGCTGAATGGAGGTGGGTGGTGGAGGCAGGACAGGTTTGGCCCGGTTTAACACGTACATCTCATGGCCACGCTCATCCCGGTACTCCTCAAGTTGGGCAAATGTAGTGGGCCCGTCAGAGTAGTCATTGACATAGAGAATGCTTTCTTCCTTGCCAAAGGCACCATCCTCTTTTTGGCGCTGCCGGTGGCGGCTGTAGATCATGCACAGCAGCAGTAGGGCAGTCAGTGCAAGGAGCGAGATACCCACAGCGATGGCTGTTTGGGTGGCTGTGCCCAGGGCACTGAAGTCCATGCTCTCCAGTTCATACAGTGGCTCCTGGCTAACATCTCCCAAGGATGGGTGGTGCTGCGAAGAGGATGATGAGGATGAAGAGGGGTGCAGGTGAGGCCAGGATGATGACAACGATGAAGATGAAACATTGACAGCAAGATGGAAGGTCACACGTGCCACCCCTCCAGGATTCCAAGCCTCACACTCATAGCGTCCTGCGTGGGCCACTGTAACATTACTTAAAAACAGCATTCCACTGCCTGTGTCTTGATCAAAGCTCTCCCTGTCTTTTCCACCATCATCTGCTGTTCCACGGTTTCCCAAATTGACTCCATTACCGCCAGGCCTGGGTGTCACTTGCTTCCTGCTGTCTCCATCTGTCCCTTCTTCTTGCACAAGGCCACGGGGTGATAGCTGAGCTCTACCGTAGGACACCTTCCTCCAAGTGACCTGAGGCTGCGGGTAACCTGAGGCCTGGCAAGACACACGGATGCTTTCACCCAAACGTACGCTTAATTCCCTTGGCTCAAGCTGCACAGCAGGTGGGATGCACACCAGACTATTAGCTGGGACCTCTACCAGACTCAGATGCGAGAGGCGTGGCGGCTCAGAGCATGGTAGTCTCCGCTCAGCTGAGCTCAGCAACCGTTGGCCTTCAGTGTTTATCCAACTGCGAAGCCAGTGAAGAGCGCAGTCACAACGCCATGGATTATCTAACCGAAGAGAGGGATGGAGAGAAGAAAGAGAAGAGATAAAGGGTTTAGCAGATAAATAAAAAAAAAGGAAACTGAAACATAGAAGGAGAAGGGGAAGGTTCCAGATTTAACAAGATTCAACAATGACTATAAGAAAACAAATCATCTGATATAAAAGGTCATATGGGAGTGAATAAAAAAGCAAAAAACAGGTCAACTAGGTTAGAAAAAACCCTAAAAACTCTTGCCCTTAAATCCTATGCTTTATTTCAAACTCTGCACTCTTTGCTGGAGAGTCAGTTCTTGTTGGATACCGGTCTAATCCCCCTGTCTGCAAAATGTCTTTTCTTTCTTCCAAATAAAGATTTTTCCTCCCAAGATAATATGCTCATCATCTATACTTTTATTTATCTTGAACTTAATATTGCTCCTGTTTGTGATCTAAAAAAAAATCTTCATTTCGGGTTTAAACATCTTGACTTATTTCCCTTTTTGTGCAAGTCTGTGCATGTGTCTATGAAGGTACCTGTGATGCGCAGCACCTGCAGGCTGATGAGGGGTCTGAGAGTAACAGCACTTAGTGTGCGCAGGTTATTCTTGCTAAGGTCTAGCAGAGCCAGTGAAGACAAGCCCATCAGAGCCTGCTCATCTAACGCCTCCATCATGTTCTCCTGCAGGTGCAGTTCTTGCAGACGCTGGGGGGTAAAAAAAAAAAAAAGATCTCATTATCCTCCTCCTCATCTTCAGTGTGATTATTCTTGTTACCTTAGACATCATGTTCATCATTGTCATCAGCCTAACCACCACCTTTATTAAAATTTCTGATGATCACAGTTTCTGCTTACATTTTGTTCCAGTCCGGTTAACAGCAGTGTTTACGGCCATCTGCACATTTATGCTGTCACATTTACTACACTCCAATTGACAGGGAAATTATTCGTCACAGTGTACATATTTCAAATAGGGCTCAAATGTTCAGGAATAGAAACAACACACAAATACACACACACCTGCAATCCACGGAATGTGTAATCATCCAACCGGTTAATGTGATTCCCTGCCAGGTAGAGGATGCGCAGGTGCTCAAGACCACGAAAGGCATCGGCGGAAATCAGGTGGAGGCGGTTGCCATTGAGCGCAAGTTCTAGCAGTTGGCCTAGACTCATGAAGGCATTGGTCTCCAGAGCTGAGATGCTATTGTTCTGCATGTACAGATAGTGCAGGTGCCCCAAACCAGACAGGTCCTCTGCCCGGATCTGACCAATGGCATTATCCTGGAGGAAGATAGTCTGTAAAAGGGTACAAAATCAAAGTCAATATTCCTTAGAAATATTGGCACTATTGTGAAGATTAGCAAAATTGTAAAGTTAAAAAAAAAATACTCAGAATACCAGCAAAATCCAAACTTTTCAAAAGATTTCTATTCAGGAGTCTCCATTTGTCTCCAACTCCACTGTCCTGAATTCAAATTGTGCTCTCTGTCTCGTGTATTAAAATTTCTCCTTATGTCTGTTTGGGTTTTTTCCAGGTTCTCTGTTTTCTACACCACTCAGAGATTGAGGTGTTAGCTTAGTTATGAGTTCAAATCCCAGCCATACCTAGCTGCCAATGCTGGGCCCCTGAGCAAGGCCCTTAACCACAAAGCTGCTCAGTTTATGAATAATACATTCCTGTAGGTGAACTGCTTACTGTTTTGGTCCAGTTTTAACAGAATTGTAAATGAATGCGAAAATGTATATGGTGCCACACAATGAACTGGCCTACTACACAGATCAATCATAACATTGAATCCACTTACTTAACATTTTCTAGATCCCCGAAAATCTCTGACCAAATTCCCCAACAGCTCAGACCCGCCGAGGCATGGGTTTCAAAATACATACAAAAGTGTGTTATGGTATATGGCACAAGAATGTTGGCAGCAGATCCTTTTAGTTCTGCAAGCTGCAAGTTAGTGCCTCGATTGATTGGAATAGCTTGTTCTACAGTAGCTCTTCTGTGGGATCAGATCAAATGGGCTAGCCTTCTCTTTTCATGCACATTATGAGCCTTGAGCATCCATTACTATGTCAACGGTCCACCATTTGTCCTTTTTTAAAACACCATCAACCCAATAAGCCCACCCATTTTGGAGATACTCTGACCCAGTAATTCACAAATCACAATTTGCCTCTTGTCATAATCGCTCACATCCTTATGCCTGCATATTTTGAGAACTTTAAGAACTGAATGTTTTATGTGCTAATTAACATATCCCAACCCATGACATGACCACTACAATAAAGTAATTATTTTTAATCACTTCAGTTTTTAGTGTTTTTTTCTTTGTTTGTTTTGATCTCTGCAAGCAGGACATATTCCTGCTTTGCATTTAGAAGGATTCCCAGGACAGACTCCAGATCCACCATGACCCTGGCCAGAATAAAGGGTTTACTAAAGATGAAAGAATGGATGCATTTTTGCTTCTTTTTGCCATTGTTGCCAACACTCCTCAAGGCCAATGTATCAATAGACTCATTAGAACAAAAAATACTTGTTCACTTGTTCTTATCAGTTTGGAGCCCTGGAGCCCCGGAGGCTCGAAACTGTTTTATATATAAGAACATATAAAAAGATTTCTATTAATCTCCAAGTGGTGGTTCAGTGAGTGACACTTACACAATAAACAATATTCGCTAGAAGGTAGCTTATCACGAAGGCGCTTTCTTTCACCGGGTGAGAATTGGATCAATGGGAAGCTTTAGGCAATGAATCGACTCTTTCATAAACGCTCTCCCCAGAGTCTCCACAGTGCGGGTACTTGTAAACAACTCAATTGGCAGAGGCAGCATTTGCATTAGAAAGTTTTTTTTTTTGAGTGTGTGTGTGTGTGTGTGTGTGTGTGTGTGTGTGTGTGTGTGTGTGTGTGTGTGTGTGTGTGTGAGAGAGAACAGTGGTGAGCACGTATGGGTCTTTCGCTTTGTCTGTACCAATTTATCAACACTATATCAATTGCATTATTCATTATTTTAATTGATTGCTCATGCTCAAACTCTTTCTCTTTCTCATATTGTTTCAGCTCATTTGTATGGCACTGGTTCCTCAGGTTATTTGAGTAACCTGTGTAAAGAAGCTCATGAATATTTAAACGGTGTGTGTGGTGTTATAGTTGCAGTACAGGTTAATGTATCTATAATAATAAATATACAGTATATATGCTCACATAGAGGAGGAGGATTATATTTGTGTCATTGTTTGAGGCATCGGATAGAACCCATGCCATGGATTTGATATTTATCTTTCTTATGAGTTTGGCAGAATATTTTAATTAGTATTTAAAACAAACAGGAAAGAGCGAAGCACAGCTCCTGCATCATGGTCTGATTCCCAGATACTGCCAATGTAAATGATTGTTCTGATTCAAACCCAATATTTGTTCATTCCTTACTTTAATTTAAACCTAGCTTCCCGTTTCTACCCGAAGGATTTTGAGCAGTCCGTTTTTAATTTGCTCTCAATCCGCCCTATTGCTTTGTGCTGTTGTTTTATTTTGCTTTTATATTGTTCTCTTTTATTAGAAAGAGATTTATTTATTTATTTATTTTATTCTGCTAGGCAGTTTATATGTCCAGTCTTTTTATTGTATATTGTGCTTTTGATGCATGTAATGAAGTTTACTTTTTATTTGACTTTTATTGTTGCAGTTTAGTCAACATCTGTTGTTCCATATATAAATTCGATTTGAAATCTAACAGCGTATGTCTGGGCCTAAACAGGAGATAATGCCACTGAATAGGGAATATAATCCTGCTATGTAGAAAACTATGCCGTTTGCAAACAATGACCTGTGTTCCACGAGCAATGCCCCGTGGTATCTCTTTGAGTCCAATGGAACCACACTCCACCGTCAGGCTGTAGCACCGGCAGCCAGATGGACATCCGATGCAGAGCATGGGCAATAGCACAAGAAGCACCACCAGAAATGAGAGCCAAAAGGGGAGAAATGCCATCTCAGAACACACAGCGCCTGGAGAAGGAAAGAAAAGACACAGGTGCAGAACGAGAGGTGAATAACTTTGTGAAAAGGAAATGGTTTAGAAAGAGGTGACTATTGGAATAGGAATAGAATGAGAAAGACGTGATGGAGTGAGAAATAAAACACTTCGGGACATGCTGTTATTGGAATGACCAACAATCCAGTGGTGTGATGTAGCCTGGTGTAAAGTTGATTCTTTTTTAATATCAGCTGGTCTTGAAGGGCTTTATGCCTCATACTACACAACAATTTGTCATTGTGAAACAAGTTAGTTCCTGTTATCACTTTTGATATAGACTCTATAAACAGGTCAATTTTCTCTATTATTTTTATGTTGTCATGTTCGTAAAAAAAAAACACCAACCAAAACTTTTTGTCCTGAACATTTTCCAGTGATGAGAAAACTGTAACTGAGCAGTATAAAATATTCTTTTCATTCTTAATTATTCTCCTGAGCTCATGGCTAAATGGCCCTAGATAAAACATGGCCTTTAACTACCTGTGAATTAATAGTTCCTATAGTAACAATAAAGTATTAGAATGAACACATTAATACAAATTTGATTTGAATTACAGCTGGCAACACTGTCTGAGCTGCTGATCGAAAATTAATCCGCAGCTTTCTGACCTTTTATTTTTTTTCTTCTCAAAATTCAATAGCGGCATGAAATAAGAAAAGAATGAAGACTGTGTGCACACCTTAGGAGCCTAATCAGATATCTAATGCATGAGCAAGTGTATGTGAAAATGGAATATCGTGGTGGAGAAAGTGAAAAGAGACCGTGTGATATTAACTGACAGAGAACTTCAAGCCAAACCGAAGCAGACTGAGACGGATTGAGAAACCATTCTTGCGTCACACAGCCTTATAGAACAGCCTCTGCAGAGAACGCTTCACAGTTTCTGTTTCGGGCTTTGGTTAATTAAAGATGTATGCAAGAGAGGTGCACATGGAGTCTTAAGGAGTCCTTTTTCACTTTGCATCTCTCGCTCTGTCTCTTTTATGTTTTCTCGGATAAATAGACGAGGTGTAGTGTTTTTTTTTTTTCTATGCCGCTCTGCTATTCCGTGGAGAAGCTTTCTTGCTGTAATCAAAATCTACTGCCTTTTATGTCACTCAGTCTTTCATTTCTTTGATGAAGACCTGGTTACAAAATCACACACCCATAACTTACAGCCTCTGGCACCGTTTTAAAAACAAGAGGGGATATAAATCTAAGAATATCCAGACCCGAATTGCGTACTATAATGAGCCCAGATGGAGGACAGGCACTACAACATGCTGATCAGATTGTCAGCTCTGAGTCAGTCACATATTAGGCTGCAACAAAGTCACCATGCCAAATCGCTGCCAAAACATCCGTTACCTCAGACGTGTCTGGTGGTAGAGCATCAATATAAATTCAGAAAAAGTGGAATGCTGCATCAACAGAGAGGTGAGCCACTAATAAATTAATAAAGTTGGATAATATTAGATCTTGAGCTAAGATTTGGGCCGGGGCATAAAATTGGTGAGGAAGTAAAATGTAAATTAAACACTGAACAAAGTCGCTGAACAAAAGGCTAAAAGAGCACAGATTGAAAATGACTCTGGGAAAGAGCAAGGCTAAAATAATAAAGAAAAATATCTACCTAACAAGAAGAGCGACTAATTAGGCTTGGAAATAAAACAGACAAGAAGAAAGAGAAAACGGCACCATGTTGGCTTTCGAGCAACATTGTGTTTAATCTGTTTACAAAGAAAATCCTTGAAATATATTTAGAAAACTCGAATATTGTGCCTCATATAAGTGTGGCACAATAGAAATTTTGTTTAACACAGAAATTATTCAATTACAAAATACACAAATTGGTAATCCCAAGCTTCCTGAAATTTCAACAAGTCTTCACAGTCCTTGTCCTGACCTTTTCACCCAACAATTATGACATGTATATCATTCATTTGCATCATTCATCTTTCATAAAAAGTGTTGGGTGCATTGTGTATGCCAAAAGGCATTACATGAAACTGTAAAAATGAGCTTCTGAGATCTCAGAAGATTGAAGAGGTAACGATAGAAAGCTTTGCATAGATCTAATTTTGCAGCAAACCTTTGAATTAGCTTTACTATAACAGGATTGAACTAGAGAGCAGGTTACAGGCTCTGGCAACCAGAGCCTGTAACCAACCAAAAACCATTAATTTTATTAATGTAGTTGCCAACCTGGAGACCTTGATCCTAGGATTTGATCATGCCCCCCAAAAAAGGATCAGTTATATAAAACTCAATTCTTACAATTCCTCCAGAATGAGTGAGTGTGTAGTGCCTGATTCTGATTCAGGGGGGAACATCAGCACTGGGAGCAGGTCTGCAAGTACATTCCTCAATTTTGAAAAAATCTGAAAAAAAAACCTCACAGAAATTTGTGTCTCTGGCAATTCAGCATGACTTCTATCCTGACACACCAAATCAAGAAGGACTATTTCTTGATAGTGTGACAGTCACAAACACAAATAATATCACAGCTTTGGGATTTTTCAGTGAGCTACAATTTTTTATAAACGACTTGTGTATAAACTACTACATCATGCAATTCGGGTTTCTCATCAGCGGAGGTGGGAAGTAACAAAGTACAAATACGTATTATTACTGTACTTGAGTAGATTTTTATGGTATCAGTACTTTACAATTTTTTTACAACTTTTTACTTTCACTTATGACATTTTTTACACAAACATCTGTAATTTATACTCCTTTGATTTTCAAACCAGGCTCGTTACATTAGTTTTAATCTATATGGTCACATGATCAATACTTTTTCTTTTCATTGCGCACCATTCTCAGCCTATCAACCTAATCCTTTTTTAGATTGCGCTTTTTTTCTTAAGCTACCATTGGTGTGTCATTTAGTGGTTATCACACACCACAGATGAAGGCTAGCCTACGAAACTAACAATGAACAAGGTAAAAATAAACAACAATTATGGGGTTGATGTGGATGAGACAGAGGGAATCAGCGATGTAAACATGGCTGAAAACAAAGACATTCCTGATCACATGAATATCATCATCTTTGCAATGTGTTCTATATGGTGGATGTTCAGCCTGGATACATTCATTAGGTAACAACATTTGAAATAGATTTGTATTAATATATTAATATGATGTGAGGTCCAGTTCCCAGCGTGACACTAAAACAGGTAGTTGCAATTGGCTATTTTTTACTTAAGTACATTTCAGAGCCCAAACTTCTTTACTTTAACTTTAGTGAAAAAGTGTAGTCAGAACTTTTAGAACATGAGTTAAAGGCATGAGAGTCTGTACTTCAGCTTGAGTGAACGATGTGTGCACGTACAGCTCTGTTTATCAGCACACCAAAAAGTTTTTGTTTTTTTCCCATATATTCATAATAAAGTGAAGAGTGTGTTGTGAGAACTGACTTTGTCGAAGGTCCCGGGTTTGCATGCGCAAGCACAAAATAATTAATCCATACTCATGATAACAACCTGACAGATAAGAGTGAAATAGAACACATTTACAGTATATTTGTAGCAACTTTGAGACTTGTGACTTAACCGTGACTCATTGGAATCCGTTTGTATTTTGCAAGCAACTCTACTTTAAATATGAAAATAAAAATGCACTGATGTCCTTCTCTTCTTGATGTAATCTTTGCGTTTCTGAAAAACCTGGATATGTGTATATACACACTCGTTTACAACGGATTTTGCATGGCTTTTGGTCAAGGTCAGTAGTAATTGGCAAAAAAACAACAACAAACTTTGCACAAATCCTAAATCCAAAAGCTGAGAGAAACCAAACAGCATATGGGAGACGTAGCCCTGGGCAGGAATAGTACACGAGCGGTTTTGTGTGTATCCATTGCAATATAACCTCCAGCTTTCCTCGATGGACTCACTGTGATAAGTGTGCTTGCCTTTTTTTTTTTTCAGATTATATCTTTTAACATGGTTTCATAGCAAGTTGGAGCTTCTACTAGCTTCTGATTTCTTAGGCATATTTTTTGATTATATGATCTTACTAGAAAAGTCCAGCTTCAATTCACTTCACTTTTTTGTTTTTACAGTGATAAAGTATGTATAAGTTATAAGAATGTATAAGATTGCTCCTAATAACTGTAAGTTTGTCCCTAATGAGTGAGTCAGTGGCGACTGTATGAAATAGACGATTATAGACGTAATAGATGATTAAATGCAACCTGTGGTCTGGAGCCATTGTAGCAGACATTACAGTACTGATATTACTTACAGTACAAGATATCAAAGAAAATTCTGCAAAAGGCAAAAATAACCTGTATATCCTGATAAAACCTAATAAATGTCTCTCACACAACAAGAAAGCAGTCTGTCATTTAACCAAAAAATAGTGTAACAACAGTTTAACAGTAATGGTTGGAAGGCGTGACAGGTTTCAAGCTGGAGCTACATTTGGCAGAGTGACTAGCAATTATCTCATTTATACAACTGAGCAATCGAGTGTTAAGGGCCTTGCACAAGGGCCCAGGAGCGGCAGATTGACCGTGCTGGGATTCAAAGTCACAACCGTCCAGTGTAACAGTCATCTCCTCAACCACTAAGCTACTATGTTCCTACAATGCATAGGTTTATTATATGTTTTGTAAGCTAATTGCCATTTCAAAGTGTTTGTAATGTGTGTGTGTGTGTGTGTGTGTGTGTGTGTGTGTGTGCGTGTGTGTGTGTGTGTGTGTGTGTGTGTGTGTGTGTGTGTGTGTGTGTGTGTGTGTGTTTGTGTGCAATTGTGCCCTGAGTCCTCCAGGCTTTTAACAATAGACATTGTTTTAAAACAGCTTTAAGGAGATAACATTTTAGTGCCTATAATGTTATTCGTTATAATTGTAAGTTTGTCCCTAATGACATTACAGTTCCATCATTGTTGTACTGTTCAGTAATGGGTGCTTAAATGCAAAACTGTTTATGCAATATTTGGTCTTGAGCCATTGTAAGTAGACTGTTGATATTAATTACAGTCCAAATCCATCTTCAAAGTTAATTTGCTCAGTAACTTTATGAATCTTTAGGCTGTTGATATGGATCCATCCTTTCTCACTTTGAAAAAAAAAAACTCCATAAAGAGGTCGGTGTGTCAAGATGAATTAAACAGATCGAAGAGAAGAACACTGGGCCGTGCTTCCTATGACCATATGTAGGATAATCAGTATCGAATATTGATGGATGGTTGAATATATGAGATTTAGGATTTTTGTACAATGAAGCACCAACAGCACTAACAAAAAGGAAAGAAAATGCACAAGCCATTCAGGCAGCCAATCAGTGACAGGATGATTACACAGAATAAAACTCCACTTAGAACTCCATATGGGCTGATATTTTACAGCCTGCTTCTCTGACGCAATCACAACACCTCATCAGCAGTGATTGAGAAATCGCATGTGGAATACAGTCATCATGTTAATGAACAAGGACAAAGTGGATGATTTTCTGTCTGCCCCCCCACCACCCAAAAAAAATAAAATTCCCCAAAGCATACTCTATCCAATCAAAGTGCTTGAAAGGACAGATGGCAGACGCATGAATTTAGATCTTGACTGTAAGGGTTACAATAGTTGCTTGGTATTTGGAGGAAGCATATCACCAACCTTAGAAAAGTTAGAAACCATGAATGCAGCTACATATCAGTGTTGGACAGAGTGCGCAAACCATGTACTTGAGTTAAAGTAGAGATACACTCTGTAAAATATGACTCCAGTAAAAGTAAAAGTGCTTCCTTTAAACAAGTGCTATGATTTGTTATGGCTATAATGTTCCCAATATATCATTTTTGTCACAAGACTCAACTCAGTTTATGTGAAAAAAAACTCTCATGCTACTCTTAGCACAGCAATCTATTATTAAAATGATATTAATAAGTCAAACACTGATTGGTATCTATTAAAATTATCATGAGCCCAAAACCTTCGTTTCAACTACTTAGAGTTACAGTTGCAAAGTGCCAATCAAAACAAGTTCACGCACACTCGATCCTGATTGGTGGTTTGCTGCGTGCTTGACAAGTTAAGTTTTTATCCAATCACAAATAAAAAGGAACAATCAATTTACCAAAATGTAGTTAAGTAAAGAAAGTAAGATATATGACTTTAAAATGCAGTGATGTTAAAGTCTCCCCAAATGGAAATACCTCAGTAAAGTACATAAAAACACGGAAAAGCTTCTTTAGTATAGTAACAAAATTACGTTTACTTCATAACTGTCCACTACTGTATATCTTTTTTAGTTTAAGTTGTTTTTATTATGCAATCGATGAGACCATGTGATATGAGACATTATACAAAACTGTTGACATTTTCACCGTCAATCCATCAGTGACTCAGACCCAATTTACAAGCAAAAAAAGAAAACCACAGGAAAGAAAATGACAAAAAAAAAAAAATACCTATGGCCTATAGGTATTCCTCACTCGACAAAAAGATCTGTTTACAAATACACTGCCAGCCTATGTGGCTATACCACGGCTGTGAGACGACTCCTAATGAAACAGTGACTCGACCGGCTACGAGTACACCATCAATATATCAGGTAGAAAGAGCACAAGGCTGTCATTTCTCTCAGGGTTATTATTCCTGTCCTCGCTTTCATCCGCACCGATCTATGACAGGCATCTCGTTAGAAAAGATCAGCTGTGCAATCTGTCAGGTGGAGACACCGAGCGAGAGAGAGAGCTAGAGAAACAAGAAAAGGAAAGAGGAAGAAAAGAGGCCACAAATGATATAAAAAAAAAAAACTCACACACGATTGAGTGCAACCACAACCAACAACAAACACATCCACTGAAGTAATATTAGAAGCTATTCCTTCTCCACACAGCCCAATAGAACTGTCCCTGGAGAGCAACCTATGTTTTTTTTTTGAGATTCAGTTAATGAAAGACTTGGGCAAAAAGGCACGCCCTCATCTCTGCTCCTCTTGTTTTCGCTCTTGAGGATAAACAGATGAGGTGCTTCGCCCCTCGTGGCCTGGCACGTAGCTCACAGACTCTGCTGGGAGAGTTTTGTCACTGTAATCATCCAAATATCAAAATCTACTGCCTAGAAGGCTTTTCTGTCATTCCTTCTCGCGCTCCTTTTTTTTTTATTTTGAGGCAACGAACACAAACCCTCAGGCATCAGATTTAAAGCATGGCTGCATAGAGATCCAGGAATACTCGGTCGAGATCAAAATCATGTTCCGTGATGAGCCCAGATGGTGGAAGGGAACAGCAGCATGCTGATCAGAATGCCAGCTCTGGGAAGGAATGTCAATGAAAGCTAAATTCAGGAGGAACCGTAAACAGAGATTATCTCCTAACAGTGTGATGTGGGGGGAAAAAAATAGGTCATGTTAAAAAAAAAAATAAAAAAAAAAAGACATACCAAAGTCAAAAATATATAACAAGGAAACTCGGATCTGATCAAAGCGTTTGTTTGAACACGTATTATCTCTGTGTTTCTGAAGCAACTTCAGTGGAGTAAAAACTTCACATAAACAGAGCACTGAGGCGTGAACAAGGCGTTAATATTTCATGCAGCTGCCTAATTCAGCAAGTATTTAGAGGTTCTAGATTAATATAATGTGCCCTACATAAGCCATTTTATCTTTCCCAAGCATGAAATTGGAAAAAAAGAAAAAGGGGGGGACTGATAAACATTGCCACAGAAACGACAAGCTATTTCCGTCAGCGCCGTACAGACATACTGTCCTTTGCTCAGACGCTATTCTCTTCCTGCCAGGGAGAAATTGTGAGCAAAAAAGCGGCATTTTGCTTCCAAGGGTTTCGTTTGCTACTTGAACAGACTCCCAAACAATGGAGGAGATGGAACTGTGTACCTGGGAAGCTGGGAATAAACTGATGATGATCTTGAAGGTGTTCTGAATGAAAGAAAAAAATTTGCAGACTTTTTTTTTATATACATAAGGAAGAAGCTGATTTGAATATATAGGTAACGTATGCCACCATGCCTGAAGCAAGGTGGTACCAATGAAACTTTTTTTTATAAAGATGATTTTAGCAGCACAATGAGCCTAATGAATCATATTTCATGTATTGTAAGGTTTATCTTTGCCTGCATATTATTATCTTACCATAAATCTATATTTGTTTAAAGAAATTGCTTTGTACAGTATTGGTATGCATTATAGAGTTTTAGCTTTTTGCACGATAAGCAGTTTTTTTTATTCAAAGGGAACATAAAACACGGCCATTCTCATAGTAATCTTGAGTAGCTATAGAGTAGCATTGCACTCTTCATATCTCTAAAGTGTCTTTCATTTGATCAGATTTGTAAAAAAAAAAAAAAATCAGCCGAGCTCCTGGAGGTGTGCCGTGGGCAGAGCTAAAGAGCCGCGAGCTTGCACATTATTTTGCATAGCGATCGTCTGTAAGCTGTGACATCAAGAACCACAACAGCAACAGCGACTACAGAAGAGCATGTCTATACTCGAATAAAAAAGGTTTCCGAAACTTATACGAACACGGATGTTTAGCTTGAGAATCCAACTTTTTAACAGTGTAAATAGCTCAAAATGCAGGAAATAGAATAAGAACCACCCCCAATTTAACTTATTTAGAATTCGCTTCAACGCATTTCATGGTCTTCCTGAACCGAATCTCAACCTTGACTAACCAACACCATTATATATAAATTACCCTGTATGCTATACTGTATCTCTGACAGTAGTTAAAAAAAAAACATGATATAATTACAATTAGGGCTACAACAAATCGATAAAATCGATAATAATCGCTAAAAAAAAGTTGTCATTTAATGCCGATATTGCGAAATAAAGAGTACATCAACTGGCAGCAGGAAAAGAAAACAGTGTCACGGATGACAGCGAAACATCAGAAGCAAAACCTGTATAATCCTCATCATGTAAAATGGTATAGTTTAATAAAGTGCTACTGTGTAAACTGTTTGTTTGCTAACAATCACCTCGCCTGCAACATAGCAATGGATTCAATTACAACGGTGCAAACAAACACTGAATCTAAAATAACAGCAATAGTAAATAATTCCATGTTTAGTTACTGTTGTTTTTTTTTTGGTGAATGCTTATGGATTTGTACAACAATGCATATTTTTTCCTTTTTTTTTCAACCTGTTAGTTTGCTGCGTTTCTCCGTTCCATTCTCTTTTATAGCATTTGCTGCTACAACAGTCAACTTATGTTTTCAAACGTGATTTACTGCGACTTTACTACATTCAAATGTTTGTTTTCAATGTTTGTCTATTTAATGTATGCATATATAATTGAATTATTATACAAAATTAAATTGACTATATTCTTGATGCTTATATCTTCACAACTAATCAAAATGTCGGTGTATTTCTTTAAAGCGTGGTTGTCAGTTTGCAATTATCATTAAACGATACAAATCTTGATTTACACAATTTACACCTTACATATTTAAAAGCCCTTTATTTTTATTTATTTATTATTTTTTTACAAAAAGAAACAATGCAGAATGAATGAATTTGTTCAAAGGAGAAATCCCCCATGCAGTCCTCAACAAGCAGCAACTATAAGCTTTAAAATGTCAAAATTAAAGACACTTAAACTCCATATCGGCTTTTGCATTTTTAAGTACACATTTATACATAAATAGGGTTCTATATAGTTATAATAAACAAAACAGCTTATTGAATCTTTTTTTTTTTTTTTATAGATGAATCTGAAAAAAATAACCGATCCAATTTTATTAGTTATTGATATAATCGTTAGTTGCAGCACTAATTCCAATAGCTGATAGGATGTACATTATGGACAGGCAAAGAAGCCACCCGTTTGATGCATTATCATTTGGCTTGTTTTTCTATGGTAAATGAAGGTGGTAAACAGGTTGTTCTGTGTTTTGTTGTATTCAGTTAATATTAGTTTGTTTATATTTCTTATTTGTTCATTTGTAATATCCGATATGCATCATGTGAAAAGCGTTTGATTTGTTTAGAATATGGTTACACTGTTTTACAAAGAATTTAATCATGAGTTCTTTATAATTGTGTAATCCTGGTTATAATCGTAATGTTTAGGAATAGAACCAGTATATGTGAGCCGAATAGGAACAAATGCATGTTAATTAAATAAGAGAATGTCTTTGTTTTAGCAAAAACAAAGGAAAACCCAAGATATAAAATTTTTTTTTTTACAACAAAGTATTAAAATAATACATAATTGTATATGACAGTTTCAAAGGTTTATTTGTCTTAGTTGCTTCAGTTTCTTTCTTTCTTTCTTTCTTTCTATTAAATCTAGCGTTTGGCATCACAACCTTGAGAGCTTTTAGATTTGATCACGTTTTATTGGAAATTCTACCACAGCTGTTTGTTTTTCCATCCAAGATTTCTAATCCTTTTCCCCCAACAAGCAGTTGAAAACCAGCAGATGGTCTGATCTGAGTTTGGAATTGATCCAAGCAGGGTCAGGTTCACATCAGGGCCAAGTGTTTGAAATTGTTTCTTTCATGTTCGTCATATAAAGATGTTACTTATACCTTCATGTTCAAGAAATTAAAACCCAAACCATTGCTAGCTACAGTTTCTTTTTTTTCGTCCATCTGTCTGTCCATCCGTCAGTGCGTTGGTTCGTCTCTTCGAGATCTAGCAAGAACGAGAGATCAAATTCTGGAAAGATTTAAAAGGACTTATCATTGGAACGAGCAGATGATTAGATTTTGGAATTGCCCAAACAGGGGCAAGGTCAGAACAAGGTCAAATATCTGAAATAGTTCTTCAATAGCTTTCTTTATATTTTAAATATATTTTCAGGAGAGCTCTGACATTGGCAACTATTTTATGTTTTTGTGTTGTTTTATTATAGAAACCATGGTTACTATGATATTGTATATCGATGCCATGGTTTAAATAAAAATGCTTGATTTCTAAAAATGTATTTATAGCACCTTACTTCCAATAATTGCAATTTGATGAGTGCGAACGTTTGATATTCTTCAGTAACAGTCTGAAAGTCTCTGAAGCACGAATGTGTGTAATTATAACAGGTGTTACAATTGTGTTGCAAAAGAATTAGCATTCACAAAGTCGACTTCTGTTTCTTTACTTTAATTACCTGGTACAAAATGGATTTCTTTTCCTGCAAATATTTTCAGCAAGTGAAGACAAATCTACTTTTTTTTCTTTTAACAAAAAAAAAAAAAAAGGAAGTAGTGATGCACTTGTATATGGGCAGAATGAAGTCACAGTGTGCATTTACAGAAAACAAGTCTGCTTGAATTGGGTTTGCTTTCCCTCGCATCTAAATGTGGGAATAAGAAAGAGACTGAAAGATGACTACAGTTACCAAAACAGATGGCACCCTCACTCCGACATACAGTTGATTAAGGATTTTCCCTCATTTAAAATGAGCTGCCAGCCTCATATTGCCTTCTGGGTTGGACACACACTTTGCCTGCTAATATAGCAAGAGTAAAGCTGCACCAGCAGAACATTTTCCTGTTGTCTTTATGCCAGCTGGATCACATCAATCTGTCAGTTTTATGCATAGTGGACAATTGCATGAAACCAGTTGAAATTTGTTGCCAGTCCTTAAAGCAGAAGACCAGGACAAAATAACCAACAGACAAACACATGTCAAGTCACATTGTTTGCCCAAAGATCTTTTGTTTAAATGCAATATTGAAGTTTGTGTCTTGGTTTACTTGCAGTAATTATTATGGATTGATATCCAAGTAAATTGTGCACACTTGCACAATCATGTTTAAGGTCTAAGCAGCTGCTTTGTATGCTCGCTCAGTTGCCACTTACTAATCATCTGTCCACAGGCCAACATGGTTTGTTACAGCCCTTTGTAAACCTCTTCAGCATAATCATTCTAAATCTGTCACTTGATGCATCGTGGAATCATCATTTCATGCTGAAAAAGTCCAATTTCTGCCAAAAAACAAGAAACTGCGCTGCCAAAAAAAAAAAAAAACACCAAGGGGACCTCAGCACTTTGTTCACCTTCAGATTCAGAGATGTGTGTGGAGCTGACAGGAGGTCTATTTTACTGCAATGCATTGATATATAATGGTGTATTAATATAAATACTGTAAATATGCAGTTAAAATTAACTACAATGTTTCAGGTCCACAGGTTGCATGAACAGTTCTGCATTTAACTGTACACCTCAGTAGTGATGAAACTCTAATGAATGGACATTTGGTGCCACTCAGATGAGGATGAGTTCCCATTTGTGTCTGGTTCCTCACAAAGTTTCATCCTCATGCCATCTCAAGGAGTTTTCCTTTGCTACAGACGCCACTGGCGCAATCATTAAGGGATAAACTGATGGTTACTGTTCATTTACATACAATAACTAATATAGCAAAATATAAATGCAATGTGACATACTGGTAATAGAAAACAATAATCAGTGAAGGAATGGTAGGATGCAGGTACCAATGCACCATTTTTTTCCTTATAGCAACATTATTTATTTAGTAAAATTTAAAAAGAACACAATGTACATTGAATCCATTTCTAGCAACTTTTATCATTGTGGAAAATCTACAAAATAAGTTGCTAAAGCAGATATAAACAGCTGTTCCCTCACCAGACTCATTTTATTTCTCTCTACCAGATTGTCATGTTACTTACTTAAAAGAAATGTAAAATCTTCCATCCTGAAGACATTCGAATGAAAAAACAAGTGCTGATGCTGTGGAACCTGTTCACACTTATATTAAAGCAGCTATAAACAAACGTTCTTCCTCAATAGTGTGTTTTTCTTTTTTTAATAAGCTTATAACCAAAACTATAGTAAATCTTACATTTACTCCATTCTCACTGGAATCTAAAAGTGTTCAATGGACATTCCCTCACAGAAAACCCTTAACATCTCAACAGTTACACATTTTTTAATTGGATTATGTTGATTGCTAAATGATTATGGGAAGCTGTATCTATACACATGACTGTATTTGAAGGAATGCATTAATATGAACCTGTGATTTTTAGACTATACTAACCGGCATCTTGTGACTAATCCGATTGTCTCTTTCAACAGGACTGTGGTAAAATATTGAATAACACGTTCAGCCCCATGATTGAACCCTAATCAATGCCCATCAGCCAGTCTGTTGTTTCCATGACACCATGGCCTAGCCTAAAGGCCAATTCTCTTCTCTTCTCTTCTATTCTCTCTCTCTTTCTCTCTCTCTCTCTCTCTCTTTCTCTCTCTCTCTCTCTCTCTCTCTCTCTCTCTCTCTCTCTGTCTCTCTGTCTCTCTGCCCCCCCCCCCCCCCTCCCCTTTCCTTCGGTGAATCTGACAGCCTTCAATTGTCCCATTATGCTCAACGAGTGACTCAGTTGCTCTTATTATCTTGGTGACTGTGCAAAAGCGAGGACATTGATTAAATGCTCCTGTCCAAATGCGCTGTATTGATGAGACAGAATAATGCTAACGGTCAGAGCTTTTACCTTTTTGCCACAGCGGGCTGTTATCGGGGGAACGAGACGCACAAAGCCTGAAGATGCGGATCAGATGAATATGATTTAAGTCCTTGAACCAATGAACACACACACACACACACACACACACACACACACACACACACTAATCAACTGCTAGCGGACAGTTGATAAGCTCTAAAAAAGCAACAGCGGCTGTCATCTGGCTTAAAAGCCTGTTTTCAAAAATAAAATCGGTCTGAACATCTTCACCTTTGTCTGTTTCTTCAGGAAAATTTATACCTCTAAATAAATGTATTGGTTTATTCATTAGTTAACAACAACCAAAGGACAACCAAAGGGAGCAAGGATCTAGTTATTAGCCAAATATAAAATAGACAAATCTACAAATAATATAGCATCCGACCCATATGACTTAGCAAATTCATATAGCATGACTCTGAAGCAAAGTTTAATCAGCAAACACCAAAACAATTGTGCTGTAATGAGCAGTACTCAATACATCAACCCTGTTTCCTCCGCTAAACACCACACTCCATGCTTCATCACACATCTGTCACATGACCCATTATTCCACACTCACACACTCTCAGCGGAACCATGGGGTTACGTTTGGCTTCTCGGCATCTCATTTGACGTTGATTATGTTTTCATAAATAAAGGGTAGCGAGGAATGGCGTGAAATGTAGAGGCTTAAAATACTCTGATATGCTTGAGAAATTCACATTTATTGCATTGGCAGACACCCTTATCCAGAGGTACTTTCCTTATAAATCATTAATACAACTGAACAACTATGGGGTTAAGGGCCCTTTTCCCGGGGCCCCCGAGTGGTAGCTTGGTGTGGCTGGGATTTTAACTCATGACCTTCAGATCCAAAGCTCTCCATACTTCCCATTGCTATCTAATAACTGCTTCACTACATATACACACCATAAACGTCAATGCACCACAACCCACATTAGCAAGCTTTTACCAGCGAGAATGCCATATTCATGTCTTGACCATGTTTGTTTACTCCGGCGAGTTGCTTTGCTTAGTCCAGTCGCTCTGTTGATCGTCTGAAACGTTGCTTGTTTATGGCTTCAAGTCTGCCTTTGCCCTTTGGATTTGTCTGCTGTGCCATTTGCATCAATAAATCCTGCGTTGCATCCAAACCACTGTCAATGCCAAAGATAATCTGCCAGGACTTGTCCTTTCACGTTGTAATTAACTACGCATTTTGCACATAGATACCGGGTGCACCTTTTTTTTTTCCTAACATGGTTTAATCAAACAAACTCATTCTCATATGCTTTTAAATGGCGAAGAAATTACACGGGGGCTTGTTATGCTTGTTACCTTCGGATTTGTATGCGTTCTGCTTCACAAACAAAAGCAAAGGCCAGAAGATCATTGTGGAAACGGTGAAGTTTTTCAGCGACCAGACATTTAATTTAACAGTCTCAAGGGTCCTGACTAAGGGTTAAGCTGTAACTTGTAAGTTTTCAGAAAGTCTTTGGATAGGAATGGAGGACTCTGAGGTTTCTCGGTTACATGACAAGCTGGAGTTTCTGCTTTATTAACTCAGACAGAGTTAGGAAATGGAGAAGGAGAGAGACCCCGGGGAGGGAACAGATGTTTACAGCTGCTGTAACCTAAGTGATAACAAAAGCTAACTTGTTTTTTGAGACTTTCCACCTCAATAAACGTAACTATAATTGGTTACAAAATTCTGTTCATTATTAAATAGCATTTTGTTGATCTTGTTGATGTAGGAAGAATAAAACACTGCAGCTTTTCGGAAAATAAACAACTGTATAATTCGTTTACTGACGGTATAGTTTTGTATCACCTTGTCCTTGATTCATTTCCAATAACAGCATGCCCTGTCATGTTTTTCCTTACATATGGCATATCTGGCTTGGTCTGAGTGAATATATTTGGGTAGATGCAGATGAATGTGTATTTCTGAGTCAATGCCTGTGCTTTTCTTTTTTTTTTTCCCACAGTGTGTCAGTGTAAATGCTGTTCTTAAGTGTATTTCTGTTTACCTATATATAAGAGGCAGTAACCGAACAGTGAAAAACACTCAATTATCCTCTCTCTGGCACTCCAGCTCCATCCTGTTGTGCCGTCTAATGTACAGCACCCTGCTAAGTGTTTTGTGCCATCAAGGTTGTACGTATTTACACTCTCATCACTTCTATTTCAGAGTTTTGTAACAACACCAGACAATCAATGCCCACTCTTAATGGAGCCCTGTGCATCAAACATTTATACAAAATAACGTACGATTCATATCAGCGCCATGCAAAACCAAACCAAAGCAGACCAGACCAGTGATCACAGTGATTGCGAGCTTGTGTTCGAGAGCCAATCCTGCATCCTGCATCCTGCATCCTGCTCCTTGCTGCATCCATAGAGATTATATTTTAAACCCCGAAGACAATCGATATAGCCTGGCTGATTTATTTATTTATTTATTTATTTTTGCTGACACAGGTTGTATTGAAACAGCGATTGAATACTGAGCTTACGTGTCAAGATCACTGTGTGTTTGCGTGGTCCTGGTCAACCGTGATTGCGCAGCAGGATGCCAATGAAGGCAGAACAGCATGCAAACAAACAAACAAACAAAAAAAACTGAATATGCTGACAAAAGACTTTCTCTGGCAGGCTGTTATGCGAGTGTGCTTGTGAGGATATATTTGTCCTCTTTGTCTGGACAAAATGTTTTCTTGATGATACATGAAAAAAGGGCCCACAGAAAAGGCATTTATATTTTGTGATGGTAGTTATGATCGCTCCTCTGAAGATTGCGCTTTCGCAACGTGAGTCCTTGAAAAAAATTTCACTGGCGATGGAACTTCTTTAGGTTAAAAGCAATTCAGTAGTCAGGGCACTGATGTTTTAATCGCAAAACATCCTCTTCTCAAGAACTTTCCCACAATGCCTTGGAAAAAAAGGGTTGGGGTTAGGGTTGCTCACTGTGCTCCCTGAATGGAAATATGTCAATTTTTCTGAATCTTCTCAGCTCAGAAAAAAACATGAACGGATGAATCCATGGCCAACTTTGGATTCTCTCAGGGTAAGGGGGAGGTACACCACAAGATTCTTTTCAGGGCTGGCACAGAGGTGGTGAAATAAATTTCCCAAGATGTCTGAACAGCTGGTTGAGTGCATATCTTACATTTACGTTTACATTTATGCCATTTGGCAGATGCCCTTATCCAGAGCAACTTTCAATCTCATTCATACAACTGAGCAGTTAAGGGGTTAAGGTTCTTGCTCAAGGGCCCAGCCATGGCAATGGCTTGGCATTAGTAGTGGTAGGATTTGAACTCTTAACCTTCTGATCAGAAGTTCAACAGCTTTATATATATATATATATGGTGGTGCAGGGATTTTAACCCCAATTTTTAGATCAGTAACCCTGAGCCTTAATTAGAATACTTTTTTGATTCCATATGGAAATAGTTTAATCATTGAGCTACAGTACCATCTTCAATTGCCCATCTTCAAACAACAGGTAAAGACCTGCCTCTTCGTGAAACACATACCAAATCCCGAAACTGTTTATTTTTCCCTGTTTGTTTCATGTTTTTGTGTATTAAAAAAAAAACGGTTCCTCTTAACAGACTTTTAGGCTGATGGTATCTTAAGTCTGCAGCCTAATGAACCAGTGTTGATCTATTCATTGATACTTTTGTACATCACTCTGGAAAAGGGTTCATGATAAAGGGTTATGCTAAATACCCCAAATGTCAATGTTGTAGTAACTTTATTTGAGGTTCTATATTTTGAGTCAGTCATATAGCAAAACTGAGTATTCGGGCTCATGTACGGGATACTGGCTGGTAATCTGGTGTTATCATCACAATATTTATTATTTTCCTATCAAATATAGTCCATAACATATGCCTCTGAACCCACAGTAATTTGCCAAAACTAACCATTTTCCTATTTTCTATTATTTATCTTCCTATTTTCTTTTTTTTTTTTTTTGCTAATATTGTGGGGTCTGATGTGTTTTACCACTCACCCACCAGAAGACTCCTTCCCTTACTGCTAAATAAGCTTGTTCTGACAAATAAACTTTACCTGCTAACAAGCTGAAAAGGATATGGAAAAAAACAAGGTATAAACCTCATGCCAGTCGTCTGCTACTCCAACCTGACCCGAGCTCAACCTCATGAATAGAGTCTGTACTAAATCTTAAACCCAAACTTGTCACCTGAAGCAGTTTTAATAGAGGGGTAAATAACTCTTTATTAGTGTACTTTTGAGGTTTTGGGGTTTAACACCAGGCATATATAGATTTTTTGTGCTCTGGAAACTCCTAGTGTGGAAAAAAAAATACAATACATCACAGGTCTATAAGCCTCTCAGCTTTGATCATTTGCAGTACAGTTTATACATCAAAATAGGCTAAATGTGACCCAAAGCTAACATAATATACAGTGATTTTCTTTTACAATTCTCTCAAAACTTGGTTTAAGCTTTGAGTATGACTAATACTGATACTTTCACAGTCAGTGTCAACACCTCAAAGCGGTCTAATGTATATTGGTTGTCTCATTTATCCGCAGAAAAATATTTTTACCTGTGGTTCAGGAACAGTGTTTTTAAAGCACTTTGTACAAATCAGGCTCGCTGAGTGGATTCATGAATGGACAGGTGAATGGATGACAGGAAAGTAAATGAATAGACAGATATATGGATAGACAGATGGATGGATGGATGGATGGATGGATGGATGGATGGATGGATGGATGGATGGATGGATGGATGGATGACTGGACAGATGGATGGATGGATGGATGGATGGATAGATGGATGGATGGATGGATGGATGGATGGATGGATGGATGGATGGATGGATGGATGGATGACTGCCTGTGAGAATGGATGGATGACTGGATGGATGGATGGATGGATGGATGGATGGATGGATGGATGGATGGATGGATGGATGGATGACTGCCTGTGTGAATGGATGGATGACTGGATGGGTGGATAGCTGTATGGATAGATTGATAACTGAATGGTTGGTTGGATGGATGGATGGATGGATGGATGGATGGATGGATGGATGGATGGATGGATGGATGTGAATGGATATATGACTGGCTGTGTGAATGGATGGATGGATGGATGGATGGATGGATGGATGGATGGATGGATGGATGGATGGATGGATGGATGGATGTGAATGGATAGATGACTGGCTGTGTGAATGGATGGATGGATGGATGGATGGATGGATGGATGGATGGATGGATGGATGGATGGATGGATACTGGCTGGTTGAATAGATTGATGACTACAGATAGATAGCTGGATGGATAATGGATGGTAAGATTGATAGCTTTATGGATATATATATATATTTGAGTTCAGTTTTCACATCCTGATAAAAATGCATGCCTTTTAGTGGTGCTTTCTGTAAATTTGTTGGGGTTAACAGCTTGGCAAAGTTCTTCTGAATTAATCGGGCCTTTTTAAATCATATCTACAGGCCATGTTAGCAAAAAATACAGTGGTGCTTCGACTCTGGAGAATCGCTGTTTTGCAGCTAAAGTTATTTATTTATTTATTGCTATTTTTTAACTGTTTTTAATCCCATTTACTTAAGTAACAAGTATCAAAATACACACACACTGGACCTGGCAATGTCGATCGATCTACACACCCACACACACACACACACACCCACACACACACACACACACACACACACACACACACACACACACACACACACACACACACACACATACCAGATTGAAAGAACAGGTTAAGATTGATTTCATCCTACTGCATTCTCACAAGCAGCCCAAAAGGATTTGAATCTCCACTCCGGTCATGTGCTTTGCTAAACGGATCGATCGTCGCTTGTTTTATTCCTGGCACGTCCAACGGTTGTGACACGGCAGCTCTGTGCTTCCAGTGAAGCCGAACTCTTAGTCACCAGAGCAGCACTGAACCCACGAGACGCACAGCGCCTTTCCTCAGCGACCTGTGGATTCCATTTTGGCACGGTCGATACCCTTCGCCAGGAAAATCCATCCTGTCTTATACTTAACGGCATGCTTACTGCACAAGATCTCGAATCCGTGACTGACAGGTCCTCAAGCTGACATTCGATATGTGGCCTGTGAAAAATGAGCTCGCTCAATATGTCCAATATCTGCCTTGTGTTTTGGAACTGAGGCGGCTTGATTTGGAATCAGAGATGCACAACACATTTCATATTTCACAGTCAAAAGCACAAAGAGGATTATGGACACAAGTGATGCTCTCACTTATGTTCCTCCTAATCAGTCTAGCGTTGTTTTAATTCGGACTGGTCAGATGGTGTGGATTGATTTATTTATTTTTTATGACAATGGCTCAGAGAGGAGTTCTGGCTGAAAGACAAACCACAAACGTATATAACGCGCTTGGTATTAATACTTTATGGTTCCTATAGTAACGGCTTACAGAGGGACTCGGCTGCCAAACGCTTCGCATACATAATAGATTTCTGGTGAAGTTTTGTGAAAAGAGATGTTTATTTAAGATTTATGGAATGAGTCTCCATTGTCAGTGGTTCTTCACTGTCAGAGGCAATACTCTATCTTTTATTTTTCCATCTCAAGAAATTCAATTGGTTGAATGGATAAATAGATGAACAGGATGGATGGGGGGCTGGAGGGGTGGCCTTTTTAATCACAAATCTATTTTAATTCTATTGTGAATACCATTTTATATTTTTATTCTACTCATGGATGGATGTATGGATAGATGATTGGAATGATTAGATAGATAAATGACTGGAAAATGGATGAATAGATGAACAGATAGATAGATAGATAGATAGATAGATAGATAGATAGATAGATAGATAGATAGATAGATAGATAGATAGATAGATAGATAGATAGATAGATAGATAGATAGATAGATAGATAGATGACTAGGCAACAAGAGACTGAAAAATAGATGATTGGACAGACACATGGATGGATGGATGGATGGATGGATGGATGGATGGATGGATGGATGGATGGATGGATGGATGGATGGATAGATGGAAGGATGGATGGATGGATGGATGACTTTTTAATTCTATTGTTTTTTCTATTCATTTTCTCTGTTTGAATATGTGACAAATACAATTTAAAATTGGTCCTACAATATTGTTTCTATAGTAACCGCTCATGCACACGGACTACCATGGCAGATTAAGTACATAATACACAGATGTTTTCAGCATATGCACTGTTTAACAGCTTTGAAACAAACTCTGGTGCGCTTCTGTGCGGCCCAGGTGAAAAACACAGCAGTCACACTCACGTGGGGATGACATAAAATGGTTCGAGAGTGCCTCAGCAAGCCAGTCTTGTTATAGTTCCAATTAAACTGTAGTGTGCTTCAGTTGCAGCATGAAAACGATTTGACCAGACTGCAGGAAGTGAACCAAACAAACCCTGCGTTCTGTTCGGTTGCAAGTGAGATTTTTAAAAGTTAGCTGCAAGACGCAAAATCAGCCAAAGCACAAAGCTGTAGTGCTGAGGAAATGTTCAGATGATTTGGACCAATAAACAGTTGATTTAGATAGTAATTTTATATCATTGAATCATAATATTTTAAACACAGATCTTTGTTCTCCATGCTCAAATGACTGCTATGTGCACTTGGTAAAAAACACTGTTTTCTTTTTTCCATCAAAGTACAATATAAGGACTAAAGTATTGGGACACCAAGTTTCCAAACTTTTACCACAAACTCTGAGGCACATCATTTTATTTAATGTCTTTTAAATGGCTTCATGTGAACTAGGAGATCCAAACATGTTCAAGCAGGACTTCCCAAATCACTAACCTGATTTTACTTACACCCTTGTCACTGAATGGGCACAAATGTCCACAAGCATCTTCCAAAATCCAGTGGAACATCTTCTTATTGGAGTGGAGGTTATTATACCAGCAAATTGGGACTAACCGAGGAATGGGATGTTCAATAAACACATACCAATCATATGGTCAGGTGTCCACAAGCTTTTGTCCATATATTGTACTTCTGACCAATGAATAAATGAATTTCTGTTTCAGCACTAGATTTTGATAGATAGATAGATAGATAGATAGATAGATAGATAGATAGATAGATAGATAGATAGATAGATAGATAGATAGATAGATAGATAGATAGATAGATCGATCGATCGATCGATCGATCGATCGATCGATCCAAGATAGATTAATGGATGACTGACTAGGTGACAATGGACAGCAAGACTAAAAAATGGATGATTGGACAGACACAGGGATGGATGGATGGATGGATGGATGGATGGATGGATGGATGGATGGATGGATGGATGGATGGATGGAACTATCCCTCTGTTTATCTATTTATCCATTTTCCAGTCATTAATCTGCCTGTCCAGCCATTTCTCTATCCAGCCAATATTGTGAACATTGTGAAGAAGGAGTGTGAAGGTCGGGTGTCTGTATACTTTTGGCCTGTGTACAGTATAGTGGTGTATTCGTTCCTGGTGCTGCTTCACAGACTGTATTGATAGGATAGTGTATTATGTTTTAGCTTTTCTGCTGTCGACATGTAATCAGTTTTATCTTCTCACTTCCTCTTCCAGTCTGATGAGACGAACGGCAAAACGTTTCACCTCTTCACTTCCTGTCACCAGTCATCCATCTACATGAGAGGCTCAACAAATCACTGATAACCCGAACCTTTTTGCCCCCAGTACTATTTCAGTGCATTCTCACTTGTCCATTCCTCCTTTACTCTGTCTTTTCCTCATCCTTTTTTGTCCTTTCACTCTGCTTATTTCCTCGATTTATCTCTGAGAGTGAAGTCATTTGTTTGCTCTTCCACTGTCTCTCCTTTTCCTCCTTTCTCTTCCCACTTTCAAGACATTCTTCTCTCTTCTTCAAGTCCTTGGCTTCTTTTCTTCCTCCCACTTCATTCAATACTCCAGCATCTACTCTTTTCCCCCCACATTTTTATTTTCTCTGCCTTCACTCTGTCTTTTCTTCCTATGTATTTTTTTTTCTTCTGCCCCTGCCTCATCCCACTCTCTTTCCTTGTCATTATATTCACTCCTTACGTTTTTCTATTCCTCGTTGCACTACTTTATCATCCCATTATTCTTGTGTTTACGACATAAATATCCTCTTTCACATTTCACATTCTCTCGCTCTAGTCCCTCCTGTTTTGTTTCCCTGTACTCTCCCTCTCTTTTTTTTACTCTATTTTCATCCGATTCATCACTTTTCATCTATTTCTGCTTCATTACTTACTCATTCATCTCCTCTCTTGTCTTCTCGTAATTCTTTATATTTTCTTAACTTCTCAGTCAGTCTTTCCATTTATCATTTGTTCCTCTCATCCAATTTCAGTTTCTCATCTTTTTCATTTTCTTTCATATCGTCATCCTTCTCTTTAGTCTTCTATATTCTTCTTATCCATTATCTCTTCTATCATTTATTACACGTTTTTTATGCACTCTTTTGTCTCCATGTTCTTTCCTCTTTTTTCACTTCTTTCCTTTCTATCTCTCCTCCATTCTTTTTGTTCTCACATTATTTTAAATTTTTCTTCTCCCCATTTTTTTTTCCTTTCCCTGTTTTTTTTGTACTTTTTCCTTTCACTCATCCTTCCTTCATTTGACCTCTTGTCATTTTCACATCGTTCTCTTCTATTCATTCCTATTTTCTTTCTTCTTTCTTTCATATTTTAATCTTTCTCCACCTTCACGCTGTTTTATTCCTTCCTCTCATATTTTCTGCCTTTCAAGACACTCTCCTCCAACCTCTTTTTTCTATTTCTAAGCCTTTCTTCATCCACATCTCTTTTCTTCTTCTATTTCCATTCTTTTTATATATCTTCTATATCCTCTCATTCATTTCCTTTCCTTTCTTAGTTCCTTAATCTAGCATTGTTCCTTCTTTACTATCACTCTTTTTCTTTCCTTTTCACTCTCTTCCCTTGCTTCATATCTTTCCCTCTTCTACTTCACTTTCTTCTCCCACTCGCTCTCTCTGTCTCTCTGTCTCTGTCTCTCTCTCTCTCTCTCTCTCTCTCTCTCTCTCTCTCTCTCTCTCTCTCTCTCTCCTTTGCTTCAATTCTTTAATTTCTCATTCATTGCTCATTTACACTTTTCTCTTTATCTCTTTCTCTTCATCCCTCTCTGTCCTCCACCAGTTTTCCCACTGCATCTTGTTGCTCTCTCTCTTTTTCCATCTCTCTTTCTTTTTTTACTTCCTCTGGCAGAACTCCATACTGCTGTGTACTGGTTGTGGATGTTCTCTTCGGGCAGATGTACTGTACTCTGTTTGCCAACATCTGCATTTCGAATGCCTGCACCTACAGCCATACATTTATTTATGGGTAAATAAATAATAATAAATAAATGGAGGGGGGAAACAAACTCATTATACATTCACTACACAAACAGATGAGGGGATTAAACCCTGATCAGCTCACACTTTCAGTCTCATTCCTGCTTCTTCCAACAGGATGTGATGCAAACGTGAGGAGCAATGAATGCCGATGCCCGTGCATGAAAAATAATAATCACAAATGAGCAGATGAGTGAAAGAAAACCGACCTGGTTGTCAGGCGGGTCGTGCTGAGTGCTGGTTGTGTCGCTTTGTCGCGGAATCCGGTCTTTACAGGGTATCGGAGGATTTAGGCTGGACGTCTGGGCATCTCAGAACTGGAAAATCAAGCCGATTGTTATCTGGAGCCTAAAGGCCAGAGGTCTGTCGCCTCCTGATGATCAGCCGCTCGGATCAGCCATAAAAGCGCGCTCCGGTCGGTGCGCGTCCACGTCTCAGAAACCCATAACGAACATTAGTCACTTTGTCGCTGTTCGGATCAAATCCGTGTCCACTCTCACACTCACTCACACACTCTTACACACGCGCGCACACACACACACACACACACACCGCTCACTCTTCCTCTATCACACTCTTGTCCCCTCTGCTCGCGAGACATCCGGCGTCCTCCTCGGCGGTGACCGCGGATTTCACACCTCGTTTGCCTCTCTCGCGCTCTCACCCTCCCTTCCGTTTCCCCCTCTCTCCTTTGTCAAACAGCCCCCCGCCCCCTTTTACCCCCCTCCACCCTGCACCTCCCTCATCCTCTCCCCCCGCACCCCACAGCCGCCTGCTCACGCGCGCGTAAAAAAGGAACGTAAAAAAAGGCTTGTGCCAAAACTGGCGGCGCGTGTCGGCAGCGCGTTTTTAAACTTACACCGAATCCGTGTGTGTGTGTGTGTGTGTGTGTGTGTGTGTGTGTGTGTGTGTGTGTGTGTGTGTGTGTGTGTGTGTGTGTGTGTGTATGCACGCGCAATTCATTTATTTAAACATGGATAAAAGGGATGTGAATATAAGCAGGTATAACATCAATACGCACACACCTAAATTAATACACACACACACACACACACACACACACACACACACACACACATACATACACACACACATACATACATACATACATACATACATACATACACACACACGCATACACATCAATCAATCAATCAATCAATCAATCTATCTATCTATCTATCTATCTATCTATCTATCTATCTATCTATCTATCTATCTATCTATCTATCTATCTATCTATCTATCTATCTATCTATCCGTCCGTCTTTCTGCTTACATGACTACCTGTGAATTCTGACCCCTGTATCCTGCTCTAGATTTTGTGTAGTACAAGGAAAAATATAAAAGGAAAAAAAAAAAACTCTATTTACCTGTAAGTTGTATGCAGTTAATTAAAAGTATAAACAAACAAACAAACAAATAAATAAATAAGTGTAAAGGTTGAAGAAATAATTGGGTTAAATCCGACCTCTAACAGCTTGCAGTGATTAATTCCTTCAAATAGCTCACTTACACAGAGTGCAGAAATGAGCGCCGGGGAAGTTCAGCACTACGGACAGCGACACGGGACCGCGCCTGAAAGTGAACGCGACCGAACGTGAAAACGAGCGTGAAGGGCAGGAGAGCTGCGGAGTGTTCAATAAGTAGCTTACAACAGCCACTTAAAGTGTACAAGCACCGACCCCTGCAAATTACTCCAACTCCATAAGCGACAGCCGTGAATGCTAACAACGCAGAATAAATCTCCAGAGTTCACACAAACACAGACAGTGTTTAAACATGCATGTCTGGTCAAATGAAAATGTCTGGACACTGTGTTTATACACAGTGCAGCAAATAGAACAGATAGAACCCCTTCTCTTCCAAGAATAAATGTATGATTTTAAATGTTTGTTTGTTACATGGTAGTAAACAGTAATCTTAATGTGAACCTGAAGCCATTTTATCAGCAGTTAGCTTTGTCAACCCTATATATTTAGTTACATTTCATTTTAATTGTATAAAGCTTTTTTTTTTTTTTTTTTTTTTTAAACAATAGACATGGTTTAAAAAATAGACAATTTTAAATTAATACATTTATTCCAGAGACTGAAAAACTGGGCGAGATGCTTTTCATCCTCATATGTTGTAAAGCATGGACAGTAGACACTAGACATTACATTATGTAAACAAAGACAAGGAGATGGTCACATCACACATGGTAATATAACATGATGAATACGTTACTATATACAGCTATTGCCCTGTATGTAAAAAAATAAAAAAAAAGAAGAAGAAGAAAAAAAGAAGCAAAAATGACACAAGGAGAAAGGTATTCCATCACAGCACCTCAGTGCGTTTTAAATGACTCAGTCTACACATTTCCTCTGTTATTCACAGGTAGAATAAATTTATTCCACCACAGAGACAAGTCATGTATCAGTCATTCATCTTCAGAAAGCACTTTATCCTAGTCAGGGTCGCAGTGGATCCTGAGAACACTGGGTGTGAGGTGGGAATACAAGCTAAATGGCATAGCAGTGTGTTGATATAGGGCACCTGATACACATTAGAATTGAATCCCAGGTAAACAAAAGCGATGGAGGAGAATGTGAGATTCCACACTGAGAGTAAGCTGAGCTCAGGTCATGTATCATGAAAACTGTTAGAATGTGATAAAAATGTGAATAATTCCTAAATTGAAAATGATACTTATTAATTCCTTACCTCATCTTCAGTGAGCTCTTTATCTTGGTCTGGTTTGTGGAAGATCCTAGGAACAAAGGATATGAAGCAGGAATATGCCCTTTATTGAACATTGTGGATTCTGAATTTCTTTTTGGTGATGTTTCACAAAATATGAATGTCACTTGCATATATATATATATATATATATATATATATATATATATATATATATATATATATATATATATATATATATATATACTGTATATTGTACATTATTTTATATATATATATATATATATATATATATATATATATACAGTGAGGAAAATAAGTATTTGAACACCCTGCTATTTTGCAAGTTCTCCCACTTAGAAATCATGGAGGGGTCTGAAATTGTCATCGTAGGTGCATGTCCACTGTGAGAGACATAATCTAAAAAAAAAAATATCCAAAAATCACAATATATGATTTTTAAACTATTTATTTGTATGAGATAGCTGCAAATAATTATTTGAACACCTGTCTATCAGCTAGAATTCTGACCCTCAAAGACCTGTTATTCTGCCTTTAAAATCTCCACCTCCACTACATTTATTATCCTAAATTAGATGCACCTGTTTGAGGTCGTTAGCTGCATAAAGACACCTGTCCACCCCATACAATCAGTAAGAATCCAACTACTAACATGGCCAAGACCAAAGAGCTGTCCAAAGACACTAGAGACAAAATTGTACACCTCCACAAGGCTGGAAAGGGCTACGGGGAAATTGCCAAGCAGCTTGGTGAAAAAAGGTCCACTGTTGGAGCAATCATTAGAAAATGGAAGAAGCTAAACATGACTGTCAATCGCCCTCGGACTGGGGCTTCATGCAAGATCTCACCTCGAGGGGTCTCAATGATCCTAAGGAAGGTGAGAAATCAGCCCAGAACTACCCGGGAGGAGCTGGTCAATGACCTGCGACTGCACTGTATTAAGGAGAGGATGACCGGGCCATGTATTGCGAGATTTTGGGGAACAACCTCCTTCCCTCAGTTAGAGCATTGAAGATGGGTCGAGGCTGGGTCTTCCAACATGACAATGACCCGAAGCACACAGCCAGGATAACCAACAAATGGCTCTGTAAGAAGCATATCAAGGTTCTGGCATGGCCTAGCCAGTCTCCAGACCTAAACCCAATAGAGAATCTTTGGAGGGAGCTCAAACTCTGTGTTTCTCAGCGACAGGCCAGAAACCTGACTGATCTAGAGAAGATCTGTGTGGAGGAGTGGGCCAAAATCCCTCCTGCAGTGTGTGCAAACCTGGTGAAAAACTACAGGAAACTTTTGACCTCTGTAATTGCACACAAAGGCTCCTGTACCGAATATTAACATTGACTTTCTCAGGTGTTCAAATACTTATTTGCAGCTGTATCCTACAAATAAATAGTTTAAAAATCATACATTGTGATTTCTGGATTTTTCTTTTTAGATTATGTCTCTCACAGTGGACATGCACCTACGATGACAATTTCAGACCCCTTCATGATTTCTAAGTGGGAAAACTTGCAAAATAGCAGCGTGTTCAAATACTTATTTTCCTCACTGTATATATATATATATATATATATATATATATATATATATATATATATATATATATATATATATATATATATATATACAGTATATATATATACAGTACAGTATCAAACTCAGCGTTATTTATTTATTTTTTTATCTAAATGTGCAAAGACAAATGTGAGACAAAGCGTGCTGTTATGAAGTGGTTTCAAAAAGTTTAAAGACTAGTCAAGTTAAGTTTATTTCTATTGCGCTTTTCACAACAGACATTGTCTCAAAGCAGCTTTACAGAAATCAACAGTCAAAGTGAATGGTGTGTGTTTATCCCTGATGAGCAGCCGTGGCGACTGTGGCAAGGAAAAACTCCCTTAGATGTTATAAGGAAGAAACCTTGAGAGGAACCAGACTCAAAAAGGGGAACCCAACCTCATTTGGGTGACATCAAGAGTGTTATCATAAATCTTTCAACAATACAGAACACTGGAGAGAGAGAACTAACATGAGTACTGGAGTGTGTGATCATAAGTAATGTTCTACTTTATAGTGTAATAGAGTAACTGGTGCTTTTCTGACCGCGAGTTAGATAAATAATAAGTAGATAAATAAAGTCAGAGCTCATCTCCAAAAAATCTTTGATACCACCTTTTATATGCAAGGGTGAGAAGTAAGCTGTAAGTTATTAGTGAAGTGACAGTCATGTGATGGTGCAGTGGCTGATGGGAATTGTAGTCCAGGGCCTTAATTCTTGTTATTGTGTGCCATTGTGTAAGTATGTTTTTTTTTTTTTTTTTTTTTTTTTTTTTTTAATAAATAAATTAGATTTTTTATTCTTAAATTTTTAAGGCTTTTTTTTTTTACTTATTTACACTTGGCAGATGCCCTTATACAGATTGACTTACAACTGAGCAGTTAAGGGTTAGGGGCCTTGCTCAAGGGCCCAGCAGTGGCAGCTTGGTGGTACTTAGTATTGAACTCATGACGATCCAAAAGTTTAATGCCTCAACCACTGAACTCCCACGTTCTCCCTTAAAGTCCTGGTTAAACACAGACTTATTCTGGTTCACTGATAACAAGCAACACTGCATTTCAGAGATCCACTGATTATCTGGTAAAAAGAGAATGAAGTCGTCGTCATGGTTACTCTGTTCATTTTTTTTAATGGTATTGTACTGCTTTTGCGAGTCTGCTTTTAGATGACCTCTCTGTTTCCCAGCTTTATGTGCATGCTTTTGTGGAACTGCCTCGATGATCATGATGATGGTTTTCACAGAGGATCTCTGTGAGGAAGATCAGATACGCTTCACCTTCATTGTTCTTAACCAGGCTTATTTTTGGCGCATCCATGTTGCTAATTAAAGCTAAGCCTGAAACAAAAACAGACTGCAACTGATCGACATCCGGACGTCTCCCTCAAGGCCAGTGAAGGGTTCAGGGGGGAGAACAGACCTTCTGTTTTTATACAGGTCACAACCGAGCGCCACTTTTTTGTTAATCAATGAAGAAAGGTGAAGGACTGACAGTTGAAAAATGGTGCTTTCTGGAGACCACATTAATAGGAAGTCTGGGTATCCATGGTGATGTGATCCTGGCCTTTTATTGCAGCACATTTAATTTCATTGTCATTACACATTGCGAAGATGTAAATGCCAATGGCGTAACTTCAACATTACAGCGCTACAATAGAGTTCAGCCCTGGAGGTGGGTTTTTTAATATTTTTTTGTGGTAACACAAAATGGAGCATGGATTAAAAGAAAAGTCAAGGTAGAAAGAAAGGATTTTTGTTTGTAGGTGGTGAATCGATGAGGGTATGGAAAGTATTTGTTGTGTGCGCTGGGTTTCTGAGTCAGCACTGAGTGTGGAGGATGGATTGTTTTTAGGAAAAAATGTGGGGTTTGTGAGTTCATGCACACCCTTCAGCAGGGAACGCTTAACATGATTACTATCCTCCAGCCTCGAAAATCCATATAGCATGTCACCTTAGAGTCTGATATGTTTCCTGACTACTAGCAAAAACCAACATTGGCAGAAATTAGCCATTTTACTAATAGGCCATTTTTGTAGCAGTTTTATCATTCATAATGTTCCATAATGAAGAAGCAAAAGGTCATTAGGTCAAGAAGATATTCCCTTAACATTAAATTACTTTAAATTCTTTGCCCTTGATGTACTATATTGTGGCTCTCAGTAACTATGAACACAAATAACAGCCAGAGCAGCAAAGAATATTAAAACATAAATAAAATTGGAACTAATCCCAGGCCGACACTGTGCGATATTTAATAGTCCTTTGCAGTTGTTGCTTGTCAGACAGTACTAACACGATCCCCTTGTCACACTGTAGGATCTCAGCTGTCATAACGTCGGACTGTACGACTGACACACTGACACACACAAGAAAACCACTTGGAGTTTTTATCAATCCATGACACCTACAGACCTTCGCTAACGGTAGCTAACAGCAAACAAAAACAATTGTCGCGCTAATTGCATCATCAGGTTCGGCGCAGCTATTTGTTCTTGGTTTGATGGTCGTCGTAGGTAAACTCACTCTGCAAGGAAAGTGTTTTTTTCTGAAGATAAAAATGATCACAACGACCATTAATCGGCTGTCGTGAGCAAATCAGGGATCAGATTTTAGTCTTGGATTATAGGAATCTTATAGGATTTGTCTTGAAGGATTCTTTGCCAAAACCAAGCAGAACTTTAAAGTATGAGCTTCATAAAGTGCTGCCAAATAATAAGCCCAGAAGCCATAGTGTTAAACCAACTTTGCAGCAAATAATGCAAAGATTCCAACAAGGATTATTTATACAGCAAAATACTGCAAAACAATACACTCCTTTTTAGACGTTTCGCTCATTGTTTGCATCTTTTCGATTATTTATCATTGTATTTACAGAGAAAATAAAATCTAGTTGCTTCTTTAGTCTGTATTTTCTGTTTT
>NC_139595.1:3332882-3615382 GCF_946808225.1 Silurus aristotelis | reverse complement strand
GATGCTACTTGCAAACTAGCCAAGTAATATACTTGCTTACTAGCCTAAAGCCATTTGAGTACTAGAACATTTTCCTATGTAAGAAATGAAAGACTGGCTCAACCAGGATTCCACTCCAAGATATATGTCAGAATGAGCTAAGCCCTAAACAGCTTAAATATCGTAGAGGTACAGCAGTAATGTAAGATGTGTCAAATCCACAACTGTTTGGGTGATAACGCCTGAAAAATATCAAGCAATTGTGTGTGTGACCGTGATTACCATTTGCAGACGTCCGACTACACAATAGTATCACCCATTTGGGTCATTATTTAATTCTGACACTTAATTTACATTTAAAAGCTAAAACTCATTTACATTACAAGCGAGAAGAACATTATAAAATATCAGAGCAGGAATTGTCCTGTTCTTTTTGACTCCAAATGAACCTAAAGTCCTTAATGTATTCTGTCACTGCTACACTGTATTAAACTTCTTCCTCTTTATTAAAATCTTTATTATGATAATTGTCTTCTTTGAAGGTTGGGGAATTGCCTACTTCCATAATAGCATTTTAACTTGATTGCATACAGGCATCGTAGCATTCTGTTATAATTCAGTGTATTTGCCTATCCAATCTATTCAACACAATGTGATTTAATACAATACAATACAATGGAAAAAATTCAATACAGTTATAGTTCGATTTAATTCTTTTGGTTCAGACAGACAGCAAATCATCAATTCTGACTTCTAACGCATGGCCCTTTCACAAACACGCCTTTGTAGTGCAAAAAAAAAAAAAAAAAAAAAATAGACAAAATAAAAGCAGACGTTCTTTTCCAGTTCTGTCTCCTGAAACGTGCAGCTCTACCTCTGCCATGTTAATCTGTATTCTATGTGACTCTTAGGAAACACCTCAGTGTGATACGTTATATTCAAATAGCAGCAGTGGTGCTGAGAAAACGTGCCTCCGAAAGTTTATTAAAGAAAAATCTGGTCACTTTCTAATAAAAGTATAGCTTATCTACTAATAATTATATAGAATTATTTATTTATTTATGCATTTATTCATTCATCTATTTTTTATTTATTTATTCATTCATTCATTTATTTATTTATTTATTTAAATAAATAAATAAAACTACTAGGGTATTAATATATATATATATATATATATATATATATATATATATATATATATATATATATATATATATATATATAGAGAGAGAGAGAGAGAGAGAGAGAGAGAGAGAGAGAGAGACATTTTTTATTCTTCAGTCAAACATGAGTTGCATACTCTTGCTTTTGCTCTCTCTCTCTCTCTCTCTCTCTCTCTCTCTCTCTCTCTCTCTCTCTCTCTCACACTCTCACTCACTCTCTGTTTTGGGGATTAGGAGAAAAAAAACCCTGGGAACCTTGCTATCACCAACGGACTCTGTCAAGTACAGGAGTGAAAAAGCAAAATGGTTCTGCTGCTTCTGAGACATGAAAATTGGGTAATCGCTGAGTAATAGCTAAATTGAGGAACATGAGGGCAATAATTGACGTTTTCCTCCGGAGCTATACAGGAAATGGCCCCGCAGGCAACACAGTGAACTTGACTTCTCTGATGTACATCGTGTTGAAAAGCTGAAAGCTCAAACAAGAGACAATGAACTCATTGGCACCTTAGATTCTTAAACTTGTGATTCCTTTCCACTATAGCATTATGGGGAAACTCCAATATCTGTGCAGTAGGAGTTCAGTTGCAATTGTGAATTCTGTGCGTATATATTTATTCCTAATTTTTGAGCAAGAGCAAAAACACCATCCGCAAAACAATATCCATCAACACAGCACTGGAACGTTGGGTCTCTTTATTGCTTTCCAATCTGCGATTTCTCAATTCGCTTCATTACTATTTCAGAGACACGTTGCGCCACAATCGATGCGTCCCCATTAACGTGATGAACGGCGGCTTTTCAAAAGCTCTTCAGTCGGCGACTGATTAAGTGGCAGGCAGTCAAGGCCGCACTGTGAAGAGCTTCTCGTGAAAGAACCATCTGAGCGATGAATATGCGCTTTATCTGTTCCTGAAATGACGTTTGCCAGCCTTGATATTTGAAGGGGTGTTTAATTCAGCCGTTTCCGGAACATTGGGCGTAAAAGCTGTGATTAATTAATAGTTAGCGATGCAAACAGAAATCATACGCTAAAGGATTTTCAATTAGTGATACAATATGCGTGTGAAATCCACGTGTCTTTTTGTTGTTCAAAGTCATTTCATAGCAAGTGTTAATCTGCTAAGCATATATTATAACCTTGGGTTTTATTGATGAGCACCAGTTTTTTATTTCTGTGGCATATTTTCATTACTTTAATTATATATTATCATCCATATAGTACTATATACATTCATATAAATACAATGGTCAGCTGGTGGTCTAGTGGTTAGGATGCGGCGCTCTCACCGCTGTGGCCCGGGTTCGATCCCCAGTCAGGGAACCAACCCAGCCATTAGGGTTGCACAAACCTTAGTGCCGGTCCCAAGCCCAGATAAATGGGGAGGGTTGCGTTAGAAAGGGCATCCAGCGTAAAAACATGAACAGCCCAAAGTGGTTGATCCGTCTTTTACTACAACACTTACAAATACTATTGTTTTTGTCCTTTTATTGATACCTTTACAAAACAAATTTATTCCTGTCATCACTTACAGTATAGCAGTGATATGCATTCACACTCATCCGTTTTTCCCTTTTTTGCTCTGCGGATTTCTTTTTTTTATATATAATTAGACAAAAAACTAGCTTGTCTGTTACACTAAAAAGTAAAGCCTCATTCCTAAAGACTAGTTTGTGACAGTAAAAAAAAAAAGAAAGTGCTGACATTAAAGACTCCTTCCATAAACCCAAAATAAACATCTGTACACAGTCTTTGTATTAATAATTACACCTTTGCAAGTCCCTTGTTGCTACTGTGGAAATTATACCTTATATAATCTAAGCAAGTAGTTTAGAATGTTATAGAAACGAATCGAATGTCAAAATATGTTTTAAGTGTTACTATATACTAACATAATAATTAAAAATAAAATAAATATCAATATACTCTACAATCACCATAATCTCTTGACTGGCATAGTGAAGAGTTATTGTAAAGTAATACAGTATCATCTGCCAAAAAGAACATTCATTTATATGTTGTGCAGCTGCTAGATGTAATAGCTGTACCATAAATAACAGATGGTGTGAGGGTGAGGGTTGTACAGCTCAAAGTGTGCGAAATCTGTGCTAGAACAGGGAAACGCACCACAACGTGCAGTGCAGGAGACGCAAAGAGACATGACTGAGAAAGACTGCACTATGACAAGGTCAGAATTATATCCGGTCTCCTCTAATGCATCAATCATTCTGACGTCCTCTCGAATTTTAGTGGATGATGTTCGGCTTGTCCAATTATTTTTCCCAGCGTAGAACGGCAGACGCTGATCAACTCAAGGTCACAGTGTTTGGAAAGAGATCATAGGGTATAGTGAGGTGATTTGGAGTTCTTATATATAGTGACGGATAAAGGCGAGAAAGAGAAAGAGGTATACTGTATATCTGCTCTTTTTATGAACTCATAAACTGGTGTATGTGTGTATATTCACACTGAGCAACACTCCGTAATCAAGTAGCAGGAGCACAATGCATAAAATCATGCACACAGGAGTCAAAAGCTGCACTTAAGGTTCGCATCAAAAAGCAGAATTGGGGGGGAGTGTTTGTCGATTGCAGTGGCATAGTTATTAATGTCAAATGATTAGATTTGAGTACTTCAGAATAAGCTCATAAGCTGTGATTTTCACACACAAGTCGTTTACGCAGAATTGCACACAGCAAAACGAAAAACATCCGTCAAGCGGCAGTTGTAAAGGCTTAGTTTTAGTGAGTAAAAGACCAAAGAAAAAAGCCAGGCTAGTTCAAGATGACAGGAAGACAATAGCAAATAAAAAAAATCACTCTATGCATCTGCGCTGAGCAGAAAAACAATGCAAAATACACAACCGCACTGCAGAACTGCACAAGGCTCTACTCCTGACACCTAGGAACTGAGAATGTGAGGCTAAAGTGGATACATGCATCCTGAATATATTGAATATCTATTAACATTTGGCTTTTATTCTACAGGAAATGTGTTTCAAATGCGTTTTTATCAAATGCCTCAGTATGAGTGTTAGTGATGGTAAAATTCACCAATTTGCACTGGTCATTTGGATACAACTTAAAAAAAAAACTATGTATTTATATATAGTTATTAGTTGATTTGCTGTACTTTTATTATTTAAAATGTATGTAGATTTTTCCTCACTTAACTGTTTCTCAGGCGTGTTCTCTCAGCACCACTGCTGCTGTGTGAATATGACGTATCACAGCACTACGGAGACTGTGGTTCAGGGGTCTCAAACTCTAATTGCTGTGATTGACATCTCATTGGAGGACGATTTTTTCATTTAAGCAAAAGTAGAAAGCACAATATTTCTGGAAATGTACTTTATTTGTTAAAATGTTAGCTCTCATTTACTTCAAATTGTATTATTAACATATTTTAGTCACACTTCAAAAATGTGTGTGTGTTTATGTGTATATATGTTTTGAACTGCAGTATCAGCATCTTTTTTGGCTTCATGGAAAAAGCTGGGACGTTCGCGCTCTCTCTGCATCTGAGTGGTTCCTTTTTGTCTCTCGTTTTCCTGGTACTTTCTACAGTTCTCCATGTTTAGTCGAGTAATGATGCTTGAGATTATATTCCTTAAGAACGGCGACTTTTTCTCTGCACATCAGACAGGTAGCATTTCCACTTTCCTTTTCGGGTTTGGAAAGAGACATTTCATATTTTCTTTCGCAGCCAAACAACAACAACAACAAATGAGCCCCAAAACCGAAGTCAAATCTGCATGCGCAGGTTTTTTTTTTTTTTTTACGAGTTCACATTTATTTATTTATTTATTTTAATAGAATCATGCTTTTGTTTCAATTTAATATGAAGGGGTCATTTTGGGGGGGAAGTTTGAGACCACTGCTGTAGTGAGACTCACATAGAATATAGATTAACATGGCAGAGGTAGAGCTGCATCTTTCTGCAGACAGAACAGAAAAAGTATGTAATGGATGTAATGGATGTTATCTTTTTTCATATTTTCTTTTAGTTTTTGCACTAAAAAAGACCTGTTGTAAAAGGGGTCATGCATTAAAAGTCCGAAGGCAAAATGATTTGTCGTTTGTCTGAACCAAAAAAAAAAAGCTAACTATCTGTAACATACTGACTAGCATACAGACTAGCATCGTATTTTTTCCATTGTATCATATTGCATTGAATTGCATCGTTTAGCTGCTTTATATGGGTCTTAAATCATATAATAATATAATATAAATAGTATAAAGACAGAAATAGAAAATCTTCGTATTTCTATTTTAAGGCGTATGTATGAAAAATGTGTGCATCATTATTGTGTAATCTGTTAAAAAGAATCACTTAATCAATTTAAAATAGAGATAGTTACGCTTTTACTAAGAGTTAATTCAATTATTCATTCTTGTCCTGCCTCATTGCTTTTATAATGAGTTACACTTAATGAGGTGGATTCTATAAGCCCCCTATATTTCCCCTACACAACACATAGGGCTAAAAGACCCCATTTATTTAGTTGTTCAACAAGCTTCCACCTGAATGAGCAACAAATCTCCACTGAAAGGATTTTAAATTGTTTTTTTCACACCGAGACATTTATTAAGTACATCTTTTAGATAAGAAAGTACATGTTCATGGTTCTAAAAGTTGGACCAAGAGCCAACAGGAGTCTTTGAAGCAGACTTCTGAGTCTTCTGAGCCACATCTTTGTCAAGGTGGAAATCTGATTCCAAATAATTGCTCTCAAATGATATTGAAATGGAGATTTTTTCGGACAGTCAGTCTTAAAGCCAGCTGGAAGGACCCTCAGGGACAATTAGGCATAGCCAATGGGTCTTTATTATAGCATTATGATATTTATCATTATTTAACATGATTTTCTTTCCATTCGCAACTGGTCTTATGAACAATACCAAGAACCCACCATCCGCTAGGATCTGCTTCCAAAAGCACTAATGTTAAATGAAACGTAAACCCCATATTGTCCTTTCATATGCGTTCCATTACAATGCGTTACTGCAACACTGCCTCACTTTTACATACCCTGCACTAAATGTATAGTTAATGTCTTTATCTTTATTTATTACCTCATCAATTTATTTTCCTAGTTTTTTATAGTATTTTTTATAGCACCAGCACACCATGACAAATTCCTTGTATATGCAATTCACAAAACTTAGCAATAAAGGTGATTCTGATTTTAAAAAATATTCATTAAAAATTTTATTTTTAATGTACCTAAATGGATCTTAGCTGTTTTTTAAGTGTAAACCAGACTTTGATACATTAATACATCTATTTTGTGATTGTGAGAAAATTTTACTTTTTGGTATAAGACACATGAAATGGTTCAAAAACTGCTGACTAGACATTTTACTTTCTCTCCAACTATTTATTTGTTAAACTGTAAAACATCAAACTTTTCATTCACACAAAGAATGAAAGAAAGAAAGAATTGTAAACGCTTAAACGAAGTAGATAAATAAATTAAAAATGAACTATGAGTAAAAAAAACCAAAGAATATCAATATATAGTATAATAAATTAAATAAATGTTAAAGAGGTCATTCTTTTAAACAGTTTTTCATGTACATAAAATGTATCTATAATAATTTATTTATAGTGTACATCTGTACACTATTTTTGGTTTGGCAAAAAAAAAAAACATGGAGGAGGAGGTGGACTTTTGTGCATTGTAAGCCACGCCCCCTGTGCACTTTTAACCAATAAGGTTCTTGATCGTCTTGATTCAGGAAGTTCTTGAGAATTCTGAGGAGTCAGCATGGGTTAGAGGGAGCTAAATCTGTGACTGTCAAGGTGTGAATGCTAATCTAGTGTCTATGTGCACTTTTCCAGGGTGTTATAACCCTTAATCCTGACTTCTGTAGTGTGCCTATATAGGGAGCAGGATCTGTTTGTGACCTGACCACAAGCCTGTGTGTAGGACAGACTGCTGAACTGGTGTGTGCTGCAATGTAAGTTCGGTTTCTGAGAATGGGTCTGTATTGCTTTTATAAGTTGGTCTGAAGTTTGCTGTAATGGCAAGGGGGGGGATTACAGACTCCAAACTAAGCTTTCTGGGCAAAGTCTAAACTCATTTGGGCTCGCGCGCGCTTTAATATTGCTGTCGAAGCCGTGCTACCGTCCGGTTTATTTGCCCAATAAACCCACAGGTTGGAAAAAGAGATCGGAGTGCAAGCCTGGGCATTAGTGCAAATTGGAGTGATGGGGCTTTTATGGTCGATATTCAGACCGGCACGTGCTTGTGTGCCCCATTCGGCTTGTTAAGCCTGGGGCCAATTATAATAACCCTGACTGTATTTGCGCGCGAGCGCCCTTTCATGCAGAAATCTGCTATTATTGCACATATATATTAAGTCTTCTTCCTAGAGTATTCACACGAAAAGTAAAAGCACACAGCCGTCTTTTGAGAAGGCTTTCAAGAGAAGAAATTTTCTGGTGAAAATCAAAAAATGGGCGAATATAATGATTTCCAAATAATGTCTGCACCTTGCAGTTAAAGTCTCCTTGACATCAGAGTTGGTGTTTTTAAAGTTTCTGTACCCACGTGCAAAATCAAAGCATGGATTTGCATGATTCATCCTGTATTCCTCCAGCAAACATCCAATCAGAGGCTCCCTAGAAAGTGTATGTTCCCCCCAGGAGCCTATTATCAAACTGGGTGGGACAAATTTCTCAAATTTTAGTAGCTACGTAGCATCAATTTTGGTTTTTGTTTGTTCTCTTAGACCAGCGATCCCCAACCATGCACCAAATTCATGCACTTTGATTTTTCTATAGTCAGTGAAGGTGTCGCATGCATAACTAACCACAGTAACCTGTGTTGCTATTATGTTCAATTTCAGCTTTATTTCTATATCACTTTTAAAAACAGACATCAGCTTTAAACAGAGAGATGTTACAAAGTTTGAATGTTTAGTGCATAAAATTGTTCATTACAATTTTATTCCTAATGTGCGAGCCAGTGGTGACTGCGTCGAGGGAAAACTTGTATCTTTCCATTGATTATGAATGTGCATCCATTACAGTTCCATCATCGTTAAGGTCCATTGTTTATAAATAGGTGCGTCCGTGCACAATTGTTCATGCAATCTACAGTCCTCGTTTTGGGTCCTCTTGCAGCAGATCCAAAATGAAGAAAGGGGCTGCTACAGAGGTTCCTGGTACCTCAGGAGTGCTCTATGTATTCATACAGGTATAATGTATATAAATACATACAGTATGTGTTCATATGTTATATGTTCGAGTCAAACCAAAAGTAAATTTTACAGGTTGCTAGTGTGGCTAATGTGTCCGATAATCGGCGGACATGTCGCGGGCCAATCCAGAGATCTTGAATCAAGATGGCAGACAAATGTTAGTGCGTGCATGTGGTGAATTTTTTTGTGAATGGAGGCGTAGAACCAGCAGATGTCTACAAAAAACGTCAGTTTGGTGAGGACGATGGTCGTATGTCTGTCAGTGACAATCCCGGGCCGTAGTGGTTTCCTGATGACGAAGTGAAGCATGCCGTCTTTGGATGGTTCATGCAAATCTTTCAATGGCGAATTTTTCCAGGTGTTTTTGCACTTTTTTGTTTTCTAAACACACAAAGTCCTGGTTTGACTTGTACGCCCCTCATAAGTGCAAGCTAAATTTATTGATGCATAGAAATGTTGAGAAATAAATGTCAATGTTTTTATTCCTTCTGTGCGGTCGGTACTAAATGATCCACAGCCTGGTACCGGTTGTGGCCCCGTGATCAAGGGCCCTTGTTTTTAGACTATGGTGTTATCATGCTTGTTCGAGAAAGATGGTCGCATTGTTTTTCACAAATTCTTGATATTGGCTCAAAAGTGTGCATTTATTAGAGACTGAACAGAGTGCTGAGTTGTGTAATGTGTGTATGAAATAATAAGAGTGAGCAATTGGACCATTTCTAAACAAAAACAGGTTGAGTTGTGTGAGAAGAGAAAGAAAAACGAAAGATCCAGTTTCTTGATCGCGTTTTAATCTTTAACATCAGTCTTGATGTTTGTCCCTCCTGCTATCGCAAACTAACGCTTTCTATCACTCGCATTTCCATACAGAAATGTAAAATAAGCTTCTGTGGGAAGGTAAGGAACGAGTCGCAGGACGGTACCGGTCCAAGGCACGGCGGAACAAATCTCATTGCGGACGCTAATTGTGAGTGGGCTGCTAATTTTTTCGAAACTTGAATACCGGCGTCCCATTTTTCACACGCCTCATTCCGGCTGAACTCGTCCGTCCTGTGCTTCTCACATCCTCCTCCGCTTTAGCGCGAGCACCGAGCGGTGTGGAATGCTCAGTGGACTCATTAACCCAACAAGCCTCACAAGTCGTGTTTAAAAATGATGGATTGGTATATTTTTTGTCAGTCGTGCATCAGCAGATGGTGAAAATGAAATGTAGTCTTGCGTCTGGATTCAGTTTTAATTCTCACTAGGGGCTGAAGATTCACTGATTTAATTCGGTGCATGGATGTGCTAATAAAAACGCAATACCGCGATTTGAAACAACATTAATCAGGTGGAATCCAAACCTGTTCGTGTATCAAATCTGACACACGATTGTTCCTGGTGTTTGTTATTTAGAAACATTAGCGCACAAATTTGCTTCAGCATGTTCCTGTTCTTGCTTTTCTCCATTTTATTTCCTCAGAGAAGTAGGTGCGTCCTCTGTGGCAGTTCCAGTAAAGTGGGCGTGGCCTCTGTCTTAGTAAAATGGGTGTGGTCTCTGCCAGTTCCAGAGATAGGTGTGTGATAGGTGTGTGACCTCTGGGTCAATCCATTTGACGGTGTGGCCTGTGTGTCAATTTAAATAAAGGAGGTGTGGTCTGTCATATCCAACAAGGGAGGTGTGGCCTGTGTGTCATTGCTAATAAAGTAGGTGTGGCCTTTGGCAGTCTTAAAGTGGGTGTGGTTTGTCAGTTCCAGAAAAATAGGTGTGACCTTTGTGTCAATTCAAAAGAATGTGTGACCCCTGTGGGTCTGTTCCTATGAAGGAGGTGTGGCATCTGTGCCTGCTCCTGTAAAGTGGGTGTGGCATCTGTGTTGCTCATTGTAGGAGGCATGGCCTCTGTCAGTCTCAGTAAAGTGGGTGTGGCCTTTGAGATCAGTTCCAGTTAAATAGGTGTGACCTGTGTCAATCCAACTGAAGGTCCACACTGAAGGACTGTGTGTCAGTCTCGATAAAGTGGGTGTGGTCTCTCAGTTCTAAGTAAAGGTGGTGTGACCTGCCTGTGGGTGTGGCCTCTGTATATGGCCCAGAGAAGTAGGCATGGTCCCTGTGTTTGTCTCATTGAAGGAGGCGTGGCCTCTGTGTCGGTTCGACTGAAGGTTATGGTCTGTGTCTCTGTCCCATTAGAGGAGGTGTGGAATCTATCAGTTTCAATAAAGCACATGTGACCCTTGTATCAGTCGTGGTAACGGTGGTGTGTTTCACAGGCACACATTATTAAAACAGTTTTAAATTGTATTACAGTATGTCTTTGATTTATAAATGTATATTTTTATGAATAAAATTTCTGCTAGCATTTATTGAAAAGCAAAAGCTTGGGGGGGGGGGGGATCAGGTTTTGTAGAAATATCTAAATTTTTGGAGGTCCTTTTATAAATCGGTTATTCTTTAAAACATAGAGATGTTGCAGTGAATTTTTCTGAGTAAAGGAGCAATTTACAGTGTTTCTGATTTAAGATTTCACAGTTCCACCCCTTTACCCTTAAAAACCAATTAATGAAGCAGACTGAAGAATGCCAGAGATGGTGAAGGTCTAAACTACAGACTGTTCTTTTAAAATGTCATTTTTTTTTTTTATTTAGTTTCAAGGGAATTATTTTTTTTTCTTGTTTCTTGTAGGGGAGACCTGCTGTTGTGGGTATTGGCCTTCTTGCTGGTGCTCTTCTGCTTCTTAGATGTGTGGTATTACCTTCGCCTGGTGGCTGTGTTACTCCGAGCCTGGTTTCTCTCTCCGGTGTTCGACATCACAGCAGAGCAGTCTGTCGGAGGCCACGTCCTTCTCCACGACATCGACATGTGCCACATGAACAACGCGCGCTACCTGCGCGAATGCGACTTCGCTCGCATTTCCCTGTACTCCCGCAACGGCGTTCTGAAGGCTGTAAGGGCCCTCGGGGGCACCATGGTGGTGGGTGCGACCACCGTGCGCTACAGGCGGCCCCTGTGCGTGGGGGAAAAGTTTCAGCTGCGCACTCGGATCGTCACTTGGGACGAGAAGGCATTCTATCTTGAGCAGCGCTTCGTGTCTAGTAAGGATGGAATGGTGGCTGCAGTCATGTTCTGCAAACAGAACGTGCTGCGTTCCAGTCCTGATAAAATCCTTCAACACCTGTGCAAGAGGAAGGTGGGTAATGTGGAGACATGAAGAGAAGGAAACGAGAGAATGGAAATGTTGACAGAAAAGAAAAATGTGAAGGAGGGGACAATAAAACAATCTTCTCCACCTTCATCCTCATTGTAATCTCACACATTATTTGTGTGTAAATTAGCAGCAAGCTTTACACACTGGAGCGATGATCCTTAACATGACAAAGAAATATCTGGTAGCGTTATTGCAAAAGTAAATGCACCAGACTCTAACTTCCTGATCGTAGCTTCTGATTTCTTCAACAGGTTGAGGTTCCTGATTTTCCTGAAGAGCTGCAGCACTGGATCAGCTTCATAACAGCCAGTAGTCAGGCTTTAAAGGCTGAGAGCAGACTAGAGAAGAAAAGTGACTGAGGATCAGCATTGAGATCTTTAGCAGACACGTAAACGTTTACCTGCTGGACGTGAAATTCTGATCAATATATACGAAACGTGTTTGTGAATGTTAAATGTAATTCAGTGGATCATTTACATGAATCACACTGACGGGATATCGGATTCATTTTTGTCCATTTCTGTTTACCACATATGTTTAATATGTGGACGCCTTTATGTATTTCTATATATTTTTTTGTTTGTTTAGTAAATATTTCTAGATTAATTTGATTAAAACGTTTCGGTTAATTATTGGCGCATTAAAATAGCGGTCGTGCATGAACGATTTGTTCGAGTTTTTAATGTGACTTAGACGAACGAGTCGACTCGGAGTGATCCGTTTATTTTTTACTGGACGCGCACGAAAAAAGCGTCGCAAAAACTCCGTAGGTTATGTGCAGGAAACCGAATCGAGTAGTTTATCTCTTGATTCTTAGTCAGAGTCGTTCTTTCTTTTATCACGTGACTCCCATTTACGCTACACAAAGCAATAAATAAATAATAATAATAAAGATTTTTGTCGTTATTGTTACAATAGTTTTTGGAGTCTCATGACAAAAGAACTAGCGATATGGACCATAAGATATGAGGTGAAGCTACTCATTTAGTTTTTGATCATTTGTCAGCTGCGTTGTCATGTTTTCATTATTGGAAGTATAGTTCAAAGGTTGTGTATGTAGATTTTGGATATCTGGTAAATAAAAATGTAACATTAGAATTTTTTAGCAAAGAAACGAAAAAAGGGAAATTCGTTCATTTTGATGACCGAGATTCAAAGAACCGAGTCACTAAAATGGTTCGATTTTTCCATCACTAGCATTGTACTGATTAAAACCTGTAAAAAAAAAAACAATAAAAAAAAAGTGGGGGGTGGGACTTTCAAGGCTGAATAAGAATGTTGGGAGTTCATTGGTGGGTTTGTAGTTCACGTGACGCGCCGGTTATCCAATCGCGAGCAAACGCGGAAGTGTCACCGTTCTGCAGCCGGCGTTTCATTAGCGTGAGTACATCAAAATGTTCTCCTATAACCACGATTTATTGCGAAATAATTCAGATGGAGTTTAGTTTGAGCAATTTGAAGAAATATTTATATATATATATTTATATATAATATATATATTTTATCGCTGTGTAGGGTATACAGTTGAATAGTGTTAGCTTTCATCAGAATGCACGAGCTGTTTGACTAGCATGGACTTTCTCTCCTACTGCATCCTGATGCCGCATGTCCAATAGAAATGTTATTTGTTTAAACAAAAAAAAAGGAAATGTCATTAAAATACGCTTTTACGGTTATATTGAACGGTTTTGCTCTGTAGGAATTAGTGTGCTGTTTGGGGAAGAAATAAATCCTGACCTTAAACTCTTTAGCTACGTATAAAGATTTGTTTATGAATGATCCTGCTAGTCAAGAAGGTTTATCAAGGGAAGAATGGAAAGAAAGACCTTCTCATATGTGATTGAGAGGAAGAGGTACAACAGATGGTTTTTTTTCAATCAGCAAAACCTGAAAAGAAAATGGCCATAGATGTGAGAATATAGTGGTGTAGATCATTTATACTATAAACTAATTCACTATACAAACCAGGGTATTTTCATATTTCACAAATGTCATAATTTAAAAATGTGTATTTCCTGCTCTTCTCTCTCTGAGATAAAAGTACCTGATTGATTGTACGTTTCTTTGTTGCTCCTCTGATGTTATTAACATGTGTCCCTTTAGTACATGGTGAACCCAGAGTGAGTGTTTAGAGTCAGCACTGAAAGCAGCACCAGGAGTCATCATGCTGACCAAATGACTTAAAGGCTACACAATGTTCCTGTTTTATTCTGAAAAGGACTTGTAGACTAAAAAATGTCCTCTTGATGGTACCAATCAGGTGACAAGGAGAGGTACAACTTGTTCCCCATGTTTTTATATCATGTGTGTTGAAAAAAAAAACACCATCAACAGCAGACTTTCTCATAGGGGTGGGTGTTGTGTTGTGTAAATATCACATGACTTACAGATATTTTGTACAACCGAGATGATATTTATGAAGGTTTCATATGCAGGTGGTGGGAAGCTGGGACTCGAGGTGGAGTTTTGAATGTCTTTCTTCACACATTCACCTGCTTCATGAATATGCAAACTTCTAGTAATAATGCATGAAGATGTGGAGTGGCTGATCTATAAAAGAACTGACAGGAGTATCTATCTATCTATCTATAAATATGTATCTAGCTAGCTAGCAAACTAGCTTACTATTCATCTATCTATCAATGAAGATGTGAAGGGGTGTTGGGGCTGATCTATAAAAGAATTGACAGGAGCATCAATCTATCTCTCTCTCATTTCCCATATAATTTATATTAGTAACAAATCCTTTTTATTAAGTTCATTTTACATTAATATTTAGACTTAAAACACACGAATAAATAAGTCATAATTTTAATATATGTAATATTGGAAAGCTATATATAGTTGTTGGGTTTTTTTTTTTAATCACGTGACTCCTATATATATACGACTTGCACTTCTCGGGAAACAGAATTGAGTTCATCTCACGAGTCCTCTGGTTCCGAGTCGTTCGTCCTTTTGTCACGTGACTCCCATTGACGCTATGAAGGCGATTAAATGGAGGAAATGGGGTTATTAACTCGTTCATTTTGATGAACGTGATTGAAAGAACCAAGTCAGTAAATGATCCGATCTTCCGATCACTAGTCAGCTGCGGTGAGAAGCTCAGGAGATCACAATAAGCAATGTGCTTTAGGATTGGCTAGGAGGAGGTTATCATTGAGTAAAAGACAGGAGGTGGAGCTGGAGGTAGCAGAGCTGAAGATGTTGAGGTTTTTGTTGGGAGTGACGACGATGGACAGGATTAGAAACGAGTTTATTAGAGGAACAGCGCATGTAGGACTTTTTGGAGACAAGGTGAGAGAAGCGAGATTGAGATGGTTTGGACATGTGCTTCTGGAGCCACCAGGAAGGAGGGAAACCAAGGAGGAGGTTTATGGATGTGGTGAGGGAAGACACGCAGGTAGCTGGTTTAAAAGAGACAAATGTAGAGGACAGGGGTGTATGGAGACGGCTGATGCGCTGTAGCGACCCCTAATGGGAGAAGCCGGAAGAAGATGAATTACCAGGCCATGCAAGTGTGCATGACGCACTTTAACCTCCAACGTTACCATAGCAACGAACCAAACAGGGTGTTTTTGACAGCGTTTGACACTCCAGTCTTATTAAACACAAGATCAGGCGCATAGTATGAACACATTTTTTTCACAAAGTAAGTAATTGTAGACTATCATTAATCTTTGAAACCTCTTTCTCTGTCTCAACCAGATAATAAATGGCTGGATTTGGTACTTCAGGCACGTGTAGTATTCTGATTTAAGCTCCGGTTATTCCACGTTATCAAATATATATTATATCTTTTTTGCTTTTATAAATATCTTCACTGTTCTGTTTTAGGTAAACCTAAAAAGTACGTGTTACTTATTTTGTTTTAACAAGTTGGTGCTTTAAAAATGGCGTTCACAACCACACACACACACACACACACGTGTGCATCAGTGAGCCCCGGCCGTCCATGACCCTGTCACCAGTTCACCACTGTTCCGTTTTTGGACCACCTTTGATAGACCAGGAACACCCCACAACAGTTGCAGTTTTGGAGATGCACTGAACCTGTCATCTAGCATCACAATTTGGCTCTTATCAAACTCGCTCTAATCCTTATGCTTGCCCATTTTTTCTGCTTCCAACACGTCAACTTTGAGGACAGAATGTTCACTTGCTGCCTAATAAATAAATCCCACCCACTAAGAGGTGCCATGATGAAGAGATCAATGTTATTCACTTCACCAGTCATAATGTAATGCCTGATCGGTGTGTGTGTGTGTGTGTGTGTGTGTGTGTATAGGTACATATATATTAGGGTACATAAGGTGTTTTGCCTAAATCTTTTATGTTCAGGTTTCAGTGTCTGATTTGAGAGTCCGCTGATTAACTCAATGCCGTGCTCAATTTCAGAGACATGATGCTGTGGGTTCTGTCCGGCTTGCTGGTTCTCTTTAGTACCGTTGACGTGTGGTACTTTGTGCGCGGAGCCTGGGCGGTCCTGAAGTACCTGTTTCAGGACCCTGTCCGAGACGTTCTGGCCGAGCAGGTGGTCCACGGCCGAGTTCTCCCTCACGACATCGATTACATGGGCCACATGAACAACGCTCGCTACCTGAGAGAATGCGACTTCGCCAGGCTCTCGTATTACACACGCACCGGCATGTTCAAGGCCTCCCACATGCTCGGGGCACGGATGGTGGTCGGAGCCTCGACCATCCGCTACCGTCGCTCGCTCGGACTCGGCGAAGCGTTCGAGCTGCGTAGCCGCATCGTGGCCTGGGACGAGAAGTCATTCTTCGTTGAGCAGCGTTTCGTCTCCAAAACCGACGGCTTCATCTCTGCTGTCATACTGTGCAGGCAGAACGTTCTTCATAGCACTCCTGATCAGATTCTGCAGCAAATGTGCAAGAGAAAGGTAGATTCACTTTAAATTTATGACACCTTTATTTTACTTATTTCATTCGTACAACTGAGCAGCTATGGGGTTAAGGGGGGCTCAGGGGGTGATTGGGATTTGAGCTCATGACCTTTAGAGCCAAAGCCCAATGACTTAACCACTATGCTACTATCACCCCACAAAAGCAACAAATCAATACGGGATGGGGAAAAAAAAAAACAACCTACAAAGATTTATATATAAAATAAAAACTTTAGTAGAGGCTGAGAAATAATTCCCACCCAAATTCTTTCCTTAAATTCCACCATAATACGTTTTGTCATTTTTTTTCATGTACTAATATTTTTAAAATGCTCTGATATACATGTATGTTACAAATGTTATTGTATTTAATTGTTTAACACACATTTTTGACATTTTGATAGTTATATTCTTCCACAAATTCCCTTTTATTTTATAGTTACAATTTACGGACAAAAGTCAAATGTCACTTTCAAGCCAAAGGTGTTTGGTTTTTTTCCGCACGTGCCTAGCTTAGCGTTGCATTTGTCTGTCTGTCTTTAGGTGGATTGTCCTGATGTCCCCGAGGACCTTCAGCACTGGATCAATTTCATCTCTGCTAACAGTCAGGCACTGAGAGCCGAATGCGGCTTAGACGAGAAGACCAAGTAACGGGTCGCGGCCCGTTTGTGATTTATTAGTCTCAGCACTTTTTCTTTACGATACTTATTTTAGGTTAGTATGTTAATCGGCGGAAAAAGGAAATCATGAAAAGGGAATTACGGAGACCAGGGATGCATCGGAACTGGGTATAGGGGCTGATCTCATGGGCATTTGCTCATATGTTAAAATAAATGCTCATATACACAAGGCCTAGTATTACATTATCATATGAATAAACAGACAACAAGAAAAAACAGCCACAGTCATTTTAATGTGAAAAAACATCAAGATATGCCACAACAGCATTTTTAATGATACAAGTAACCTGATATATCACTGTAATTAAACAGTAAATGTAATGGAGAGCACGAGGGTGAAACTCCTGAGTACACCAGTCGTATCAGTGGACATGCTCATTAAATTGAGCGCACGTAAACATATAGCGTAAACAGCAACTGTCAGACATGTGAACAGTTCAGTTGTGCGAGCACTGAGCACCGAGGTCGAAACTCAAGTAATGGCATCCTGCGCTCATTTACAATGGCACTGTTCTGTTTTGTTTTTTTACTTTATAACCTATTACACATGGCACTGATGGGATATGGCAGCTACCAGTTTAAACACAGCTACAGTGTGTCAAAAGTGTTTTTTTGAGACATGTGCATGTTCCTTTTGTTTCAATCAGTAGAAAGTAAAAACACAAGAACTGGACTATGAATGACTGAAGGAAAACTCTGTGAACAGATGAGACCAAATTGGGGAATTGATCTCTAATAGGAGAACTGATGTAAGACTGTGAACTAGCAGACTGCCTCACCCCCGCAGCCAAACGTCGAGGTGGAAGCTTAATGGTTTGGGGTTGTTTTGGAGGCTTATCCGGGTGGAAGGAACCAACATGGCAACCATTCCATACTTCAGCACCATGCAATTCCGTCTGGACTGCAGCCGAAGCGTACGTTGTCCAAGCTCTTCAAGCGTTATTTATAGACAAAAGAGTATCTTTAGTGTTATCCTGATAGAATGACCTGCCCGGTCACCGCACCTAAATCCTGTTGAGCTGCTCTGGGATGAACTGGATTAAAGAAATCTCCAACTAGTGAAGAAGTTTTATAAGAGGCATGGCAAAGTATTTCTGATAAATGTCCGGATGCCCCGAGTGTGTTAAAAAGCTGTATTCATGCGAAGGAAGGATTTTTCGATTAAAATAAAATTTAACATCTGTATATTTATATATTTGATTGGGCAAAGCTAATCTTCTACCATTCCATGATCTGGTTTGTTGCATAGAAGCAAAAGGAACATGCACGCCTCTCTCAAAAAACATAAAAGACTAGGTATCTCCACACTTTTGACAAGGCTCTGTTTATAAATAGTTATATTTTACACAGAGTGCCGATAAAAGCTATCGATCATCCCCAATAGACACGTTAAAGATTTCTACCTGTTATTCATTGTACCGAAGTCCTAAGAGGCCATGCCTTTTTTTTTTTTCCTTTCGTGTTTTTCCGCGTGATCGCCACTTAATTTTCTCGCGATCTCGACAACAAAAGTCGTGGACGAGCTCGCCGCCACAAACAGAACATAAAAAGTATTACGAGAAAATTGTTTGTCGTCAAGATCACGAGATATGTCGTAACAAGAAAACAACTTTTGTTAAGATATACATTCGTTCGTCCCGCAGTGGGGAAATTTCCGTGTTACAGCAGCAAAAAGGTGCATGTCGAGATTACGAGAAAATCAAGTCGTATAATAAAAAAAGAACAAGTCGAGATCAGGAGAAAACAAGAAAGAAAATATATTATAATGCATAGCCTAAGTAGGATTGGGCATTATTCCACTACATATAAGGAAATATAGTGATGTACTTGGCTGTTTATAAATCAAAATAAGTGCGTTTTTTGGTACTGTATTTGACACTGTTTATCTTTTTGCTGAAAAGGTAACGATTTGATGTTAGCACTTACTACAACACTGAAACGGCACCATGTATCGGGTCCAATTTTTTTTTTTGGGGGGGTCAAGTTCTGTATAATTAGACGATCCCAAGTTTGAAAAAGATGTATTTATAATCGCCATTGGCTGCTGGTATAAAACCTGTCAGTCTGACTGTATTGTTTGTTTACTTTTTTTGGGGGGAAAAGAAAATTTTAATGTTCTATTTATTTTAAATTATTGGAGAGAATGCACTGAAATGCGGTTAGACAAGACGTTAGCATGTTTTTAGCTTTAACGCGCACTATTATTTGACGCAAATGAGACGACGAACAGAGTTTTGCATTGTGAAATAAATGTTTGTGATGAGCTTAATAAAGATAATAGGACTTATTTTATGATTGTTTCACACTGTTCGCTTATTGTATTTCTTTTTGGGGTATAAAATATCATTATGGACCTGAAATGTAATTTCAATGTTAATGTAGCAAAGCACGCACAGCTCAATAAACATGTACTACACGATTATAAATCTGGTCTCTCTGAAATCCAATTGTCTTATTATAGATAGATAGATAGATAGATAGATAGATAGATAGATAGATAGATAGATAGATAGATAGATAGATAGATAGATAGATAGATAGATAGATAGATAGATAGTTTCCTATATAGATACATATTCATAGATAGATAGATAGATAGATAGATAGATAGATAGATAGATAGATAGATAGATAGATAGATAGATAGATAGATAGATAGATAGATAGATAGATGGTTTGGGTGGGTGGAGAGAAAGCTGAACAGATAGATAGATAAATGTAACTCTAAATGGATAAAACATCTCACTCCCTCTTTCTTTCTATCATTTTTATCTTTCTTTCATGTTTTTTTTTTCTCATGTCCTTTTTACATTCCTTCCTTTCTTATTTTTCAAGTATCGTATTCTTGGCAACAGGCTCCTCCCCTTCCTCCGACTGACCACGCCCTCATGCGTCTGACGCACATAAACAAAGCCGTCAGTCTGTCACACGCTGAGACGCTGGTGTTTGTGTTTGTTTGAGAAATGGCGCACGCGGGGGTGTTTCTGGAACATGACCAGTTTAACTGCTCTATCTGTCTGGATGTGCTGAAGGACCCGGTGACGGTTCCCTGCGGCCACAGCTACTGTAAAGCCTGCATTAAAGGCTATTGGGACCAGGACGACTACCTGGGCGTTTATGGCTGCCCTCAGTGCAGGCAGAGCTTCACTCCGAGGCCCGTCCTGGGCAGGAACACGATGCTGGCCGACGTGGTGGAAAAACTGAAACAGACCGCGATCCGTGCAGCTTCTGCGCCGAACGCCGAGCCGAGTGAAGCCGAGACGAGTGGAGCCGAGCCGGGGGAAGTGCCGTGCGACGTGTGCACGGGGAACCGCAGCCTAGCCGTCAGGTCGTGCCTGGTTTGCCTGGCGTCCTACTGCGAGGACCACCTGAAGCCGCACTACGAGTCTGCCGCTTTCCAGAAGCACAGGCTCACGGCACCGACCTCCAGCCTGCAGGACAGCCTCTGTCCCCGCCATGACAAGCTGCTGGAGGTCTTCTGTAAGACGGAGCAGCGGTGCATCTGCTATCTCTGTTTAACCGACGAGCACAAGGGCCATGACACGGTTTTAGCCTCCACCGAGATAAACGAGAAAAAGGTGAAGCTGGAAACAACGCCGTGCTTTTATTTATTATCTGTGTTTATTTCATTTAGGAGAAAAAAAATACAAGTTTGAGTTTTCGCTGAATTTCACTTTCACAATGAATCACCATCCCGAATACAAACATTATAAATAAACCAACAGAAATTTGATCGGACTTTATTCTATTCAATCGATTTCATTCACGCGTCCGATTAAATTCCTCTGCTGATTTAATTATCTCTGAACCCATTTAATAGCAATACGGGTTTCTTTTATGTCAAATGTGGACCAATCACACGACGCCACGTCACGATCTTTTTTTTTTTAAAATTATTTATGGACATTTTGAAATCGATTCTATTTCTAGGACTCGCTTCTAAGAGTCGATTCCACTTACTATGATTCCTCGTTTGTAAAAGATGTTATTTCCATACGACATTGTTATATGTTTGAATTTTATTTCTTGGAAAGGGTTCAAACACAATTATTTATAAAAATGTAACTCGACTGTTAAACCAATCACACGATGCCACGTCATCGGTCTTTTATTGCGGACATTTTGGAATCGATTCTATTTTAATGACTCGCTTTTGAGAGTCGATTCTACTTAGCTCGTTCTAAAAGATGTTATTTCCATAATACATTATTACATGATTTATATGATTGGACCTAAACTGATATATCTGGCCATTTCATTGCATTCAAATAATTTTTTTTCTTGTGAACTTCGGGCCAATAATAATTAAAATTTCCTTATACTGTGTGTAAGCTATTGTGCAACACAATTATACTAACAATCAAATCAAAGTCAAAAATCTCCCTCTTTATTTTTGTATTAGTTTTCAGGAATGGTAAGTTTACAACTTGGAATCTTTCCAAATTCCTCCAGATGGAATTTCCCATGAAGCGTGCATCTCCCGTGGTGCCTTCTGAATAAAACACCTCAGCACCGTGTGCTTATATCACTTCAGAATGCTCGTTGCAATTCCACTTTCTCGCACCACTTCGCTCACACCACTGGCTACAATTTTCCAATATAACGTACGTATTACTGTGGATTTACAGGATGCTCTGGCAGAAACACAAAGGAAATTCCAGCAAAGAATTGAGGAGCGAGAAAAAGATTTGGAGGAGCTCAGGCGAGCCACTCAATCGCTTACAGTGAGTCTGACCAGGAAGTGTATCTCCTTCATGATCTCTTTAATCATTCTCTCCAGCTTCTATCTTTCAATCATTCATTTTAAGAGCACACACCTGTCAGCCCTGAAAAGTTTACTGACACCTGAATGTTTTTGAATATCCCATTCCACAATTAGTCGTAATGTGCTGGTAGAATAGCCTCCACTCTTCTGAGATGATGTTCCACTAGATTTTGTGGGGATTTGTGCCGATTCAGCTATAATGGTGTTATTAAAGTCAAGTAGTGATGTGGAGGCCTGGGGTGCAGTCAGAGTTCACATTCATCCCAAAGTTGTTCATTAGCGTTATAGAGGGGTAAGATCTTCCACTCCAACCCATGTAAAGCATATCTTCACCGAGCTGGCTTTGTGCGTTGTCCTACTGGAACTGGTTCGGCTCTCCTATGTCATAGTCCAATACTTTTGTCAGTACAGTGTAGAATAATTTGATCCAGTTTAGACGTTTTGCTTTATTTTCCTTGTATTTCCGTCACCTCCAGCGGTCGGCGAAGGCGGCCCTCGAGGAGAGCGAGCGCATCTTCACTGAGCTGGTTTGCTCGATCGAGCGGCGGCGTATGGAGGTGAAGGAGCTGATCCGCGCCCAGGAGAGAGCGGCCACGAGCCAAGCCGAGCAGCTTCTCCGCCAGCTGGAGCAGGAGATCGGCGAGCTGAAGAAACGAGACACAGAGTTAAGCCAGCTCGCTCAAATCGAGAACCAGATCTCCTTCTTGCAGGTAGAACTTGCAGGTAGAACTTCTGAGACTTGTAGAGGTTTGCTCTGGCCCAAGCAGGAGCTAGCAGAACATCTACAGGGTTGTAGGGGTTTTTTTTCGTTTGTTTGTTTGTTTTTTACCCACTAGTAAATAGAAATCCACAATTCTAGAAACATTGATATAAAAAAAAAAAAAACTAAAACCAGAGAATTTTGTACAACAACGTTTTAGTGCCACGTGTAAAAAAAGATGACGAGGGAAAAAAAAAGTCACGTGCCGGCGTTCAATTCCTTCACGGTCGATTTCCTTGATCATCATCTTCAGAGTTGAGAAACATTTTCTTAATGTCTGTCTGATTTAATTTTTTATTTCTGAATACATTGTTTCCTACAGAACTGCTGCAGTGTTCGTTTATTAAACTAGAACTCTGAGCTAATGTGCCAAAAAAAAGGATTTATTTATATTTTCCATATTTCAGTTTTATTCTCAAAATAGTTTCACTTTTGTTTTCGCTTTCAAAATATATTGACACTTATCGTAATTTAGCCTTTTTTGTTTCATAATATTTCAACTTTATTCTCATAATTTTAACTTAATAAAGTTGAAATGTTTTAACAATAATCATAATTTGGACTTAAAATATTTCAGAAATTTTTTTTTCCTCATATTTTAGCCTTTTTTATTCAACCTATTTTCACCATTATTGTAATTTTGACTTTTATTTTCTTGATATTTCAACTTTATTCTAATCATTTTGAGATTTTCTAAATATTTCAACTCTCATAATTCTGACTTTATTTTTAAAACATTTCGACTTATCTCACAATTTTTACTTTATTTTCTTAATATTTCAACTTTATTATTGTAATATGCACTTTATTCTCAAAATATTTTGATTTTATTCTTATAATTTTGACATTATTTTTCAGAATATTTTGACTTTTCTCATAATTTTTACTTTATTTTCAGAATATTTTGACTTATTCTTGTATTCGTGGTCTTAGATCTTTTTATCTTTTTAATGTGGCACTAAAACGCCGTCGTAAAAACATGTCTCCCTGTGCATATCAACGATTCACTATAATCTCATACTGTAAGCAACTGCAAGCGGACCGTTTCCCAAAGAGCATCATTTAATTATTCAGATTCTGAGTTTGAAATGTACTAGGGTTAGGGTTAGGGTTAGGGTGAGGTTTAGATTGGTTTATTAAGCGTTCACGGATACTTGGATGTAGATTTTATCTGTAAACAGGAAGAGATTATTACCGTAGCTCAGCATCACTAATCTATAGAACCATTCTCTCTGCTTAGAACTACGGCTCAGTGTGTGTCCAGCCAGTGTGTATGGACGTTCCCTGCATCACCTTGGACCCCGATTTCGGTTGCGTGATGAGCGCCGTGTCAGAGTTCCAAGCCCTGATCGACGACGTGTGCCAAGGTGGATTTGTGAATATTTCTGAAAAAGGTAAGCAGATAAAAAAAAAATAACGTGACTCCGACCCACGTGTCAGTAAATCGGCAGTCTAGTTAGTAAATTATGATGTGTTCCTCATGATCATAATAATGTTCTGTAGTGTAGTTTAAGCAAAAATCAAAGGATGCTGTCAAGAATTCTGAATACCCCAGTGAACAAATACAATGCTTTTTGGTCCTAATTGGTAAAAAAAAAAACATTGCTAACGTATGTAACAAATGCTTTTGTTTCGAAGTCAGTGACGTTACCATCATTCAGAATGCCATGCCGAAAGCTGACTCCGAGTCGAACACAGGTGAGCATGCAGGAGACGTCAGTTTCTCACGATTTCTCTCATGATTTATTGCTGCAAATAATTTTGCCACGTCTGAGCAGCTTCCAGTGATCCTAAAAAAAAAATCCTCAAATCGTATTGAGTGCATTGATGAGTAGATTTACAGTATGGCTACAGTGATATACTGATCAGAATCAGCAGTCTGAATCATGTGTCTGTTCAATTGGTGATGGTGGTCTCAAAGGTTATTTGCAAGGCTCTTCTGTTTAGAAATGTTAGTCTGGAAAACTGCGTTTGTGCTGCGCGTTGTGTTGCTTGTTTTCTGCCCGAAATCATGTTGCTGTAAAAGTGGATTTCTCGCCAGGAGTATCAGAAATGAAGGTCCGGGAGTTATTCTTAAAGTACGGGAGTCTGAATACGGGGGGCTTGAATCGAGCATTTGAATTCAAGATTGAAATATCGGGGAGTAGGAATCAGGGAGTCTGAATATTAGGATTTAAATGCAAATGTACAATTTATTTTTTTTTATTTTATTAAAACGCCAACACCATGTACAATTCTCACAATATTTAGTAAGCACTGTACAAACCTCTTACCTGATGTTCAGTAATTCACCGTGATCCTATAAATACAACTGCTCTTTTATTAATACATGCTTTTTCCTGTATAGTTCTCCAGACACCCCCAGTCTTTCAAGGGTTTTTTGGCCAAAGCACTTTTAATGTTCCCATGGCATTCGGTGCTTTCACAATATCATCACCAAATGGTGAGTGTGTGGAGATTTTTATTATATTTAAAATTTTTACATTTCCTGCGTGTTAGATCTATACAGTACCATCACTCCTTTACTTCTTTCTCCTCTTTTTCTGCTGTAGGCTGCAGAACGGCTCCTCGACTGAGACTCCATCAGCGGAGAAGACGGCGATAGCGTCGCAGCCGACCCGTCTAACACACGCGCATCAGTATTCAGCGTTTCAGTGTCACTGACAATTATATAATATATGTTTAAAGATTATTCTTATTTAAAGAAAGAAAATACTTTAAAAGATTCTCATGTATTATAAATGGTGAAAAGATTTACGAGTGACTATTTTTTTAAAAATCGCAAAAATTGAAAAGGAAACGGCTTTAGGAGAACCTGGAGGATTCTGTTTCAAACGTCGACGTGAGTTATTTATCTGCCGTGAAACGATTATTGTGGACAATTTATTAACAATTATTATGCGGAGTAACATAAAAATTGCTTTGTTTGCGTTTTTAATTCTGCCAAGTTTTAGTCATTAAGTTTGTGGTACGTGCTTTAATGTTTGTGAATTATATTTTACTCATTTTTTTTTTATATTATACGTACATAAAATGACAACGCCAAATGCTTATTTTTCACAACATGGAAAATAAAGTGTTTCTGGAAACAGCTTTGTGTTTTATACAAAGGATTTTTTGGACAAATTAGCTTTTTTTTTTTTTAAATAGTCATCTATTGTTTTATGGTTAATTAATTTCCTTATACCTGTGCATCGATACATTTATTGTTGTAATCCAGAAATCTAGATTAAGGAGTCATAATGTGAGAGTCTGAATTATAGAGTCCAGATCAAGGAGTCTGAATCTGGGAGTCCAAATCAATGACTTTGAATGTGATCATTCGGATCAGGAGTCTGAAATCAAGATATCAAACGAGGATCTGAATTATGGGGTTCTCATCAAGGAGTCTGAATCTGGGAATCTGAACTCAAGAAGTGAAAACGCAAGAGTCTGATTTGGAGAGTCCTGATCATGCAGTCTGAATCAAGTCAGAGTTCAAATCAAGTCACAAGGGAGTCTAAAATCAAGAAGTCAAAATGCGAAAGTCTGGATTACGGAGTCCATATGTGCCGTAAAAGTTAAAATGTGATCGGATGGATTAAGGAATCAGAAATTGAGAAGTCAAAATGCGAGCGTTTGAATTACGGAGTCCAAATCAAGGAGTGTAAATGTGATTTGATTGGATTGGAAATCTAAAATCAAGCAGTGAAAACGCGAAAGTCTTGAATAGGGATGTCAAATTAAGGGGTCGGAATCTCGTATTTTAAAACTAGGAGTCAGAATGTGAGTATTTGGATCAGGAAACCCGAAATCAAGAAGTCAAAACGAGTCACGAGCATTTTTTTATTTCTTGCTTATAATGCATATCAAGTCCACATAGTCAGTAAGTAATAAAGTATTTCTAATGGATGTATATAAAAAGTAAGTAAAAAAAACGATGTTTCCTGACAAACAGGACGGGTTGGAAACAAAGAAATCCTGAAGTGTTCCTTAAAACACCATACAGCCCATGGTGTTTTGCTTCATTTTTTTCTCATTTCTTGGACCAGGTAACTGAGCTACATGACATGTAATCAGGTCTTGAAATGTTTGCTGTTCCATAAAACATTGTCCTATCAGTTCTATGTAAAGCAGCCTGTGCACCTGCTACACTTCCATGCCTGTAGCACAGGGAAATGACCCTCCACTGTTCGTCTCCGGCCTCTGATTGGTCGCTGCGAGCTGTTTTGAGTGCAACCTGGATCGCCTTTCACCTGTGCAGCTGTTCCCACGCCCAGTGTGTGTGTGTGTGTGTTGAAAGACTTTGCTCTGTGTTTCCCTTATCTGTCACTGAAAATGGCAGCCGCAGCTACTATCTCAGTGGACGAGGACCAATTCTGCTGCCCCGTTTGCTTGGAGGTGTTGAGGGATCCGGTGACTATCCCCTGTGGCCATAGTTACTGCATGGACTGTATTAAAAGCTACTGGAAGAAAACCGAGCACAAGTCGGGATACACCTGCCCTCAGTGCCGGAGAGGCTTCAGCCCGAGGCCTGCTCTGGCCAGGAACACGGTGCTGGCAGGTCTGGTGGAGAAGCTGCGAGAGAAGCTAAGGGAGGCCGGGATCCAGGAGGCTCCTCCGGTGGAGTGCGATACATGTCAGGGGAAAAAGCAGCGAGCCGTGAAGTCATGCTTGAAGTGCCTGGGCTCGTATTGCGAGACTCACCTCAAGCAGCACAAGACGCACAAACTAACAGACGCAACCAGGCAGCTGCATAAGGGAGTGTGTAATCGACACGGCCGGCTGTTCAAGCTGTACTGTCGCACAGATCAGCAGCTTGTCTGCACACTCTGCGTGACAGACGGACACGCCGGACATCACACGTTGCCAGCCGTCGAGGAGAGGACCGAAAAACAGGTGGGGGGGACATTTTGATTGGGATTTTACTCAGGGGTCACTTTTTATTTTCCACAGACATTTTTTCAGGAGCTTCCATTGTAATCCATGCGCTCATTGATTAACCAGCCATTATGTCATCACACATGAATCAGAAAGCAAACATTATTTGCTGAGGGAGGGGATGAAAGGGCGGCGGTGTAACGTCCCGTGCACTGATTCGGGGAAATTCATGAAGCGTGTACTTACATTACGACCAAACTAATCAAATGTGTTTCAACAAATAAGATACTAGAAAGCAATTAAATGTATGCGAAATCGATGACATACAGTAACAAATGTTCAAAAAAGGAAAAGTAAGTAAGATTTTAAGGCTCGTGTCTCCTGCGTGACCTCTCTGACTTTGCCAATGATCAATAATTAACTGCACAACTCCTGTCGCCGTGTCCAAACAGAATTAGCAATACTGATTACAAGTTTATTAGCTAAGTGCAAACATGTTTGCTGTGCTTTGGATACAAGAGAGTAGTTTCTTTAACACGGAAGACTTTTTCCTTCTTGCTCATTATCCTGGAGTTATTCTTGCTCTTCAAAGCATTTTCCCTTCAAATACGAGCAAAAGTATTGGGACACCTGACTTTTTCCATCCATATGTGTGTCTTTTTTTCCAACTGCTACTACAAAGATGGAGGCCCACAATTATAAAGGCTTTGGATGTCACATGATAAATGAATTGTGTTTAAATAACACGTTAAATGAATAAAATAGGAAAAGAAATCTAGTGGAAAATAGAGGATAAACATTACATATACACATGCAATCATTAAGAGAAGACAAGTTTGACTTTTTATATTTATATAAATATATATTAATATAGGGCTGTTAAATTGAACGTGTTAACACAAATTCATTATCAACGGCACGAATTTTATTAATGTGCGATTAACGCAGCACACATTTCTGTTTGACCCTTTTTATTAAAGTATAAATATATAAATATAAAAGTGGCAAAATTAAAACCTTTAATGCACACATTTATGCGGGACGTCCTTTCTTTACTCAGATATAAAATGTAAATATATACAGTACAGCGAAAAAATTTTTTTAATCACTAAACATTTGTTTTAATGATGTGCCAAGTCTCATATCAAGCACCAAAAACCGCCATGATTTTTCTACTTCTTTTTCTTCTCTTTCTTTATTGCCATTACCGCTATCTACTGTGGTAATGGATCAGAGACTTAAATCTTTATTACCCAGACTAAAGAACTGCCATGATGCACACATCCGGCAATTAAAACAGTCCGTGTGGAAACATAGCAAAAGTTTTGTTTGTGTGTGTATATATATATATATATATATATATATATATATATATATATATATATATATATATATATATATATATATATATATATAATAAATTATATATATATATATATATATATATATATATATATATATATATATATATATATATATATATATCGTCATTCAAGTGTAAACTCAATCTGAAAACTCAAACTTGTCTTCTCGGAATGACTGCATGTAAAATTGATAATTAAGTGACTATTATGTGTCTGAAGAGTTTTACTGAATGCCTTTCGGATGTTCCTCCAACAACAGAGGCAGTTAGAAGAGGCCTTGAGGAAATCGAAACAAAGGAGCAAGGAGAAAGAGAAGGAGCTCCGGAATATCATGAAATACCTCAAGGTAAGTAGGAGCGATAACAACAACCGTTCTTGAACTTGAAAAACCCCTATAGATATTTGTGGAAAACATTACACTCTCATTCATTCTGTGACATCAATGCTCAGTGGTTAAGCTTCTGGGTTATTGATTTGAAGGCCAGAGGTTTAAATCATCATTCATCATTCAGCTCCTTATAAAATCCTTGACCCCAAACAAAAAGCATGTTACTGAATCTTCGCTCCTCAGCGCTCTACACAGGCGGTGGAGGAAGACAGCGAGAAAATCTGCACCAAGCTGCTGCGCTCTATTGAGAGGAAACACGGAGAGGTGAAGGAGCTGCTCAGAGCTGAAGAGGGAGCTGCACTGGCCCAAGCTGAGGGACTGCTGGAGAACCTGGACCAACAGGCTGAAGATACCAGGAGGAAGGAAGCTGAGCTGGAGCTACTCTCAGGCACTGACGATCACATCCACTTCCTGTTGGTAAACCTTGTTTTGTCTTTAACAGGTGACTTGACTGGTTCATTTTGGATCAATGTAACAGAGAATGTCACTGGTGAGGAACAGGAGAGGATATATCTAAACTGATAGAAGATATCTGAGTTCCATTCAACAATCCGGAGATACGGATTACGAATCAGAAATTGTAGCCTTGATTTGAGAACGTGGTCTAACTTCAGGCTTTTGCCGTCTGTTTGTGTTTAGAAATGCAAACCCCTATTGATTCCTGCTGATCCTGACGAGCTTCCGGATGTCGACGTCCATCCGTACTTCTCGCTGATGGTCCTGAGAAAAGCCATTACAGAGCTGAGAGCGCGAGTGAATGACATGTGTGACAGGGAGTTAGCAAGGATCTCAGATTTAAGTGAGTCGGGCATCGATGTCGAGTGAACTGAAATTCTTGCTCTAAAATGTTTTACTTTATTAGACAGGTCACTTTTATGGACGGCTGATGGAGCCAAGGACTCAACAGTGCGCCCTTACAGGACAATAGCAAGTGGTGATGTTGCTATACCACCGGTACAGTAGTATAGCTGGAAGTGGTGTAGGATCAACTTTGGGTAGACTTCTGATTGGGAGGTCGTGAGTTCAAAGCCCAGTACAACTAAGCTGCCACTGATGGGCCCTTGAGCAGGGCCCTTATTGCTCAGTTGTGCAAATGAGTTTAAAATTCTAAGCATTTCTGAATAAGGACGTCTGTCGTTTTCCGTTAATGTAAAGCTGATCTTGTCTTGTGTTTTTCTTTGTGCTTCCAGTTAAAGATGACCAGAGTCTGCCAGCTGAAAGCCCCACTCCTGAAACCGGTAAATCCCAACACACACCTTAAAAACTTATTTCTAACTTTTTTAATGAATATTAGAGCAGAAATCAGTACTCAAGGTGACCGTTTTCATACACGCCTTCCTTTCAGTTTCTCCTGTGAGAAGTGTGGACCAGGGACAAAGTGAGCTGAGGTCAAGAGCCGACTTTTTGCAGTGTAAGCATGGTTTTCTCAGAGATCTGCTCATTATGAACTTATGAAGCGTTTTAATTTGCTACTACAGCAATTAGAGCTGTGGTGCCAATGTAGCTAATGAGTCTCATCTGAAATATTTTCTGTAAACAAAGACTTAAATTCCACTCCATCTTCAGTAATGTGGATTAAGATTTTAAAGCATTCATAAAAGGCACTAAGTTTTTACTACATTCATAGCTGTACGTAGCAATTTTTGGACCAGCGGTTAAGACGTCAGACTTCTGATCGGAAAGTCATGAGAAGGCAGGACTTGCTAATCCGGCATTGCTATGCTCTTGAACAAGGCCCATAAAAATCAACTGGTCAGGTGTGCAAGTGTAAGTTATTCTGAAGAAGTGTATCCGAAAAAAAACTCTGTCAAGCTAAATGTCCAAATGTTTGGGGAGGGGATTTTCTCCGTAATTTAGTTTTGTGCTACATTTACACTAATCCGGATCGATTTGAAAACGCTGTTTCATTTAAAAATGCTCCGCATCCACACTATTGTTTTCACTTGTTTTCCAAAAGTTGCTCATCCACACTAAAACGTTCACACTGTGAAAACGGTGCTTTCAAATGCATCCAATTTGGAGAGCGTTTTCAAAAAGAAGCGTTTGTTGATTAAAAAATGATGTCTCAGTGTGGACGGGAGGTCAAAATGGAGGAAAATATATGCTTTTTTAAACAAAAACATACCAGAGTGGACTTGGCCCTGGCCTATTCCCATCTATCTGTCAGCATGGGAATGTGGGCCGCTTACCCACCTTTTGGAACTGTACCATCAGGAAGCAGCATAAAATTTGAATGGAAGCACTATCACCCACTACCGCATACCCGAGTTCACCTTACTGGTGCAACAGAAAAGTGTTTGTTGTTCATTGGAAAGATTTCAATAGTTGGCTATACTCTGTTTAACTGGGAGGGATGTAATTCTCTACTTTGCACCAAGGGGGCATATGTGAGTTAATGTATGTGCAATAAGGTATTGCACCTCCAAATGCGTTGTAATGTCCCGTAACGCGCATTAGGATCAATTTAGAAAGAATCTTTACAGTTTTAGGGTAAGAGGTAGCTAAGGATGTTGGACTTCTGATTGCAAGGTTGTGAGGTTAAATCCCATCACTAGCACTACCACTGTTGGGCCCTTGTGCAAGGTCCTTAACCCTCAAGTGCTTTAGTGTTTTAGATAATTGCAAGTCGCTTTGGTTAAGAATGTCTGCCAAATGTCATCAATGTAAAAGAAATCGCTGCTAGGTGGAAATTGTCCAAGAGCAATTCAATAGAAACCGAAATAACTGCAAGGTTGGTCCGAATTCCTCAGAAGTCGGAGAGGGTCTTAAAAAAAAGTCCAGTGTATGTAATGTTTAGAGTAAAATGTCTTACCATATGACATCACCAGAGCAAATCTTCTACATACTCATTGACAGCCATATTGTCATTATTTCTTTATCTACAGTGTGCTGTGAGGTGACACTGGACCCAAACACTGCCAACTCCTTCCTCTGCCTTTCAGAGGGAAACCGGAAGGTCAGCACCTGCTATGATTCCCAGCACTACCCGGACCATAAGGAGAGGTTCAGCAGCTGGGCTCAGGTGCTGGCCAGGGAGGCCATCTCCACACGCCGTTACTGGGAGGTGGAGTGGAGCGGCAGCGGTGGGATTGGAATCGGAGTTTCCTACAAAGGGATAAATCGGCACAGTGGGAGCGCCGACGGAAAACTGGGCTGCAATTCCAAATCGTGGAGTCTCAACCTTTGCAACAGCCATTGTACATTTCAGCACAATAAAACCAAGCTGGAGATCCCATCTCCCATTTCTGCCAGGATAGGAGTGTACGTGGACCACAAGGCAGGGATTCTAGCCTTCTACTGCATTTCTCCAAGAAGGGACACAATGACCTTGCTGCACAGGATATTCACAACGTTCTCTCATCCTCTGTATCCCGGATTTTGGCTTGGGCCTGGTTCCACACTCAAGCTGTGCTCCATCCTTAAATTCTCAGCTTAGGAAATGGGCGAATCCACAAAGCATCTCAAGTGGACTTGTTGTAGATCTTCCATTTCCAATAACCAGTATGATTGAAAAGCTTATCTAGTATCTCTAGATCTGTTTAGATCTAAAGATGTATGAGGTATTTAAAAGTTCCGTTACTAGTTTGTAACACCCCAACAAATGGCAGCACAAGGCTGCGCACACAGTCACAGGGAGCACCGACTTTTTTAAGCGTGTGCACCAAAAGATATCATCCTGTGTACATCAGGAGCTGTGCAAACTGTGCCATTGCATCGTGGACAGTATGATGGATCAGCAAACCGGATGCTCCACGACGACAATGCACAGTCACGAGCTCTCCTCACACGCAGGTTTCTTGCCCAAAACACAATCTCAATTCTGCACCCACCCAACTTACCAGATTTGGCTCCTGCAGACCTCGCCCTCCTCCCGAAGATGAAGATTCAGCACTAAGGTCGAAGTTTTGCCACCATTTTCGAAATAATGACTTCCAGGACACATTCCATAAGTGGCAGGAGCGTTGAAAGTGCTGTATTGCTGTGCAAGGGGACTATTTTAAAAGGTGATAGTGTGTAAACAAATATCATATGTATCATGTAAACCATTTGCTGCTTCAGATAACTTTACATGAACAGCCTTGAGGTTGCTGTGGAGCTTTATAGTCAAACCATGAAGATAAATTTGGACTGTAACTAATACAGTCTGCTACAATCGCTTAGGGTTGCAGTTGCCATGTACAGTAACCAATTGATCAAGTATGAATAGACTTTGTCACCCAGATGGGAACAGCTCCCTCTGGAGTCTGGTTCCTCTCAATGTTTCTTCCTCATACCGTCTCAGGCAGTTCGCCACTGGTTCACTCAATAGGGATAAATGTATAGAAACAAATTTACGATGAAAAAATTTATATTTGGAATTTATTGCATTCTGTAATGCTGAATGGGGGAAATGTCCATTGTTATACAAATAAATGTGAATTAAAAAGAAATCAACACTCAGTCTGTAAGGCTTCGTAACAGTTTATTTGGTAACTGTGCGATAGAAAAGCAGCAGGCAGCCGTTTGAAATGAGGTGATGATTGTCAAACATGAGCTCAGATCTTGTTGAAGGCGGCGACATCAACGCTCTGGACCTGCACGCAAAATGGGAAAAATTAATGAACGACGTTCCTGGTGCTACGTAGCGTATCGTGTTAGCGCATTGGTATAAACACGGCACTCACGTAGTCTTCGAATTTGGTGATTTCCTCCTCGAGTATGTCTACTCCGACTTTGTCGTCCTCGACCACACAGTTGATCTGCAGCTTTTTAATGCCGTAACCGACGGGCACCAGTTTGGAGGCGCCCCAGAGCAAACCGTCCATCTGTACCGAACGCACACACTCTTCCAACTTAGCCATGTCTGTCTCGTCATCCCACTGAGGGCAGAGAGGGCAAGAGGGTTATAATGAAATAAGAAACAAACATAAAGGGTTAAATGGATGGATGGATGGATGGATGGATGGATAAAGCAGTAACTGTGTGAGAGCGTACAGGTTTGACGTCGAGTATGATTGAGGACTTGGCGATGAGAACAGGTTTTTTGGCCTTCTTCGCAGCGTACTCCTGCACCCTCTGGGCCTTAATGCGCTCTGCCTCTTCGTCTTCCTCGTCGCTCCCGAACAGGTCGATGTCGTCGTCCTCATCCTTTACCACCACAGAGGGTTTGGGAGCTGGAGCAGCCTAACATCGGGAAAAAACAATTAGACCTAAATTAATCTGTGATCGGATAGAGTTAGACCTCGAGAGAAATGAGATCTCGGAGAAGAAGCAGACGTCCCAAAGTGTGTCAGGAAAAAAACTGTGCAGTTTCTTCCCTCACCTGTGGCATGGACGCTGCCTTGGGAGCCTGACTCGGACTCTTCTCCAGCATGCACAGTCTGCTCTCTAGTTTGGACACCATGGCCCTCAGGTCATCCACCACTGAACAAAACACAACACACACAATGCTATGATTCAGGACGATACAATAATTTTTTGCCCTTTGTAATTGTTTCACCACAATTGTTTTGAGTGCAGTTTTAGCTTCAGCTTTTTTTTTTTTTTATTATTATTATTTCTGAGGCCAAAATAGTAAGCAGGTAAGTATGTTAGTGGGCAGGTGGGTAAGGAAGTAAATAGGTAAAGTGAGTAAGTACCGTAATTTCCGGATTATTAAACGCACCCAAATATAAGACGCACCCACTGAATTTGACGAAGATTTTTATTTTGAACAAAAATAAGCCGCACCTGTCTACACTGAAAATAATGAACTTTACACAGGCTTTAACAAAAGACAGTGTCTGTTACACGGCTTGTATCTAAACAGTGTTCACTGTCTTCCTCCTTCCTTTCACAACTATTTCTCTTGAGATTTTTCTTTTGGCATCGTCGTGCGTTCAAAAATCACTATCGGTGAAGCTTTTCTCCTGATGCCGTGCAGCTCAGAACACAGGTGAAGAGCGTTTTTTTCATGCCCGGTTGTTTTCAGCGTGACGAATGATTCGCGTTTCCTGTTGCCAGTCCGAGTGAGCGGCAGGTCAAACGCCAGAGGAACCTCATCCATATTTATGATGTGGTGCGGCTCGATTCAGTGGGAGCGCGTTTTAATATAAAGAGTTTCATTGGTTCACCTGAACCCGTTCCGCAATTTAATTGGTCTAATGTTATGGGGTTCAGTTTTTTGTTTTGAAGTTTGTGAAACCAGGAAAAACCCAGCAAAAATCTATAAATTAGCCGCTTCGTTGTTTAAGCCGCGGGGTTCAAAGCGTAAAGAAAAAGTTGCGGCTTATAGTCCGGAAATTACGGTAGGTAAGTAAGTAGGTAGGTAGGAAAATGTCAGACAGTTTTTTTTTTTTTTTTATGCTTTTGGCTTCTAGATTACATTTTTTTTTAAATAAATAAATGAACAGATAAATACAGATCAGCAACACACCTTTGTGAAGGTTCTTGTTGTCCAGCTCCAGGCTCTTTACACGCGATACCAGCTCACTCTGATCTTCTGATCTGCTCACATTCTGACTCTAGAGGCAAAAACAAATCAGAAATGCATAACAATAAAAAAATTATAAAACCGAATGAACGCACAGCCCAGAGGAACAGGGACAAGAGTGCACAATTTTCCTGACACACTTCATTACTGAATGTATTGAAATCCACACCATGCAGTGGGCAAATGGAATCGGCATCAGCACAAAGCAGCATCGAAACCACCACCTGTTTGCTTTAGTTTGGTGCGCACTTGTTTTTTTTTCCCGTCTGTTAAATTCCACATGCCCTGAACATCATGTCTGTAACACAAGCGGTAACAGGGACATGTGAGAGACTAAGATTCTGGACGTTCATTTGAGGGTTGTGTCAGTTCCTGCATTGGCAGAGCAGTGAAAAGACAATACAGGGTGTAGAACAGAAATCCACAGCTGGCTCATTTCACTGCTTTCCACGAATCACCATTATTTACTTTCTGCACATGTGGAATAAGATTCCTGTTCAATAAATTTACACAACGCAGATTTGATCACAGAACACCAGTGGGACACAAACCGAGAGGCTGCATGTAGTTTGTGGAGACCATGTAAAGCATATTTTGATGGAGCTGTGCGCAGGGGCACTGTCGTGTGCTGTTCGGGCATATAGTTCAGGTGGAGGGAAAATGTTATGATACAGCAATTACATTCGACTGTATAGAATGAATAGTGTTGATAGGAAAATAATCAACAATGAATAACGAGTCTCATCTAGGAGGGATTGACTTGATATGCCAACTAACAATTTCGCATAAAAAAAAAAAAGGCCAAACGTATCTTTCTTTATATGTCCATATATACATGTATGTATGTGTGCAATTCAGTTGTAAACTTATACAGGGTTTTTGCAGGTTTTAGAGTCAAATTTAAGACTATTTAAGACCTTTTTAAAAGCATTAAAGAAATGTAATACCGATATCACCACATCGGAAACACACGCGAATACATTGTTAGCAAGTACGTAGTTTCATGTTGGTCTCATTTGTAGTCGTAATACAGCAAGGCATATTTGGACCAGCAAAAAAAAAAAAACACCACCACCAAGAAAACATTCTAAAGTGCTGCTGCATTTCATCGAGCATTAGAGGCAGCGTTACATGAGCATTCGAAAATTAAGACCTGCTTACTCATTATTTAAGACCCAGAACAGCAAATCTAAGACATTTCAAGGCTTAAAATGTTTTCTTTTTTATTTGAGGCTCTTTAAGACCCAGCAGAAACTGATCTTCAATCCCAACTCTTGAAACTTAACAAAAACACTGTCCTGAAAGCTGCACTGGGTCGAAAACTCATACATAAACACCATTGCGTTGTACACACCAGCGAGGACGTTCTGTCGGGGGACACGAGGCTGATCTGGTGCGCTCAGTAAAATGCAAACGCAAACCTAAAGCCTAGTGTCAAGTGACAAATGTCCTTGGAGAACAATGTACTTCCACAGAGTCTGAAGAACCTCTAAAAACATCATGCATGTGTAGACTTATTCAGATAGCAGACACAGGGCACATGCATATTACACACAAACACACACACACACCAAGCAGGGAGAGTGTGTGTGTTCTGCTCCTCTGTTTGTCCCATGCGAGGCCGTGGCACTTACAGACTTGCGCTCGCGAGGCTTTTGGGGGCGGGAGTGTGGTTTAACCGTCTGCAGCGCCGCCTTCACCTGCCCACACAAACCCCCCCGGGGCAAGAAACACAATAGAACAAAAGGAAAAGAAAAAAAAGAGAGAATGAAAACGCATAGACATGAGGTTACATAGTGTACTTTCATCAATACAGTGAAAGAAAGGGAGAGAGAAAGAGAGAGGGAGGGAGAAATTCTTGCAGAAATAAAACAAAACAATATTGTGGTAACAAGAAACTAAACTATTCATTTAATCCATCTATAGTATTTCACATAAGTGAGTACATCCCCCAAATTTCAGCAACCAGTTTACTAGATCTGCTCAAGGGACAAGACTCTAGAAAATAGACTTGTATATATTTTAGTAGTCAATGTGCAGCTTTGTCAAAATAGCTGGCAACAAAAGTGAGTACACCCTAAGTCAGGGGTCTCCAATCCTTCCCAGAAAGGGCCAGTGTGGGTGCAGGTTTTTATTCCAACCAAGCAAGTCCACACCAAATCCTACCTGTTCAAATCTAATGATCTTCATTTTCAATGACTATCAGGTGTGACCATTGATCGGTTGGAATGAAAACCTGCACCGGCCCTTTCTGGAAAAGATTGGAGACCCCTGCCCTAAGTGATAACAGCTGTGCATCGCTTTTACCGTCCCATTTATCATGTTCATGTTTTTATCTGCTTGATAGGACGATACAAATGTGTGTATCTTGTATTCAAGCAGTTCAAATGTGGTGCTTTGAGTCCAATTCTCTCATACTGACCACTGGAAGTTCTACATGGCACCTTATGGTAAAGAGGATTTAAGAATTTGAATCGTTGCTCTTTGCAAAGATGCCGAGGCGATAAGATCTGTTCCTGAAACTGTGTTACAGAACAGTGTTCAGGGTTTTCCAAGAAGGGTTCCACTCGGAAACAGACCTCGTAAGGGTCCATCAAAGAAGTCGAGTCCTTGTGCTGTGCGTTAGATGAAGAAGTTGCTTCAAAAAATGGACGCATGAGTGCTGCAGCACTGCTTTAAAAGCTGCAGAAGCGAGGGAAAAAAAAGTCGCAATGGCGGGAAATAAAGTCAGAATTAGAGCTTCCATAGTGTTTACCTGTCCGGAGCGCTCCCGAGTTTAACGGGTCGTGCGTCAGTAATAACTGTCCGTGGGGCAACACAGTGCTCCGTATGCAGGGAAACTAAAGAGACTAAATGAAGCATCGAGGCAAATCATTTGCATCGTTTCAGCCCTTAATCCCAACCATGTGTACTGGACACGTAGCATTAATACCAGTGAAGTTTCTGGAGCTGCTGGAGAAGCTGCACAAGATCTGTGAGGTTTTTTCATGGGAAAATGCGTTTAAAAGAGATAAAACTGAGATGTCTACAGAATGAACAAACACACAGAAGCTCTGATTAGTTGCAGGTGCGCAAAATTGAAAAGCGAGCAGCCAAACACGTGCGGCGACAAAGCAGCCGGAGAGCTGGCAATATAAAATGTGGCCGTGTCCAGAGTCACGGCAACGTTGAGAAAATTACAGCTTTTTATTATATATTACTACTGAGTGATACGGTTTAGTAACTACCAATGAGAGTGAAGAGAAGAGAGCATGTGATCAGTCTTCTGATCTGCGGCTTTACAATCAAAACTGCTCCAAATGAACCAGTGACCATAAACCACACTGTTAATACCATGTTTTTGTTTTTTTTTAAAAGACTGTGCAACAGTAATTTCAATTACAACTGTGCAGTAACAATGTAAACTCTAATATTACCCAGTGCAAATTGTTTGATAGTGTAACTACTACTATTGTTTTTTTCTGTTTATACTGTACATATTTTGTGCCATGTTTCTGCTTCATATTTGTTGCTGTGACGTGGAAATTTCCCCAGTGTAAGAAAAAAGGTTGATTTTATGGTACGAGGGAGCAGTACTCACTCCGACTAGGGACTGCTGGATAGCTTGGCGGGCTTTAACCACATCCTGCAGGACGCCGTTAGCGTCTGTCTCCTGAAAGGGTACAGCGGGTAATAGAAAGCAGAGTCAAAGGAGCATGCGCGGGGTCAGACAGGAGAAACGTTAGTACAAAGAAGCTGTGCGACGTGTTGGGGGATTCGAGCGCTTTGGGAAAAAACAGAAAAACAAAAAAAGAGTGAGAGAGACTGCTCTTTCCTTTTTAGCCCAAACACAACAACACAGACAAACACAAACCAGCTGAACAAAGACACTCTCATAATGTGACATCAAAAATCCTAAATACTTTTAGGCAGGAATTTTATAAATTCAGAGAACCATCAATGAGAACAAGGCCACGGGCACAGCTCGACTCGTTTACAGTACGCTGTGTATATCGGGGTACCTGAGGAGCTGAAGGTACACCGTTGATTCCCTCGTAGAAGCATCGCTCTGCCTCGTCGTATCTGGATTTGTCGAACCAGATCTTGTCTTGGGCCAGGCACTGAAGTCCACTCATGATGATGCTGAGATAATAGAGGACAGAAAATGTGGTGAGGGCAAAAAACTGTGTTAGAAATGATGACCGAATGCAAACAGACAAGTCGCTACAATGCACAATGCACCCGTAATATCCGATTTATGCCTTTATTTAATCAGGCACGTGAACAGTACGGTTACCAGTGGGCCCCGAACGATACAACCAACATCCGTCATCGCTTTCGAAAGCCTCGTTTTTAAATGTATCCAATTCGAAGATCGTTTTCAAAAAGCTACGTTGACTGACATTGTGTGGACCGAAGGCCAAAACAGAGAAAAAAATGTGTGTTTTCAAACAACAGCGTATTAATGTGGACACGGCCTCACTGCTCCTTCCCGGCACCTAGTTGGTGATTTGTTAGCAAAATGTCAGTGGAATTATCTACAGAAGTACTTTGAGTAGAATATATTTGGCCACATCGCTCAGCCCTAATGGAGAAAACTCTACAAACATCTGGTGGTGATACTATTTGGGAAAATAATCCCAGGTTCTACTGGTGTTTCTCAGGTTTAGAAAGCTGGACCATCAGAGTTTGATTACCCAAAGAACCTGCAAGAAACCCTTTGCTTCTTTTCTGTTCAAATCTTTCAGACATCACACTTTGCACCACATACCAGTAGAATTCAAAAGCTAAAATGTAAAGAACATGGGTTTTAACAAACGTCAGGAAATTTCATTGTGTGTTTTTTTTTTGCTGACCCGGCCTGAGCTGAACAGTGGAGGTCCAGAACCTTCATTGTTATCTACTGCGTAGCATTTTGCCCATTTGCCCCTCCCTCCAGCACATAGGAACCACACAAACTAGGATGAAGCTTTGATACTTTGTTTCTGGTTTGTCACGAGGATGCAACTAACACACAAGCAGACAACCGAGAGCCTGGCATATGCCATGAAAGGTGGCATACTTGTCCCTTTTTCTCTGAGTGGGACGCTCCGTCTCGGAGAAACCCCTCTTCCTGCGTCCCCTCTGCGGCTCGGAGGACGAGCGCTGTTTTTTTTTAGCGTTGTATGAACCAGAACGAATCTGGTTTCCCTCCTCTGGGCTGGGTGGAGCCGGGTTCCGTTTCGCTCTGAACACCAGGGAGCGGTGGACAACTTGCTCTTTCGGACTCGTCCCCGAGCTCGACGGGTTCTGGAGGTATTCCTCGGCTTGCTCGTACATGTTGCTGTTAAACCACACGATCTCACCTCTCGAGCCATGCACGGGCCCGTACGCATCGGGGAAGTACTGGTCTTCTGAAGCATGACTTTCCGAGTAGGATGAGCGCTGGGTTCGCCCCCTGCCACCTCCACGGGGGGTGTGATGAGTCGCGCTATTGGTCGAGCCCTGCCTGTGTCCACCTACTTCCTTGGGCCGGGATTGAGAACCCCTCTGATTGTCCATCTCGTCGCGTGAAAGAGCAGAGGCAAAAGGAAGAAGTGACGGATAAGGGGAGAAGCCGACTTGTTTAAAATGCTAAATTCAAAAACCAATCAAAAGAAACGGATGCACCAATTGAGCGTTAGCAAAGCACCAATTTTGGCCCAAAACACTGACTTAGACTTCAAGCATCACTGTAGTTCATGCCACAAATGAAGCTTGGTTAATGCATGATCTTTTTGCAGCAGTTCAACAGCTGGCCACACTGCAGATGGTCTTCTCTGATACATAATATTACAAGGGGTGGACAAATCAAAAATTTAATAGCGATCCCACAGGGCAAGCAAAAGCTCAGCTGTTATGTCCAGTCATGTGTTTAACTGCCCAAACGCAGCTAAACACAAATGACACGGCTAAAACATCTAGCAAATGTAAACTAATATATTACTATATATTTCTACTATGTAATACAATATAATACTATAATCTAAAATGGTCGCAACATTTCAGGAATTTAAGACTGGAAACTTTCCATGTAAATGAACAGGAATTACCTTGTAATCTGTATTAGTTTGCAAACAATATGTTTATATTTATGTTTGTATATGATACGGTTTATATACATTTCCCAAAATTTCTAATTAATTCCCATAAATTCCTGCCAAGTTTCCAACTTGGAATATTTTCAAAATTCCCCATATGAAGTTCCGATGGAACGTTTCTGGAAGATTATGGGAAAAAAGTCCACCTCTTCGCGACCCGATATACTACACAGGCTTTTGAACACGTATATGACAACAATCCTGCTCACGTGATGGAAAAGTAAGTTGAAGGCCAACATTTACAACATTAGATGAGGTATTTATGGATGAATCACAGGTTAAAGATGCATTTGAAGTCGAACTGGACCTGAATATTCCTGATTCTGAAAAGGTTTGCACCGTCGGTCTGTATTACTAGATCATTTATCAAAGACTGGACCATTATCAGTAGCATTATTCAGCCAGAGAGCATGCAGTAGGTTAAGGAAGCATGCGTCATAAAACCACGTGTGCGCCATTTAAGACAATTGTCCATCCAGCAATGACTACAGTTTAACATGAAAATGAAAAAACTATACAAATTTAACACCCATGACACAAAATCTGTTTGTCCTGTGGGCTGGAGAAACGAATTTGTCCACCCCTGTAATAACCACTTGTATTCTATAGGACCAAAAAAGGCTGATCATCACACCCATATGTTTTTCCTCCCCAAAATGTTGCCACGTTAAGAAGCAAGTGAAGGTATAAAGTGCCTGTAAGCAGTAGGTTTAGATTTGTCCTTTAATTGGGATATTCAAGAGGCCAAAACCTGTTCCGGCACCTGTTCCCCACAGTGCACTTTTGGGATAAATGGGAACGCTAAATGCGCAGACAGACCACCTCGACCAGAATCAGTCCAATTTAATCAGCTGTTGCTGAATTTACATTTACATGAATTACCAAACATTTACACACCAAAAAGCTAGTGGAAAGTCTTCCCTGAAGAATGGAGCTTATAATAGCAGCAAATGAGGAATAAAGCTGGAATGGGATTCTAAAAACAAGAGTCCAGAGTCTAAAACTTTCGTCCAATATTCTATCGGTGGATTGATTTCTCCTCGCTAAACTGTTTCTCAGGCGTGTTCTCTGAACCACGACGCTACGGAGACCGAGGCGTGTCCCGAGAGTCACAGAGTACAGATTAACATGGCAGAGGTAGAGCTGTAACTTCCTGTAAACACAACGTATGGATTTATTCAAATTTTTTTTGATACAAAGGCGTGTTTGTGAAAGTGGCCATGCGTTAGAAGTCAGAAGGCACCTAAGGAAATTGATGATTTGCGGTCTGTCTGAATCAAAGAAATAAAAGCGAAACATCTGCACCATATTGAAATGCATTGCGTTGAATTATATCGAAATCGGATCTCACTGCATCGTAACAAAAGTGAATCTCATCGCAATAGTAGATACTTCATATGTATCTAGTGTATCGTCAGCTATGCACCAGCTGTGGTTATGGAGATGCAAATCCCTATTATCCAGATTCTTCCATCTTTAACTACGAGAACTCCTGCAAAACCAATTCAACACAAAATGCAACAATATTCATCATGCATACTGAATGGACAAAAGGTTTTTTTTTGTTTGTTTTTTAAACACAAGTGTACAAAGCTCGAGCTCTATACAAGTTATACATAACCGCCAACCATGCTGCTGCTGAAGAAACATCACAAGTGCCCTCACGCCAAATCAAAAACAACCGACAAATAAAACCAAAGCTTTATATCGAATCAAAGTAAAATTGAAAACACTCTTGCATACATTCGAGTAGCAGTTCACAAATGCACACTAACGCTCTCGTCTAGATCTATTATGGTCTGTATGACTCTGACGCTTCCTTGTTTGTAGGTCATATCGGAGTGCACATGCACACGAGACCACAAGCATTCAGACACTCACCTTCTGGCGTGCTCAGAGGAGGAAAAAAGTGAAGCCCAGCTTTTTCTGAGTCTCTTTAATAACGAGCATTGCAACCGTTAAAAGAGGAGAAACAGGTGTACACAGGAAGTGCAAATGTTTAGGCACCGCGATTTCATGACAATGAAATGAACGAATGAAAGTTACACCCCCCCCACCCCCCATTGTAAATGAAAATTTGAGATATTTCGATAGAATCAAAAGTGACACACAAATTACTCAAAGTTGATTCTCAAAAACCTGCACTGTTTTTTTCACCCGTTTCAATAACATCAATATGTTAAAAAAAAAAAAAAAATTCTTTCTTTTCAATAACAATTTAACAAATGTAATGTGAAACATCACTGAAGCAAGTGTGCAGTGATTCTTATTAAGAGAATAATCACAAAACAAATCCACTTTTTCCACCATAAAACAGTGGAGACTCCTTCAGAAAGATGACATACAGACATACATACATACACACACACACACACACACACACACACACACACACACACACACACACATATATATATTGAATTATACAGTTTGTTGAATGTCTGTGGTCTATGATTTCATGTGTATGAAAAAAGGTGCATTAATATAAACTTTTAAACATCTTTCTACAATTTACTTACTTTTTTTATGATACTGTATATTTTACTACTTTTATGTTAATTAAATTTGTATTACTATTTTGCACATGGCCTCTTCACTTTGTTCTACCTGGTAGATTTTAGGTGCTATAGGCATAAAGATTGATTGATCTTTAACCTCCAACCAATTAGAATCCAGAACTCGGAGGTGCAAGATTTAAAAAAAAAAAAAAAAAGGGGTTTCCAAAGAATTTTCTCGAAGGTGAACATAAATCAAAGTGCCTACAGAATAATCCTTAACAATAACAATAATAATAATAATAATAATAATAATAGGCTTGGTTATTGAATAGATATCCAAAAAGTAGTAAAAAGTATTTTTATAAACTTTAAGTTTGCATGCAAATCCATGTGAATGAAGTTGACATTACTTTATATTGGGGCAATGTTTATTTGAGTTCCTTAAGTTATGCACCACATCCTTAATAATAATAATAATAATAATAATAATAATAATAATAATAATGATAAAATTACAAATTTGGCTTGATTGTTGAATAATTATCCTCAGTCAGTAATGTTTGTAACGTATTGCAATAAACTGTGCTAGTTATTATTATGATTATATATATATATATATATATATATATATATATATATATATATATATATATATATATATATATATATATACACACAAACACTCAATATAAAATGAGTATATATATATAGAGTATAGTGCGAGTTATGAGTTTTTGCACGGTCACATGTTGCCACAACTGTAAATAAGTGTTTATATTGTAATGTTTAGATAAATATATGTAAATAAGTGTTTATATATATTTGTATTAGTTGTAATTAGAAGTAAGTATCAGGTTAGCGGGTATGTGCTCTGCTCAGCTCAGTGTCTCCGGCTATAGATAGACTTCCTGACAGCTTCAAGCCATTTCAGTTCCAGCCACGTGGCGACAAAACCAACTTTAAAACATTTTAAACATCTCTAGAAACAAGTTATAACCGACATTTTTTCTTTTTTTTAACACACCGCCTTCACCTCGTCGCCATACAGACAGTTTATTTCACTTACTTCTAAAATTTCCGTCTACGACAGAGGCCTGACTGAGCGTCTCTCACACCACAGTTTGGAAAAGAGCTCGCTTCGTACGGCCTGCTGAACTTATCCACGAAAGAGGGGAGGCCGACAAATTTGCCAAATTCTTTTAGTCGCATATTGGATGGCATGCATTGATTTAAAACAGTGAATGTATTGTTAAGATGTTTTTTCTTTTCTCTATCGGATAATGAGTCGAGAGAGAGAGAGAGACATTTTTGCAAAACACGAAAGTTTAGAAACATACTGTTCACCCCTACAGAGAAAGTGGTATGTTCCGGTAACTTTGTATGGTGCAAACTTTGTGACAGGAAAAACAACGAGGGAATATATATATATATATATATATATATATATATATATATATATATATATATATATATATATATATATATATATAAAATATATCCGAGTATATTTTCTATATTATTGTCCTTTAAGACAATATAGTAAAACGGTCGCTTTTGTGCTGTCAATTGAATAAAATATTTAATAACAAATAATCGGATGATTGTCATGAGCTAATTTAACCACAAATTGTTATTATTAATGTTTTAAAGTAATTATGGTGTATGGTGTTTCCACACGGACATGTTTAATTGCCGGATGTGTGCACCATGGTTGATTTTGGTGCTTGATTCCAGTAAAACAAATGTTTAATGATTAAAAATATTTTTTCAGTGGAGTTTATATTTTGAGTGAAAAAAGGATGTAAAAATATGTTTCGTTAAAGGTTTTAATTTCGACTCTTTTATATTTATATATATTTTTTATACAAATAGTCAAACAGAAACGTAAAGGCATGTTGGACTTTTTCTGTCAAAACGGAACAACCCTTAACATAAAGTTGCTGTACGCTTGCTGTGGTATTCCTGCTGGGTTCAGTTCTGCTGATGTTTATAGAAATCTCAGCTAAAGCTCTTATATACAGTACATAATATACATACACTGTGTATACACAACACTGTGCAAACAAAAACGATCTGTAGCGTTCATTTTGTTCATGAATGCCTTGATAATAGAAACGTCATACAAACACTCCTTTTCCCTCCATAACTCATACAAGTATCTCTTTTTGCTGTATTGTTCACATGACTCATTTCGAAAAAAAATTCTGAGGTGATTTGAAGTTGTCACGCTAATCGCCTCACCAGGTTCGGTGTCTCAGTGCAAATCTGTATTTTCTTTTAAGCCATTTTTCATTAATACATTTCCTCTATTCAATAAATTCAATTTATCACGAAACATCACAGTGAAACCTTTAAACACGAAACATGTTGCCACTATTGTTTTTCTCTGGCTGCTTTTTTTATTTTCTTATTCCAGGATTTCTAATTCCCATCGTGCGTTTCATCAAGCTGTGGTCATGCCACAGTCTTGTCATGTCAAAATTACTGCAATCACTAGCTCCTGTCTGCTAAGATATTGTTGTTGTATTTGATGGTGATGATGTGAAGATGATGAAGAAAAAAAACCCTGAAAAAATCAGACACCGTCTTTCTTGTATATAAAAAAGGTTTATTACAAAGAAGTTCAGCATCTAAAGACAAGCACCCAGGATTGCTTGAAGAGCGATTCAATGCCAATGGAAATCGCTCTCCTGTTCTCCATTCTAAGCTCATCTTATATAGGGGGGTTGTATTGTCTACAACTTAATGTATTCCAGATGTAACAGAGTTCATTTTCCAAGGAATGCGAAGCATATGGAACTCCTCTCCTATGGACATGCAACTATAAACCTTGGCCCATAAGTCAACTTGTACAGATTCCAAAAGCAGCACATACATCCTCTACATCCTCTTGGTCCAGACACTAACATAAACACTTGGCCTTCTCTTACATTACCTTAAATTGTAACATCTGGCCAACAGTCCAACCTTACAGGAATGAAATTGAACTTCAGATAGCACATTTACCCCCTTCGAGGGTTATTTAGCCTCGACAAACAAAAGAATAAAACATACGTTTATCATCGTTTACAGAAATAACAATTCCTCCTGTCACATAACCTTAACAATACAATGAATTTATGGAGTGTGAGAGTGAAAAACCTGTCAGGAAACTATTTCTCCTTTAACATCCCTCAAACAATCAAGACAGGAAAACTTCTCTCACGGCCCCTCTGCCCTAGGTGGCCACATGTAGTACTCCAGCCCAATCAAAACTTTAGTACTGTGTTTAAGGATATGACTTAAGCAAATACATATGAAACCCCAGAAAATAAAATCAAAACAATGTCCAAATTCAGGCTGGTCAACCCATCGGACCTTCCAATGGACCTTTCCCCGCCTATTCCCCCTGTCCCTAAACGCTGAGGAAAAAGAAAGAAAACATCTGAGGTCCCAATATATTTACTCAGTAGCAAAAACCATCATTCCTCAAACAAGTACAACAAAAATAATACATGTTTATTTGTCATGCAACAGAAGAAAATTTAAAACTATTATAACTTACTATGATTATCACTAGTGTACAAACATTCTCTATCAATGTCACCAAATACAATATAACAAATACAGTCCAATAATGAAAAAATGTATATGTGAAGAAGGTATTCATCCGCAACTCTTCAGCAGCGTTGACTCTCAGTATGATGTCGCTGATGTGTTGAATCACAGCATCCTCGTTCAGAGCCTTCCAATCCTTCTTATTGTCCATGTTTGAATGTATGCAAACTCCCCAATTTTGCTTCTTAGGAGAAAAGAAAAGAAAAAAAACAACCAGTATCGTCTTCACAAATTAATATGATATTGTAATTCATTTGTTTATCACATTCCATTTCCACCCTTTCATCATAACACTATATAGGAGGAACTACTAAAAAGGAAACCATAACCAAAATATATATGAAAGAGTATAATATAATTGGGTATCAAAATGGATATTTCTTTACCAATTCACCTTCTAATACCACTTAATCTACGTCAGTTGTTTGCAATAGTGGCATCTGAGATTGATCCCCAGGCATCACAAATCCAACCCATCGCAATATCATTGCCTTCGCAAAGGTCAACAACAGCGTACAGAAACAAAAGTTTTAGGGCAAGAGAAAGGGTAAGGGGTAGCTTAAGATTGGACTTCTGACTGCAAGGTTGTGAGGTTAAATCCCATCACTAGCACTACCAATGTTGGGCCCTTGTGCAAGGCCTTTAACCATCAAGTGCTTTATTGTTTTAGATAATTGCAAGTCGCTCTGGTTAAGAATGTCTGCCAAATGTCATCAATGTAAAAGAATTGGCTGCTAGGTGCAAATTGTCCAAGAGCAATTCTATAGAAACCAAGATAACAGCTGGTCAGAATTTCTCAGAAGTCGGAGAGGGTCTTAAAAAAAGTCCAGTGTATGTAATGTTTAGAGAAAAATGTCTTACCTCATGACATCGCCAGAGCAAATCTTCTAAATACTCATCATTAAACAGCGATATTGTCATTATTTCTTTATCTACAGTGTGCTGTGAGGTGACACTGGACCCAAACACTGCCAACTCCTTCCTCTGTCTTTTAGAGGGAAACCGGATTGTCAGCACCTGCTACGATTCCCAGCACTACCCTCAGGAGAGGTTCAGCAGCTGAGCTCAGGTGCTGGCCAGGGAGGCCATCTCCACACGCCATTACTGGGAGGCGGAGTGGAGGGGCAGCAGTGGAATTGGGATAGGAGTTTCATACAAAGGGATAAACCGGCTTGGCGGGCGCGCCGACGGACAACTGCGTGGTCGAGGACGACAAAGTCGGAGTAGACATACTCGAGGAGGAAATCACCAAATTTGAAGACTACCTGGGTGCCGTGTTTATACCAATGCGCTAACACGTTACGCTACGTAGCACCAGGAATGTCATTCATTAATGTTTTCCCATTTTGCGTGCAGGTCCAGAGCGTTTATGTTGCCGCCTTAAACAAGATCTGAGCTCATGTTTGACAATCATCACATCATTTCAAACGGCTGCCTGCTGCTTTTCTATCGCAGTTACCAAATAAACAGTTACGAAGCCTTACAGACTGAGTGTTGATTTCTTTTTAATTCACATTTAATTGTATAACAATGGACATTGTCCCCATTCAGCATTACAGAATGCAATAGATTCCAAATATCAATTTTTCATCATAAATCTGTTCCTATACATTAATCTTTATTGAGTGAACCAGTGGCGAACTGCCTGAGACGGTACGAGAAGAAACATTGAGAGGAACCAGACTCTAGAGGGAGCTGTTCCCATTTGGGTGACAATGAAAGTCTATTCATACTTGATCAATTGGTTACTGTTCATGGCAACTGCAACCCTAAGCGATTGTAGAAGACTTTATTAGTTACAGTCCAAATTTATCTTCATGGTTCGACTATAAAGCTCCACAGCAACCTCAAGGCTGTTCATGTGAAGTTATCTGAAGCAGCAAATGGTTTACATGGAACACGTGGTATTAAAGTTTAGAGAGTACGTCCCCTTGCACAGCAATACAGTGCTCCCAACGCTCCTGCCACTTCTGGAATGTGTCCTGGAAGTCTTCTTTTCGAAAATGGTGTCAAAACGTCAACCTTTAAACTGGATCAAAGTTGGGATCAAGGACAAAGTTGCATTTGTTACTTTTATGGCTGAAGTAGTGAACTGTTCGGCACAAACTGTAAGCGGACAGAAAGAATCTAAATTATAATCAAAGCAGCGGAAAAGTATCTAGAGATCGAAGGTCTTTCAGGGGAAATGATTAATGAGAAATTAAAGATGCAAACAACACACCCTCAGCCAGGGTGGAGACCCTCAGTGGTCTCTCTAAAGGTACTGCTGGGAAGCAAGTACGGGCAATTGAGAGTTAAAGAATTGTTATTTAAATACCTAAAAATACAGGAGCGTAAGATAGAATTTGTGTGGAATTTTTTTTTTTTTTTTTTTTTTTTGTGTTCGCTCCACACTCCAGATCAGTAGGTGGCGGTAATGCACCTTTTCGTTGGTCTGCCAAACCGCCATAAAACAACAACAAGTTTGTACAACAACAACTTGTCACAGTTTGGAGTCATAAGCTGTTTAAACTCGTCACACGGGACTAAAGGAAGACATCTCTTCCAGATACAAGAGAAAGTTAGTAGTGAGAGGAAAAGATTGGGAAATAGAAGGAAGGATGTCGTCATCACAAGATTAAGACTCGGACATACTGCATTAAACCATAGTCTCTTTAGAAACGGAAAGCATGAATCGGGTGTATGTGAGAAGTGTGGGGAACTGGAAACAGTGAGGCACATATTAGATAAATGTCCTGCATATGAAAGGGATAGATTTCAGTAAATTCAGGAATTAGGATGGATAGGAATGGACAATATCTCTCTAATGGTACTGCTGGGAAGCAAATTCGGGCAATCGAGAGCTCAAGAATTGTTATTTAAATACTTAAAAAATACAGGAATGATGGATCGATTTTTTTTTTTTTTTTTTTACATTTATTTTTTTATTTTATTATTGCACCATTTCAGTGTTCGCTCCACACTCCAGATCAGTAGGTGGCGGTAATGCACCTTTTCGTTGGTCTGCCAAACCGCCATAAAACACCACCACAACAAGAAGTTTGTAAGAGCTGATTTTACTATTTGGTATTTATCTGTTCTGTAGGTCTTATGGTGTTTCACTAAGAAAAAATGTTTCATGAAGAAAAGGTTTAACAAAAGAAAGGTAGATTTTGTGTTTCCCAAGAAAAGGCTGATGGCTGAACACAAAATAAAGGCTTTTTGAAACATCAGTACGCTTCACCATTGTCTGGCTGGGGGTTTGCTACACTTACTATTTTGGCCTCAGATATAGTAAGACAAAAAATATCTGAAGCTAAAACTGCACTCAAAATACATCATACCTGCGGTGAAACAATTACAGAAGGCGAAAAATTATTGTATTGTCCTTGCCAGCAACAATATTGGATTGAATGTAATTATTTTTTTTTTATGTTCTTTAGTGCCACAGGATGAATCATGGCATTGTGTGTGTTGTGTTGTGTTCTGTTCAGTGGTGGATGACCTGATGAACGAACGCGGTGAAAAATTAAAGCAACTCGAAACTGGTTTGACAAATGAAAATACCACAAAGGCAGGCTATGAGGTGGCAACGCTGATTGCCAAGCACTGCAAACCTTTTACTGAGGGTGAATTTATTAAAGACTGTGTGAGGCAAATGGTAGAGAAAATTTGTCCTGAGAAAAAGCAACAGTTTGACAATGTTTGCCTGGCTCGTAGCACTGTGTCACGGAGGATTGAAGAAGTTTCATCTGATATTAGGAGACAGTTGGAGGCAAAAAGAGTGGCGTTTGAATTTTTTTCGTTAGCCTGCGACGAAACATTTATCCAGGTCAGGCAGTTATCAGATCTAAATAGCAGCAGAAAGCATAGTAAAACAAAGCAAAAAAATAAATAAATTCATGCTGGCCCGTATGACCATTTTTTTTTTTTACGTCAATATGGCCCCTGAGCCAAAAAGTTTGGGCACCCCTGTTGTAGATCAACGATATTCGAAACTTGTATCGGATAAAACAAAGCTATTCAGCCTAAGTACTGAGGGGGGCGCTGGTGATGAGTTTGATGGAAAACACAAATAATAAAAATAAAAAAATCCAAATTAAAAATATTAATAAAATAAAAGAAGCCGATCTACCAGACCTCCATTTCAAAAGCAAAAATGCAGCGGTATTCAATCTTTTTTGCTACAAAGGCGTGTTTGTGAAAGGGGCCATGCGTCAGAAGTCAGAAGGCACCTAAGGAAATTGATGATTTGCTGTCTGTCTGAATCAAAGAAATAAAAGCGAAACATCTGCACCATATTGAAATGCATTGCGTTGAATTAAATCGAAATCGGATCTCACTGCATCGTAACAAAAGCGGATCTCATCGCAATAGTAGATGCTTCATATGTATCTAATGTATCGTCGGCTATGCATCAGCTGTGGTTATGGAGATGCAAAGCATTCAGACCCTCACCTTCTGGCGTGCTCAGAGGAGGAAAAAAGTGTAAAATTATATATTTCATTATACAGTTTGTTGAATCAGTCTACGACCGGTCTATGATTTCATGCGTATGAAAAAAGGTGCATTAATATAAACTTTTAAACATCTTACTGTTATAAGATTTTACAATTTACTTCTTTTATGATATTGTATATTTTACAACTTTTATGTTCATTCAGATTTGATTAATATTTAGCACATGGCCTCTTCACTTTGTTCAGCACATAGGTTCAGCCTGGTAGATGTTAGCTGCTATATACATTAAGATTGATTGGGTTGATCTTTAACCTCCAACCAATTATAATCGAGAACTCGGAGGCGTCGTGGTGCAACATAAATAAATAAATGACAGATTTTCCAAAGAATTTTCTCGAAGGTGAACATAAATCTGATGCCTACAGAATAATCCTTAACAATAACAATAATAATAATAATAATAGGCTTGGATATTGAATAGATATCCAAAAAGTAGTAACATTTATTTTTATAAACTTTAAGGGCAATGTTTGTTTGAGTTCCTTAAGTTATGCACCACATCCTTAATGATAATAATAATAATAATAAAATTACAAATTTAGCTTGATTGTTGAATAATTATTCAGTCAGTAATGTAATATATATAAATATATAAAATGAGTATATATATAGAGTATAGTGCGAGTTATGAGTTTTTGCACGGTCACATGTTGCCACAACTGTAAATAAGTGTTTATATTGTAATGTTTAGATAAATATATGTAAATAAGTGTTTATATATATTTGTATTAGTTGTAATTAGAAGTAAGTATCAGGTTAGCGGGTATGTGCTCTGCTCAGCTCAGTGTCTCCGGCTATAGATAGACTTCCTGACAGCTTCAAGCCATTTCAGTTCCAGCCACGTGGCGACAAAACCAACTTTAAAACATTTTAAACATCTCTAGAAACAAGTTATAACCGACATTTTTTCTTTTTTTAACACACCGCCTTCACCTTGTCGCCATACAGACAGTTTATTTCACTTACTTCTAAAGTTTCCGTCTAAAACAGAGGCCTGACTGAGCGTCTCTCACACCACAGTTTGCTCGGAAAATGGCGCGCTTCGTACGGCCTGCTGAACTTATCCACGAAAGAGGGGAGGCCGACAAATTTGCCAAATTCTTTTAGTCGCATATTGGATGGCATGCATTGATTTAAAACAGTGAATGTATTGTTAAGATGTTTTTTCTTTTCTCTATCGGATAATGAGTCGAGAGAGCGAGACATTTTAGCAAAACACGAACGTTTATAAACACATTGTTCCCCCTACAGAGAAAGTGGTATGTTCCGGTAACTTTTTGTGGCGGGAAAAACAACGAGGGAATATATATATATATATATATATATATATATATATATATATATATATATATATATATATATATATATTTCTGTTGTGCAGAATGACTCCTAGAATAATCACAGTTTAGCAGTGAACCAGGAGGGGTGACTTGACCAGGTTTCAAGGTGTCTGAGGGAGAACATTCGGCAAAAGCACTTGCCAGTCTATATTTGTTTATACCACCTTGTGCAGTTATCACATTTTATACAACTGAGAACTTGACAGTTAGGGCTTGTGCTCAAAAACCCAGAAGCAGCTTCTTTGAACTCAATCTTCCAATCAGAAGTCCATCATCTTAACTACTGAGATACCACTTCCCTACCACTACAGTTTCCCTGAATCTGTGGCTTTTGGCAGATAACCTACATCCAGGGTGACTTTTATCTAATTTGTACAACTGAGCAGTTAAAGGGTTAGGGGCTTTTCCTGAAGGCCCCATCTGTTGTATATTATGGTATTGAAATGTGAAGTCTAAAGTCTTAACCACTTCTTTCTGAAACTGAGATGAATCACCACTAAATATTGCTCTGGATGTGCTTTTGAAATAAACGCCATCCAATAAGACCTTAACCTCAGTGCACTTCAGAAATAGATATATTTAGCCATGCTGAGCTCCTAATAACCTTGTCGTGCTAATTAAACATGGCGGAACGCTGCTCAAGATGCACATCGAGATAAATTTGACTCGTTTCAAGTTATTTTTTGTCAGATTTCCATAGTGACATAAAACATAAAAAAAAAAAAAAATTACATCTGGGTCCAGAAGATTTCATGTCTATGGCCTTGGAATAGGATAGTGAGATCAGGATGATTTGCATGTCTTGATGATTTGGAGCTGCTTCTTTTTGATCCTTGAATGAAAAAAGCTTATTTGAGGACTGGAGTAAAACAAAGGGGCAGCGTGAGAGAAGTCTCCCAGAGAAATTCTCCCACAGAAACGCTTTAAGACTATTTCCAGAGGCTTTGTACTCTATAAGTGAAGCGACTTGCGACTCCTGTTGATTTTTGTTAATCTCTCTCAGTAGTAAGATTTACTCTCCGAATAAATGTGCTATAAACGTGCTAACTAACGTTAGTGGAATCGCAGTGGGTGAGAGACGGGGCATGCGTTAGCGAAAGCGTTAATTGACCCAAATTGAAAAGTTATTGTGTGAAGAAGGTAAATATTACTACAGTACATTACTAAATTACTATTACTAAAGTACATTTGAAGGCAAAAACGTTTATACTTGTACTCAAGTGAAAGTTTAAAGGAAGCACTTTTACGTTTACTGGAGTCATATTTTACATTTTACATTTTTTTTCCGAGTTTATCTCTACTACATGGTTTGGGTACTTTGTCCATGTGAGGTGCAAACCACATGGGCAAAAAAAGAGAATTAAAAACCAGAAAAAAATCAAACAGCAGGAAAGCAAAGAACAGTAAAAGGCATGGTATGTCAGGTTTTGGAACTTTGAACTGCAATCTGAGCAATACGCTGATGAAACTGAGGAATTATATATCGTGGTGAGGTTTGATTGCTCTCAGTGTGAATAACTTATGTAGAAGACATTTTGCAGCAAGCAGTTATATTGGAAATTCATCATCCATCTCTCAACCTAGTGTGAACCAAGAGAGTGTGAGTAGTTAATGTGTTGGACCTAATAGCTAATAGATAAATCCACTGGACAGATGTTCATTAGGTTCAAGCTGAACTCCTGATCGAGCCCTGACTTCAGGTTATCACAGTTAAAAGACACTTGAACCAAATTCACTATTACAACATTGTATATTGTTAAGGAGTGTTACTTTGTGTCATAAAAGTGATCTATCCCTTGTGACCAAAACGAATAGTAACTTTTAGGCTACACTAATCCGGATAAATTTGAAAACTGTGTTTTCATCTAAAACACTTTGCTTTCACACTTTAGTTTTTAATCATTTCCCAAAATAACAGGGGGAGAGTGACTTTAAATTATCACAGGCTTGAGTCCTACCAGGAGTGGGGCTCAAACCCACAAGGATTTTCATCCATTGGATCTTAAGTCCAACGCCTTAACCACGCGGCCATCCTGGTTGACGCATGAACAGATGGACAGATGGATAGATAGATTTATGATGATCTATATAACAACTATAATACTGTAGATTCAAGTGCTGCTTCCCAGTGTTTCAATTCCATACAAGTGCCCATTGTTCCCAGGAATAACTGCAGATTTACCATGACCCTGCCCCTGATCAATAAATTCCCACAGTGTATCTGGTTACGGCATTTCATTTGAAGTGCATGATTTTCTTGTAAAGAGTTTCAAACCCACTGACTCCTGATCGAACCCTGACTTCAGGTTATCATAGTTTAAAGACACTTGAACCATATCCGCTATTACAACATTGTAAATCAGTAAGGATTGTTACTTTGTGTCGTATTGTGCCGTAAATATTATCTGGCCTTAGTGACCAAACTAAATTGTAACTCTCAGGATATGTCTACACTAATCCGGATAAATTTGAAAAAGGGGTCTTCATCTAACACTTCGCTTTCCCACTTTAGTTTTGAATAATTTCCCAAAATTTGCTCATCCACTCCGAAACATCTGAAAACGCTCACGTCTCTCTAAGATAAATTGACAGGAGTAAATGTAATTTATTACTTTCCACCTTTGCGTTTAAGTTACTGTAACCTGCAAGCTAGGATGGGCCCCATAACAATCACCCAATGTTCACCAAGATTCGGGTTCCATCCAAAACAATTCAACTGGGGAAGACCACTCAGGTCAAACATCAAAGCTATGTTAGCGAAATGGTTATTTGGCTATTAAAAATATTAATATTATTAATATTTACAGCTTGGGTTCTACCAGGAGTGGGGCTCGAACCCACAAGGATATTCATCCATTGGATCTTAAGTCCACAACCTTAATCACTGGGCCATCCTGGTAGACACATAAGCAGCTGGACAGATGGATAGATAGATTTATGATGTTCTACATAACTCAACTATAATACTGTATATTCAAGTGATGCTTCCCAGTCTTTCAATTCCATACAAGTGCCCATTGTTCCCAGGAATAACTGCAGATTCACCATGACCCATACCCTGCTTTCAACGCCTCATCAAAATCTGAATGTATTATTTGATTATTTGTGATAAAAACAAGAGTGCAGTGCACTGATAATTGTTGTGGGTTTGAATCCCTTTACAAGAAAATCGTGTACTCCAAATAAAATGCCGTAACCTGATACACCATGGGAATTCATTGATCAGGGGCAGGGTCATGGTGAATCTGCAGTTATCTATCCATCTGTCCATCTGTACTTCTGTCAACCAGGATGGCCGAGTGGTTAATGTGTTGGACTTAAGATCCAATGAATTAATATCCTGGTGGGTTCGAGCCCCACTCCTGGTAAGACCCAAGCTTAAAACTGTCATGGTTGAAAGTCACTTGAATCCAATTATTGTGAAATATTGATATTCGGAGTGACTGTAAAATAAAGTAAACTTTTGAATGTTTCTGGTCTTTTTTGGTCTCTGAAGATCATTTTTCTAGCAAATAATCTAACATAGCTTTGATGTTGGATCTGAGTGGTCTTCCCCAGTTGTTTTGGATGGAACCCCAATCTTGGTGAACATTGAGTTTAAAGTGAAAGCTGGTGTGGATTTTGTGTGGATAAAGACTGCATTGAATAACTGCAGTTCAGTTTGAACTTATCCAACTGGCTAGCAGTGAAATTGTGGTCAGGGATTTTAGCTTATTTTTAGCCTAATTCCATACAATCCCCAATCTACAGTATTGTCCTTATTACCAAGAAATAGTGATTGTTATGGGGCCCATCTTAGCTTCCAGGTTACAGTAACTTAAACGCAAAGGTGGAAAGTAATGAATTACATTTACTCCTGTCAATTTAACTGAGTATTTCTTTTGTGTGTACTTCTACTTTTAAACGTGTTTAAAATCTGTAATTTGACTTTTACTTGAGTGTGTTTTGTTTGAAGTATTGTACTTTACTAAATTTTTATTTACATCTCCTGATTCACTCCTGCACAGACTAACTGATTTAATCTCACAAGAAAGAAAGATGCAGACAGGCGCCAGTGACGCAGGACCCATCTGAAATCGAAATGCCGACGAATCAAAAGTTGTTCAATATGTGCACTCGCAGTCTGAATTTTAAATCTGCATTTGTGATTTCTCTCATTATCATAAATCATATTATAACAGGAGACATTTACTCTTTATATTACTTATTCCACCTCTACTTAATTAAACGTCTTCTATTTGGCCAAATAACTTGTATTGAGATTATTACTGCAATTATTTCTGCGTACCCTAATTGTTAGTCATCTTCGTTTGACTGCCGCTAATTGTTCCCACGTGTTTTAGGCTGCAAGACGGAATGTGACGAGATCTGCTGCTGGCACCGAGCCGACATCGGCCAGGTGGTTAACGTGTCCTGTTTGGATGTTTTCCACCACTTTTCTAGAAAGCAAGGTCAGCAAACAAAGAATTGCAGTGCTGTGTTCTGCATCAAGGTGACGTAATCAAAGCAAACCGCTGAGAGGAACCCATTATGGTATTTCTTTGGATTGAACTTTTTTTTCACGGCAAAAACATGGTTATTTTGAGCGTCCTCTTCTGCAACGACACCAAAACCTACTTTAGTTTGGCATGCCTTCAGTGTAGCCCCTTGGTACCTTGGAGGACTGGTAAAGTGGGTCGCAGATGCCTTTATTCCTGTGTAAACACACACTATCCCTTACCTTTGATACCTGAAGGTTTCACTGGGTCCTGTGGGTGAACCGATTAACATGCAAAAGCTCATAAGGCTTAGACAGTAGCAGTATTATTACTGTAAGAGTTTGGGGCTAAAATAGCTCACATAGCTCAAATGATCTTTGTGTCTGGAAAAGCTTGGGGTCTGACCTTGACATTGATTGTCTTCAAATTGCTATAATTTAGGCTGAGGTGATTGTTGCCCAGAGTTTCAGATGAAGCAAATGTTTTTGAGCCTGGCCCCATCCTGATAGTTATTGTCTGAATGTCTCCTCAAGCAAATATCTGGAGTCTTCTGATATTTCTTTCTTTCTTTCGGCTTCTCCCGTTAGGGGTCGCCACAGCGGATCCTCCGCACGTTTGATTTTTAAGCTGGATGCCCTTCCTAACGCAACCCTCCCCAATTTATCCGGGCTTGGGACCAGCACTGAAAGTGGCTGGTTGGTTCCCTGACCGGGGATCGAACCCGGGCCGCAGCGGTGAGAGCGCCGCATCCTAACCACTAGACCACCAGGGAACCTCTGGAGTCTTCTGATATAATACATTTAATTGCTACTTATTGCTTCTGGGAAAAGCACCTGCAGTTCCCCATATTTATTGCTGCTGGAGTTTTTTTGCACAGGAGAATGGATGATTCTCAACAATGCCACCAAATATTAAATTGTATTTTTTTCCAGATCTGTGCTTTTAACTTCGATACTTAAGTCCATTCATAAGAGAGTACTTCTGTCCATTGCTTGAGTAGAAATGTAAAAAAAAGTTATTTTATTTGTACTTTAGCAATATTTAAGCAAAGGATATACACCTTTACTCAAATACAGGAATGGTGTTCCTCATCCACCACTGCTAAGCTCTAATATGAAGGTAAAAGATCATAATACATAGTCTTATATTATTTAAATTATGCAAATTAAAAAGCTTGTAATCATAGCTGTAACTTATGACTTTTATTTTATCAGTCCCATAATAGGCAGTTTCAGTATATAGTACAACATCTTATTTTTGAGTGGATTTAAACTTTTTTCTTTTTCAACTGTTCAAACATTATTCAACAAAACGACATTAAAAACATTTTAAATCCTCAATCTAGCCCCCCACCAAACATTTTTTAGCATTGTAAAAAGAGAGAGATTTGTCTTATTTTTTCAATGTTTGCATAAGAAAATAATAATTATTTTTTTGCACAAAAAAGAATATATTTGGTCAAATTATTTGGATATAATCTACTATTTATATACTAAGAATCTATACTAAATTCTAAAACTGTACTAAATTGAGCTAACACTTAATGCACATCAATATTTAATGCTTGTTACGGCGACCATGGGGCAGCATAATACCTGCCCCTATGAACCTCTGTTAGTGCTTTCCACAATTCACGATTATGATGACGCAACAAAACTCTATAAGGCTAAACAGGGCAAGGAGACAAAAAAGTACCCTTCAGCATGAGGCACCTGTGGTAACTTCTCAGTTTGAGGTTTGAGGCTATGTCATTATTTAGTGCTGTCCAAAACATCTAGTAATGGCATTATGCTGTAAGGGAATTCTAAAAACAAAGCTAATTCCCCTGTCAAATGACACAGCCAGAAAGGTTGCAAAGTGTGTCTAATATGTTGAACTTTTCAGGTTACATCTACAGGAACTGCACAGAAGCAGGCTGGAGTGAACTATATCCACCTTACGAGAAAGCCTGTGACTTCGGAAATAACGCAGATCCCGAATCTAAGGTACATGAGTTTAAGAGCAGAGAAGTGTCCTTACCTATGTCAGTGCAACTAAATAAGTAGAGGATACATCAGCGTGGCCTAAATCTCTGACCTCAATTTCTTTTCTTTTTTTTCAGACAACCTACTTCTCAACATTTAAGCAGGTGTACACAGCAGGATATGCCACATCCCTGATATCTCTCATAACAGCTATCGTGGTCTTTACTTTCTTCAGGCAAATTTCTCCTTGAGACTCTTAGTGCCGGTCCCAAGTAAATGGGGAGGGTTGCGTTAGGAAGGGCATCCAGCGTAAAACATGTGCCAAATCAAATATGCGGATCACAAATGAGAATTTCATACCGGATCGGTCGAGGCCCGGGTTAACAACGACCGCCACAGGTATCGTTAGCCGACAGGGTACCGGTGGAAATTGGGCTACTGTTGGCCGAAGGAGGAGAAGGAGAGGAGGAAGACGTCTACAGAGACGGCAGGAAAAGGAGCAGTGTAGGAGAGTAGAGGTTCGGGTTGGTACTTTAAATGTTGGTACTATGACGGGTAAAGGGAGAGAGGTAGCTGATATGATGGAGAGGAGAAAGGTAGATATGCTGTGTGTTCAGGAGACCAAGTGGAAAGGGAGTAAGGCCAGGAACATTGGAGGTGGGTTTAAACTGTTTTATCATGGTGTGGATGGAAAGAGAAATGGTGTAGGGGTGATTCTGAAGGAAGAGTACAGTAAGAGTGTATTGGAGGTGAAGAGAGTTTCTGATAGGGTGATGATCGTGAAGGTGGAGGTTGAAGGGATGATGTTGGCTGTGAGATGGAGGAGAAGGAAAGATTCTGGAGTGAATTAGATGAAGTGGTAGATGGTGTACCTAGGAAAGAACGATTGGTGATTGGGGCAGACTTTAATGGGCATGTAGGTGAAGGGAACAGAGGTGATGAGGAGGTGATGGGTAGGTATGGTTTTAAGGAGAGGAATGTGGAAGGGCAGATGGTGGTAAATTTTGCTAAAAGGATGGAAATGGCAGTGGTGAACACGTATTTTAAGAAGAAGGAGGATCATAGGGTGACGTATAAGAGTGGAGGAAGGTGCACACAGGTGGATTATGTTCTGTGTAGGAGATGCAACCTGAAGGAGATTGGAGACTGTAAGGTGTTGGCGGGGGACAGTGTAGCTAGACAGCATCGGATGGTGGTCTGTAGGATGGTTTTGGAGGCGAAGAAGAAGAGGAGGAAAGTAAGGATTGAAAGAAGAATAAGATGGTGGAAATTGAAGGAGGAAGAGTGTAGTGTGAGGTTCAGGGAAGAGGTCAGACAGGGGGTTGGTGGTGGTGAAGAGGTGCCGGATGATTGGGCAACTACTGCAGGAGTGATGAGGGAGGCAGCTAGAAAAGTACTTGGTGTGACATCTGGAAATAGAAAGCAAGACAAGGAGACGTGGTGGTAAATTGAGGAAGTGCAGGAGAGCATTTGGGGAAAGAGGTTGGCAAAACAGAAGTGGGATCGACAGAGTGATGAGAAAAGTAGGCAGGAGTACAAGGAGATGCGGCAGCAGGTAAAAAGGGATGTGGCGAAAGCCAAGGAAAAGGCATATGAGGAGCTGTATAAGAGGTTGGACACTAAGGAAGGAGAAAAGGATTTATACCGATTGGCCAGGCAGAGGGACCGAGCTGGGAAGGATGTACTGCAAGTTAGAGCAATAAAGGATGGAGAGGGAAATGTGTTGACTAATGAGGAGAGTGTTTTGAGAAGATGGAGGAAGTATTTTGAGCAGCTGATGAATGAGGAAAATCAGAGAGAGAGAAGGTTGGAGGATGTGGAGTTGGTGAAGCAGGATGTAGATAGGATAAGTAAGGAGGAAGTGAGAGCAGCGATTAAGAGGATGAAGAATGGAAAGTCGGTTGGACCAGATGACATACCGGTAGAAGCGTGGAGATGTTTAGGAGAGATGGCAGTGGAGTTTTTTACCAGATTGTTTAACAGGATTCTGGAAGGGGAGAGGATGCCTGAGGAATGGAGAAGGAGTGTGCTGGTACCGATCTTTAAGCATAAGGGAGATGTGCAGACCTGCAGTAACTACAGGGGAATTAAGTTGATCAGTCACACCATGAAGTTATGGGAAAGAGTAGTGGAAGCCAGGCTGAGAGAAGAGGTGACCATCTGTGAGCAACAGTATGGTTTCATGCCGAGGAAGAGCACCACAGATGCCTTATTTGCTTTGAGGATGTTGATGGAGAAGTATAGAGAAGGACAGAAGGAGCTGCATTGTGTATTTGTGGATTTAGAGAAAGCGTACGACAGGGTGCCGAGAGAGGAGTTGTGGTATTGTATGAGGAAGTCAGGTGTGTCAGAGAAGTATGTGAGGGTGGTGCAGGACATGTATGAGGACAGTGTGACGGCAGTGAAGTGTGCAGTAGGTACGACAGACTGGTTCAGGGTGAAGGTTGGACTGCATCATGGATCGGCCCTGAGCCCTTTCCTGTTTGCAGTGGTGATGGACAGGTTGACGGACGAGGTCAGACAGGAGTCTCCCTGGACTATGATGTTTGCAGATGATATTGTGATTTGTGGTGAGAGTAGAGAGCAGGTTGAGAAGAGCCTGGAGAGGTGAAGATATGCGCTTGAAAGAAGGGGAATGAAAGTCAGTAGGAGTAAGACAGAGTACATGTGTGTGAATGAGAGGGAGGGCAGTGGAGTGATGCGGTTGCAGGGAAAAGAGGTGGAGAAGGTGGAGGAGTTCAGGTACCTGGGGTCAACAGTGCAAAGTAATGGAGAGTGTGTTAGAGAAGTAAAGAAAAGAGTGCAGGCAGGGTGGAGTGGGTGGAGAAGAGTGACAGGAGTGATTTGTGATAGTAGGGTATCTGCAAGAATGAAAGGGAAAGTTTATAGGACTGTGGTGAGACCTGCGATGTTGTATGGATTAGAGACAGTGGCATTAAGTAAAAGACAGGAGGTGGAGCTGGAGGTAGCAGAGCTGAAGATGTTAAGGTTTTCGTTGGGAGTGACGAGGATGGACAAGATTAGAAATGAGTTTATTAGAGGGACAGCACATGTAGGATGTTTTGGTGACAAGGTGAGGGAGGCGAGATTGAGATGGTTTGGACATGTGCAGAGAAGGGACATGAATTATATTGGTAGAAAAATGCTGAAGATGGAGCCACCAGGTAGGAGGAAAAGAGGAAGGCCAAGGAGGAGGTTCATGGATGTGGTGAGGGAAGACATGCAGGTAGTTGGTGTGAAAGAGGCAGATGTAGAGGACAGGGTGGTATGGAGACGGATGATCCGCTGTGGCGACCCCTAATGGGAGCAGCCGAAAGAAGAAGAAGAAGAAGAAGAAGATGTTCCTCTTCATAAAATTTTCATCGGGTTGTTAAAATTATGCCCTAAAAAATGTGCGATTTTCTGATCACAGGAAGTTCCACTGCACCAGGAACTACATACACATCAAACTTTTTTCTTCCTTCATTCTCCGGGCCAGTGCGGTCTTCATCAAAGATGCTGTTCTTTTCTCGGACGAGTCTCTGGATCACTGCTTTATGTCTACAGTAAGGGAAAGGGATTAAAGCACATACATTATACCTACATATATGAGGTGGTATCAACATTTTTCGAGATTAGCTCTGTTTACAAAAAACTCATTTATATATCTACTGTACATTTACACACTATCACATTCAAAATAGTGCCCCTGCACAGCAATACAGTGCTCCTGCCTCCAGTGTTTTGGAATTCTTAGAATACTTTTTGAATGTGTCCTGGAAGTATAGAAGTATGTCAAGCACCTACTGCGATTCATGCTAAACCTCCTTACTGGTGTCAAAAGGTGACCTTTGCACCGGATCTTCATCTTGGGATTTGGCGAGTAAGTTGGAGGCAGAAGTGAGATCATGTGGGTTGGTGGGATGTTCTCTGATGAATATCACGCACAAGTTGCCAAACGGTTTTGAGATTTTTTAAGGGTTGAGCTTAAAGGTCTTCTTGATCTCTCGACGTCTTAAAGTGATCTTTAGCTCTTGAAGCGTGCGTCACTTAAAACCCCCCAAACTACTCGTTGCAGCATCGCCGTTTATTTCTGTGGCAGATTTGCCCAGTTTTCACGCAGAATTTCACGTGTGCTCTTTGTACTAACCTGCTGTCCATGATGAAATCACAGACGTGGTAGGAATAGCATCAGTTACACTATTAGATTTGAAGCTTTTTGATACCACCTCTTACATCACGACTATATGTGTTTGGTGAACATCCATATACAGTTTTACTCATTCTTCTGGGAAGCCAGCTAGCTAGATGTTAAAATTATTTTCTGCACTAAAATTCTTTTTCAAAGATGCATTTTAATGCATTAGATATGCAAAAATTAAGTCTGCCAATAATGTTGTCAAATGATCTCTTAGCACTAAAATGTTTATTTTACTCTACAGACATTTCCAAGTTACAATTTTTTTTACTTATAAAGACAATATTTTATTATTATTTAATTTAGAGCTATCACAAATCCAACTGTGAATCAACATCTGTGTCAAATGAACATGAGTGCAGGAACAGGCTTTTGTTCTGAATTTAAAAATATTTTTTTAAAAATGTATTCACCACATTTATAAATTAAATTTCTGCAATTATAAATATTTCAAAACAAGTCTTGTGATTGTGCCAGGTGGGTTGTTTTTTTTAGTGCTACTGCATTTCGATTTGTTCTTGTATTTTTTCCTCTTTTTTAGGTAACGTGTAAATCCGCTGTAGCTTTCTTCCAGTTCAGCATCCTGGCGAATTACTTCTGGTTGCTGATGGAGGGCATGTACCTGCAGACTCTGCTCGTTCTCACCTTCGTCTTGCAGAGGAAGTACTTCTGGTGGTACATTCTGACTGGATGGGGTCAGTGCATGAATACGATGAGTTCTGGATATATCTCTTACTGTTCCTGGTTAAAGACATACTGTTTAATCTGACCTGCTCAAAGCTAACTTTATTATTAGAGCTACAGTCGAGTATGCTCTTGTATTACCAGGTGTGCCATGGGTTGTCCTTGTTGTTTGGGTGTTGACACGTAATTTTCTATGACAACAGTGGGTACTTAAACCTTGACCAATCATTTACCACACGTAGCACATGTCTAATTGCTTTAATTCATTCTAGGATAGTGGTAGCATAATGGTGGACTTTTGATCTGAAGTAAGTTTAAATCCCAGCACCACCAGGCTGCCACTACTGGGCTCTTGAACAAGGCTTGTGATTGTAAAAAAAATCCTTCTGGTTTTTACAGTTGCTGGGATGACACACATAACATAGGCGTGTGGTGAATAATCAAAGGTCCGATAACAGCATCGCTGTTTGTGAGTAAGGACGTAATAAGTAACGTACTTTATATCAGTGAATTATTGCCAATAACTGATCTTTCATTAATGCTCTGACACCGAGGTTTATATAGACTTTGTGCTTGTTAGGCCAACATTATCATCTCCCTAAATGTGATCCGGATCCTGGTTGAGAAGCTCAAGTCAGCCGGTGTTGGAGGCAATGACACCGGCCATTTCATCTGAGTCGCATAATTGGGTCTGTCTTTAGATCGCAGATCACTGATAGCCTGTCAGTGAGTAGGAAGTAGGAAATTGCTGACATCCATACGCTCATGTACTTTTCAGCCAGCCTGCTAACACGAGTGAACCTGACACGATTTCTAAAAGTATTTTTATGGCGTATTTCTAGCATGTTTATAAACATCTTGTCCTTGTCCTTCCTAATATGTATTGCCAGCAGAATAGCTTAAAAGCTCAGAGTGAACGCGACAAAATTTTCTGGAGAGAATCCATTATGGTTAGAAGTAAAAACAACAACAAAAAAACATTTTGTGTTTGCTGTCAGTGCTAATCACCTACATAACAACAGCTAACCAGACAGAATGTCCCAAAAGAGCACTTTTGAAACAAGTTTCATAAAACTGTCTTTACCAGCACTTGAAAATTCACTAACAAGAGCTAGTGGCAACATTTCTGAAAGGATTTTAGAAAACTATATATTTAAAATTTATTGAACTCTAACTTGTTAAGCTAAAAGCTAACTAATTGAAGACATCAGCTAACCTAACAGGCTGTTCTGAGGGGATTTTAAAGTCATTATACATTGAGAAACATTGATAGTCTTCACTGCTAACGCTAGCTGAGTCGTCACAGAGGCTGATTTGCCAGCACTTTCTAGTATCAATTTTCACTTATACTGCTAGTTATGGAACTATAAGGGCTAATCTGACAGGACTTTGTGTGAATTTATGAAGTCAGTACATGCTAACAATAATGGCTGCTAAAGCTAGCTAAAAGAACTGCATAAGACAATCTAACAGAACTTTTTGAGTAGATTTTTGAGTTATATTGATAAATGCTAATCGGCACTCACTGCTAAAGTTAATTATACACATGAGCTAAACACAAGTGAGGGATTTTTTTTACAGGAGGTTGGCTAAGTCCATATTGTTCTTGATCCCACTGTTTGCAATGCACTACACTGTGTTCACCTTCCTGCCAGAGAACACGGGAGAAACAGCACGACTCTACATTAAGCTTGGCCTGGGTTCCTTCCAGGTGTGTGTGAGAAACCTTTATCCTTAAACTTTAAGCATTTAAACACAAATTCAAAAACATGACATCACCGCAAGAACTTTAATCCTAATTATTAAGATACAAATACAAATTGTTATATATAATGTGCATTTTCATTTATATACATTTGGGCTTTCATCCATTTTCTCCCGCTTATCCGTAATTCGGGTCGCGGGGGCAGTAGTCTAAGCAGGCCCCCGCCTTCAACTGCTGCCCAATCCTCACAGCACTGTCCCTTACGGTCCCTCCTGCAGGTGGTGAGCCCACGGGAAGGCGGCCCCACGTCACTCCGACGTCACGGACCTTGATATTTCCCTCGTAAGGGACTCCCGGAGCATAGAGGGTTAAGGGCCTTGCTCAAGGGCCCAAGAGTGGCAGCTTGGTGATACCGGGGCTTGAACCCCCGATCGGCAACCCAGCGCCTTAACCGCTGGAGCCACCATTCACCCTCTCATTTGGGGGATCAAGTATTATTTAAAACTAATTTTTTGGTGCTACGTAGCGTACTCCTGCACCCTCAATCCGCTATGCCTCCTCGTCGTCGTCCTCATCCACAAAGGGTTTGGGAGCTGGACCAGCCTAACATCAGAAAAAAAAAAAAATAAGACCTAAAAAAATCTTTGATCGGATAACATTCGAGAGAAATGAGATCTCTGAGAAGAAGCAGACGTCCCAAAGTGTGTCAGGGAAAAAAACAAGTTTTACCATTAATTCCATTTTCTACATCTTTTCTAATAACACTCCTGCTGTAGAATTCAGTACATACTACTAACACCCATCTCAGGATCTCAGACACGCATCATGTAATTATTGTGAGTGTCTGTGCAGTTTCTTCCCTCACCTGTGATGTGGACGCTGTGTTGAGAGCCTGACCAAGAGTGCTGTGTATACCGGACAGACCGGCCTTCAATTTGCTATACACTGAACAAAACACATCACACACAATGCCATGATTCATCCTGTGGCACTAAATAAAACTATGTATTTTTAAAAAAAAAATTACATTCAAATCATTATTGTTGCTAGAAAGGACGATACAATAATTTCTTGCCTACAGGCTGATTTCTGGAGGTGTGAATGGGTTGTGGCTGAGTCATGGTCTGCTTTTGGCTAAAGTCTGGATTACTTCAGGCATGCAGCTTTAGAGCCAATTAAGGACTGTAAGCCGTGGTGGTATGTGAGCCAAAAGAACAGCCTGAACTCAGCCCTTTCTGGCCCAGAAAAAATTTGCTCTCTGGGATTGAGCAGTGAAAAGACAATACAGGGTGTAGAATTGAAATCCACAGCTGCCTCATTTCACTGCTCTCCACGAATTGTTTACTTTCTGCACAGGTGGAATGAGAATCCTGTACAATAAATTTACCTCGGCTCTCGGCGCAGAAGCTGCACGGATCGCGTCGACCAGCACCGTGTTCGTGCTCAGGTCGAGCCTCGTAGTGAAGCTCTGCCTGCACTGAGGGCAGACATAAACGCTCAGGTCCCAATAGCTGTTAATGCAGGCTTTGCAGAAGTTTTGGCCACAAGGAAGCGTCACCGGGTCCTTCAGCTCCTCCTGACAGATCGCGCAGTTATACTGGTCCTGTTCCAGAAACCCTGCGTGCGCCATTTCTAAACACCAACACAAACACCAGTGTCTTGTTACTTGTTTATTAATAATTGTGTTCGAACCCTTTCCAAGAATTTAAATTCAAACAATAACGTCTTATGGAAATAACATCTTTTACAAACGAGGACTCGTAGAAAGTACCGTAATTTCTAGACTATAAAGCGCACCCGTATATAAACTGCACCCACTGAATTTGACAAATATTTTTATTTTTAACATAAGTCAGCCACACCTGTCTATAAGCTGCACCTGTCTACACTAATGTACTTTACACAGGCTTTAACAAAAGACACGTTACACACGGTGTAACGGGTGAAATATGTTGCGCTTCTATTAGGAGCATAGGGGTATTTTGGGAAAAGACCGGTGTTACACCGACACAACATGCTCTTCCGGTATTACTGCGTGTGTGGAGACCCAGGATTATGTCCTTTTTATTTTCTGATGCTCATTTCTAAGTTTCTTTGACTAACCCATAACGCTGTTGAAAAGAAAAATAAAAAAGCATGAGTTTTGGAAACCGCTACAACGGCTTGTATCTAAACAGTAGCCGACCGAGAAAGTCATTGTTCACTGTCTTCCTCCTTCCTTTCACAACTACAGTGGTACCTTGACCTACGAGTGCATTAATGTACGAGTTTTCCGAGGTACGAGCGGTCACTCGGTCGATTTTTTTGCTTTGTTACGCTTTGTTAAAATTGAGGTACGAGCTCAAAAAAAAGAAATCCTGGATGAAAATTTTTTTTTGTAGTTTCGATCAGAACTGAGGTTGATTTAACAGATTTAAGTGAAAAAAGTGGAAAAAAATATTGATCTGACATATTTTTACAGCACTTAAAATTAGTGGCTTTTTTCAGCCCGAACAAAAGATCAGGATGGAAATAATTCATGCTGATGCTGCAAAAACCCCTAACCATGTATAAAAGCCAGTTTTTCTCCAGTCTGTGACACATCCAAGCCTGTGATAAATGGTAAAAAAAATTAAAAGTCCAGTTTACAATTACATTTTATATCAAATTTCAATTATTGTGTGTGTTTTTTTCCCATTTATGTGACGTCACTAATTCAATTGCCAATTAAAAATAAAAAATCCTGGATTAATTTTTACAGCATTTAAATTTAGTGGCTTTTTTCAGCTTTTTTCAGCCCGAACAAAAGATCAGGATGGATGCTGTACGGTTAAACTTTCACTTGAGTACAAGTATAAACGTTTTTGCCTTCAAATGTACTTTAGTAATATTAATTTAGTAATGTACTGTAGTAATATTTACCTTCTTCACACAATAACTTTTCAATTTGGGTCAATTAACGCTTTCTCTAATGCATGCCCTGTCTCTCACCCACTGCGATTCCACTAACGTGCCTATTTATAGCACATTTATTCGGAGAGTAAATCTTACTACTGAGAGAGATTAACAAAAATCAACAGAAGTCACAAGTCGCTTCACTTATAGAGTACAAAGCCTCTGGAAATAGTCTTAAAGCGTTTCTGTGGGAGAATATCTCTCAGACTTCTCTCACGCTGCCCCTTTGTTTTACTCCAGTCCTCAAATAAGCTTTTTTCATTCAAGGATCAAAAAGAAGCAGCTCCAAATCATCAAGACATGCAAATCATCCTGATCTCAATATCCTATGACCATAGACATGAAATCTACTGGATCCAGATGTAAAATTTTTTTTTTATGTTTTATGTCACTATGAAAATCTGACTAAAAATAACTTGAAACGAGTCAAATTTATCTCGATGTGCATCTTGAGCAGAGTCCCACCACGTTTAATTAGCACGACAAGGTTAATAGGAGCTCAGCATGGTTAAATATATCTATTTCTGAAGTGCACTGAGGTTAAGGTCTTATTGGATGGCGTTTATTTCAAAAGCACATCCAGAGCAATATTCACTTCTGTTTTTTTGAGCACAAGCCCTAACAGTCAAGTTCTCAGTTGTATAAAATGTGATAACTGCACAAGGTGGTATAAACAAATTTAGACTGGCAAGTGCTTTTGCCGAATGTTCTCCCTCAGACACCTTGAAACCTGGTCAAGTCACCCCTCCTGGTTCACTGCTAAACTGTGATTACTTCTAGGAGTCATTCTGCACAATGAGTCCTACACTTAAAGAGTCAGGATCAAATGATTGTAGAACCCCTGTTTGTACAAAGTTTTATGACAGCATCCTGTAAGGAATAGAAAACTGGTAGATTTTCGTCATGGATTCTATGTATATTAATTAGATTGTTACCATAAGGGATTATTTCTTTACAGCACTCACGTTACAGTATTTATCTCCTGAATCTTGGCCAGAGTCAGAAGCACTACATTAGGAATATCCTTCAAGGGAAGATTTTTAGCATCTTAAAGGTGTCCAGTTAAAGCAGGGTTCAACAAAAGGTTGAACAGAAAGACAGACAGGCAGACAGATAGACAGACAGACAATTGCCCAGATACCATTCAGAGTTTCTCCAATATCTCAGAAAAGTGGTGTTATTGATCTTACAGTTATTTTCCCAGTACTACTGTACATGAACCAGCAGCATTATATATATAGATGGAAAAGGTTGATGACAGGGTGGAGTAGGACAGCACTGTGGATACCCTGTGTTTCCGTCTGGTTCTTGCTCTCTTTCTTCTTGGTCTGCATGCACAGCTCCTGAGCCTTCATGTGCTGAGAGATGATGGCACAGTCAGAGTGGATGGCCTCCACCTGCAGCCCAATCCATATGAAAAAACATATCAGACCCGTAACACTTAGAGGCATAATATAATAATACTACAACACACTTTCTTTCCTGTCTGGAAACATGGTTTAAAATTAAAAATTTTTTTAAATGAAAGTGCAGCATCTTGGGATGCAACCATGTGCCAAGTTTGTTTAATGGAGTAATATCTGTTAAAGAAATCTATAAAATCCACTCAACAGAGTTGCAGGCTGATTTATCTAAAGTTTGTAATCTAGTGTACCAGTGTAGATTTATTATTTTTATAGATAGAGACTTAAAGCACTTTTGTACGTTGCTCTAGACAAAGGCGTCTTCATTAAGGCGATCTGTCAGTAGCATGGAGGTCAAAGTAGCTGGATAATATGTAAATGTAAAAAAAAATGGCTATATATCAGACTCATATTTGATATAAAAAAAAGTTAATAAGCATCCATTTTTAATAGCTTTAAAAAAAAATAAAAAAAAAAGAAAACCTGTCTTTAGAATTATAAAAAAAGACAACAAACTGTTACTTAAAAAAAAAAGGATTTTTATTGTGATTTATTTATAAAAAAAATACTTGATTTCTTTTTGTTAAATATTAATAACTGTATATTCTTTATATCTTTAATTTTTCAAAATAGAACCATTTAATATATTAGAATATTTTCAATAAATATGTAATATAATTATAATAATAATAATAATTAATATTATTATTATTATTATCAATAGTAATAGAAGTAGTAATAATAATAATAATTATTATTATTATTATTATTATTATTAGTAGTAGTAGTAGTAGTTATAATAATCAATATGAAGAAAGACATACATTTACATGATTTTAGTTGTTAACTAAAGTTTTTTTTAAGGGATTTATTTTGCAAATGTATAAGCAGCTCACTTAAAAAAAAAAAACTATATATATATATATACAAACATTCAAAACTTATAAAGCAGAGAGAAGAACTCACCGTTCTCCAGAAACAGGTGATTATCCACACATATAATGTGTCCATGTGCAAACTGGCCATAACAGACCCCCGAGATCCGAGTGGTTTTTATGTAATAACCCCAAATAAATCCACCTTGTAGTCTGGAACACGATGCTCGGACTGACCTCCTCACTCAGAAAAGCGCATCATGCAGGAGAGACTGCAGCTAAGGGCAGGAGAGACACACACACACACACGCCGGCTCACACACTCATACACACATACACACACACTAGCTGATACACTCACATATACTGTACACCAGCCTTTTCTCTGACACACAAATACATACACAGGATTGTACATACTCTGGCTCTTACACACACACACACCGCTTTAGTCTCAATTCACACACTGTCCTAATAAAGTGTGCTTCAAGATAGTCCACTATATTAGAGGATATTTGATTCATACTTTGCTTAAAAGGAGTGTACTGTAGTAAGAAATATATCTCAGGTGACCTCGGAATAATTATTACTTGGCTCAATTTCACTAAGCATTCATTCAGTTTTCAACAAAATTATGAACACAATTCACTGATTTTTACATACAGTCCAATTTTCTTAGTCTTTTGCGTGTCGTTTTGTGTCACGTTTTCCTGTCAGAAGACCTGCCATGTTCCTGTCATCCTTTAGCATGCATGTGTTAGTCTTTATCATGTAGCAAGAATTGTTTTTAATCCAACGTGGGCATCAGTCCATGAGCAGCACTTGCGCTTGTTTTGGTCTTGGCACCGTTTATTCTGACTGTTAATTATATCTTAGCAGACGGAAGCTTGCGATTGCAGTAATTTCGACATGACAAGACTGTGGCATGACCACAGCTTGATGAAACGCACGATCGGAATTAGAAATCCTGGATTTAGAAAATCAAAAAAGCAGCCAGATAAAAACAGTTGTGGCAACATGTTTAGTGTTTAAAGGTTTCACTGTGATGTTTCGTGATAAATTGAATTTATTGAATAGAGGAAACGTATTAATGAAAAATGGCTTAAAAAAAAACAGTTATACAGATTTATATACAGACACCGAACCTGGTGAGGCGATTAGCGTGACAACTTCAAATCATCTCAGAATTTTTTTTCGAAATGAGTCATGTGAACAATACAGCAAAAAGGGTACTTTTATGAGTTATGGAGGGAAAAGGAGTGTTTGTATGACGTTTTTATTATCGAGGCATTTCATGAACAAAATGAACGCTACAGATCGTTTTTGTTTGCTGCTAGCTAGCATTAGTGAGAGAACACAGTGTTGTGTATACACAGCGTATGTATATTATGTACTGTATATAAGGTCTTTAGCTGAAATGTCTTTAGACATCAGCAGAACTGAAACCAGCAGGAATAAACCTGAACCACAGCAAGCGTAAAGCAACTTTTGCAAAAAGGTTTGTTCCGTTTTGACAGAAAAAGTCCAACATGCCTTTACGAAAGACATAAACGCCAGCGAAGATACACACTAGGATGGACAAGCGGTAAGGTGTTGGCCCAAAGCTTTAATATGCAGTTGTCTTGGTGGGTTCAAAGCCCACTTGTAGTACAAGCATGAAGTCACTTTGCAAAAAGGTCCTTTTCTTGATTAACACAAGCTCAAGTTTTGTTATTAAATGACTACATTTAATAACACACACACACACACACACACACACACACACACGGAGACACACGCACAAACACACACACAAACACAGAAATACTAGCAAATACTAGACAATTAAAAAAAAGAAAAAACCTGAGCGAAATGAATGGGAATCGCCATAGGAAAATGCAGAAATTCACCTTTCTATCCACAGCTCTATTTCATGGTCTCTTTACTCCACCTAGTTGGCAACAGTAAAAAACGCAAATATAAACTCTTTCCAACAGAGGTCACTAATAACTTTTAAGAATGCATGCATATATAATGTAATTTTGGAGCAATTAAAAGATGTCGTTATAATGGGAGTCAATGGGGGAAAATCATCAAAATAATTTCAACTGATGCTGTAAAAAGACTAAGCACGCATAAAAGTCAGTTTTTTCCCAATCTTTCACACATCCAAGCCTTTGATAAATGGTAAAAAAAAAATCCAGCATACAATTACGTTTTATATCAAATTTCAATTATTTTGTGTGATTTTTTTTCCATTTCTGTGACGTCTCTAATTTAATTGGCAATTAAAATTAAAAATCCTTGATTAAATACCATTTTTTTGTAGTTTTGATTAGAACTGAGGTTGATTAACAGATTTAAGTGAAAAAAGTGGAAAAAAATATTGATCTGACATTTTTACAGCACTTACATTTAGTGGCTTTTTTCAGCCCGAACGAAAGATCAGGATGGATGCTGTACGGTTGGGCAAAGGATATATATATATATATATATTTATATCCTTATAATTATATATATACACACACACACACACTTACTCACACACACACACACACACACACGCACACACATGCACACACATACAGATATATACATATATATAACTCACAAAATCGACCATTTTAGTATATCGTCTCAAAGGACGATCTACTATAGAAAATATTATAGAAAATATACTTGGATATATTTTTATATATTTGTTATATATATATATATATATATATATATATATATATATATATATATATATATATATATATATATATATATATTCCCTAGTTGTTTTTCCCGGCACAAAAAGTTGCCGGAACATACCACTTTCTTTGTAGGGGTGAACAATATGTTTCTAAACTTTCGTGTTTTGCAAAAATGTCTCTCTCTCTCTCGACTCATTATCCGATAGATCAAAAGAAAAAAACATCTTAACAATACATTCACTGTTTTAAATCAATGCATGCCATCCAATATGCGACTAAAAGAATTTGGCAAATTTGTCGGCCTCCCCTCTTTCGTGGATAAGTTCAGCAGGCCGTACGAAGCGCGCCATTTTCCGAGCAAACTGTGGTGTGAGAGAATTTTAGAAGTAAGTGAAATAAACTGTCTGTATGGCGACAAGGTTAAGGCGGTGTGTTAAAAAAAGAAAAAATGTCGGTTATAACTTGTTTCTAGAGATGTTTAAAATGTTTTAAAGTTGGTTTTGTCGCCACGTGGCTGGAACTGAAATGGCTTGAAGCTGTCAGGAAGTCTATCTATAGCCGGAGACACTGAGCTGAGCAGAGCACATACCCGCTAACCTGATACTTACTTCTAATTACAACTAATACAAATATATATAAACACTTATTTACATATATTTATCTAAACATTACAATATAAACACTTATTTACAGTTGTGGCAACATGTGACCGTGCAAAAACTCATAACTCGCACTATACTCTATATATATATACTCATTTTATATATTTATATATATTACATTACTGACTGAATAATTATTCAACAATCAAGCTAAATTTGTAATTTTATTATTATTTTTATTATTATCATTAAAGATGTGGTGCATAACTTAAGGAACTCAAATAAACATTGCCCCAATATAAAGTAATATCAACTTCATTCACATGGATTTGCATGCAAACTTAAAGTTTATAAAAATACATTTTACTACTTTTTGGATATCTATTCAATAACCAAGCCTATTATTATTATTATTATTATTATTATTATTAATAATATTATTATTATTGTAATTGTTATTGTTCAGGATTATTCTGTAGGCATCAGATTTATGTTCACCTTCGAGAAAATTCTTTGGAAAATCCGTCATTTATTTATTTATGTTGCACCACGACGCCTCCGAGTTCTCGATTCTAATTGGTTGGAGGTTAAAGATCAATCAATATTAACCTTTGTCCAACCTTTGTATCCATCCTGATCTTTTGTTCGGGCTGAAAAACGCCACTAAATTTAAATGCTGTAAAAATTAATCCAGGATTTTTTACTTTTAATTGCCAATTGAATTAGTGACGTCACATAAATAGGAAAAAAACACACACAATAATTGAAATTTGATATAAAATAAAAAACTGGACTTTTATATTTTTTTTACCATTTATCACAGGCTTGGATGTGTCACAGACTGGAGAAAAACTGGCTTTTATACATGGTTAGGTTTTTTGCAACATCAGCATGAATTATTTCCATCCTGATCTTTTGTTCGGGCTGAAAAAAGCCACTAATTTTAAGTGCTGTAAAAATGTCAGATCAATATTTTTTTCCACTTTTTTCACTTAAATCTGTTAAATCAACCTCAGTTCTGATCGAAACTACAAAAAAATTTGTAATCCAGGATTTCTTTTTTTGAGCTCGCACCTCAACAAAGCAAAAAAATCGACCGAGTGACCGCTCGTACCTCGGAAAACTCATACATTAATGCACTCGTAGGTCAAGGTACCACTGTAGTTGTGAAAGGAAGGAGGAAGACAGTGAACAATGACTTTCTCGGTCGGCTACTGTTTAGATACAAGCCGTTGTAGCGCGTTGAGTCTGGGTGAAGGGAGAGCTCACTAACTCCAGTTACAACAGAAATCATATAAGCACAGACAGGTTTCCAAAACTCGTGCTTTTTTCTTTTTCTTTTCAACAGCGTTATGGGTTAGTCAAAGAAACTCCTGGGTCTCCACACACGCAGTAATACCGGAAGAGCATGCAGTGTCGGTGTAACACCGGTCTTTTCCCAAAATACCCCTATGCTCCTAATAGAAGCGCAACATATTTCACCCGTTACACCGTGTGTAACGTGTCTTTTGTTAAAGCCTGTGTAAAGTACATTAGTGTAGACAGGTGCAGCTTATAGACAGGTGTGCACGCAGGGTTTCTGGAACAGGACCAGTATAACTGTGCGATCTGCCAGGAGGAGCTGAAGGACCCGGTGACGCTTCCCTGTGGCCACAACTTTTGTAAAGCCTGCATTAATGGATATTGGGACCTGGGAGATTATGTTTGCCCTCAGTGCAGTCAGAGCTTCACTACGAGGCTCTACCTCCGCACCTGTGCAGAAAGTAAACAATTCGTGGAGAGCAGTGAAATGAGCCGGCTGTGGATTTCAATTCTACACCCTGTATTGTCTTTTCACTGCTCAATCCCAGAGAGCAAATTTTTTTCTGGGCCACAAAGGGCTTGTCAGGCTGCAGACGCGGAAGCCGATATAATCCGATCATTGTCCTTTTATTTCAAAAAACCGTACAACACAAAAACACTCATAAGCCGTTGAAAACAACAAACAAAGACATCTGCTCGATACGCGTTGTCCGCTATGAGTTCGAATGTCCCAAGCATAATCCATAAAGCCTTCGGCAATGAGTAATCCAAGTCGGAAGTGTAATTCGCATATACAGCCGGCGGTCGAGCAGCCACGCGATTGTCAAGCTTGACAATATAACGACCGACAGCCTGTGACTCAAGAACGTGAGTTTATGTAGTCTGATCTTTCATGAGCCACAGCTGTCGGTAATCTTGGGAAGCAGCGTGACTGCTATCGAGGGGGGCGTGGCAGGGTGGATCTCTGACAGCTACAGACGGGGGCGTGGCAGGGTGAATCCCTGACAGCTACAGAGGGGGGCGTGGCAGGGTGAATCCCTGACAGTACCCCCCCCTCCAGGGGCGACACCTGACGCCCCAAAACCCACATATGCCAGGCGGGCCAGGGCACTCCGAGGAAGGCCTCCTTAGACGCCTGGGAGCAACGGAGGCCTGGTGAGCATCCTCTGCGGAGAGCCGGCATGGGACAACACCTTGCAGGAGGATCCGGAACGGAGCCACGCCCTCGGTGCTGACGGGAGGCTGAGTAAAGCCCCTGGCGGGGATTGGAGCCGGAGCGATCTCCATGGCGGGGAACCGGAACTGGACGCCAACCATGACAATGACCGGGGAGTGGAGGACGTCCCGGGCGGAGACCAGGAACGTCGTACCACCCTCTGAGGGACCTGGAGGACCGCCGTCGCCGTCAGAGGGACCTGGAGGACCGACGTCGCCGTCAGAGGGACCTGGAGGACCGACGTCGCCATGCGGGGATCCTGTGGGCGATCCGTCGTCCTGAAGAGGACCTGGGGGCGAGACGTCGCCCTCTGTGGAGCTTGGATGCGATCCTTCGCCCTGCGGGGAGCTTGGATGCGATCCTTCGCCCTGCGTGGAGCCTGGATGTGATCCTTCGCCCTGAAGAGGACCCGGGGGCGAGCCGTCGCCTTCTGCGGAGCCCGGGGGCGAGCCGTCGCCTTCTGCGTGCGCTGGAGGCGAGCCGTCGCCTTCTGCGGGCGCTGGAGGCGAGCCGTCGGCTTCTGCGGGCGCTGGAGGCGAGCCGTCGCCTTCTGCGGGCGCTGGAGGCGAGCCGTCGCCTTCTGCGGGCGCTGGAGACGAGCCGTCGCCTTCTGCGGGCGCTGGAGACGAGCCGTCGCCTTCTGCGGGCGCTGGAGACGAGCCGTCGCCTTCTGCGGGAATGTGGGGTGAGCCGTCGCCTTCTGTGGGACTGTGGGGTGAGCCGTCGCCTTCTGCGGGACTGTGGGGTGAGCTGTCGCCATCGGTGGAACCCGGGGGCAGCGGTTCAACTTCCCTTTCGCAGTCCTGGAGCCGGGGTGAGTGCAAAGGGAAACCCCTGGGCGTAGGGGCGCTCCTTGGGACCCTTAGGAGCAGATTGGAGCCTACTGAGCAGCCTGGAAATGAGGTGAAGCCTGCCTGGAGATCCACGAGCGGAGAAGGGCTCGCCTGGAGGTCCACGACATTAGTGGAGCTCTCTTTGGGACACTGAAGCGGAGACGAGCTCGTGGGGTCGCTCGGAGGCGGAGACGAGCTCTCGGGAGAAGCCTGGAGCGAAGACGAGCTCTCGGGAGGAGCCTGGAGCGGAGTTGTGCCCTCTTGAGGAGCCTGGAGCTGGGCGGAACCCTCTTGAGGGACCTGGAGCTGGGCGGAGCTCTCTGGAGGGACCTGGAGCTGGGCGGAGCTCTCTGGAGGGACCTGGAGCTGGGCGGAGCTCTCTGGAGGGACCTGGAGCTGGGCGGAGCTCTCTGGAGAAACCTGGAGCTGGGCGGAGCTCTCTTGGAGGTCCTGGGGTGGAGCCGAGCTTTCCGTGGGCGAGATGTCACCTTGGAAGGGGCTCTGGGATGTTGCGTCGTCTGGAGAGGGACTCGGAGGAGTCACTTCGCCTTCTGTGACCAGAGGTGTCGGCGCGGCGCTCTCGTGACGACTCTGTGGCGGGAAAGCATGCTCCTGGAGACTCTGTGGCGGCGCGGCGCTCTCGTGACGACTCTGTGGCGGGAAAGCATGCTCCTGGAGACTCTGTGGCGGGAAAGCATGCTCCTGGAGACTCTGTGGCGGCGCGGCGCTCTCGTGACGACTCTGTGGCGGGAAAGCATGCTCCTGGAGACTCTGTGGCGGCGCGGCGCTCTCGTGAAGACTCTGTGGCGGCGCGGCGCTCTCGTGAAGACTCTGTGGCGGCGCGGCGCTCTCGTGAAGACTCTGTGGCGGCGCGGTGCTCTCGTGACGACTCTGTGGCGGGAAAGCATGCTCCTGGAGACTCTGTGGCGGCGCGGCGCTCTCGTGACGACTCTGTGGCGGGAAAGCATGCTCCTGGAGACTATGTGGCGGCGCGGCGCTCTCGTGACGACTCTGTGGCGGGAAAGCATGCTCCTGGAGACTCTGTGGCGGCGCGGCGCTCTCGTGGAGACTCTGTGGCGGCGCGGCGCTCTCGTGAAGACTCTGTGGCGGCGCGGCGCTCTCGTGAAGACTCTGTGGTGGCGCGGCGCTCTCGTGAAGACTCTGTGCCGGCGCGGCGCTCTCGTGAAGACTCTGTGCCGGGAAAGCACGCTCCTGGAGACACTGTGGCGGCGTGGCACGCCCACGGGAACCTCGGAACAGAGCGGCACGCCTGTAGAAGCTCTGTGACGGCATGGTGTGCTCGCCGACGCTCGGAGATGGTGTGGTGCATCCACGAGAACCCCGGAACACAGCAGCACGCTGGTAGAGACCCTGAGATGAAGCAGCCCTCTCATCAAAACATTGGGGCTGAGCTGCAGGCTCATGGGAGATCCGGCACGGAGCCGCGTGCTCTTGAGAACCTTGGAATGGAGCACCTTCCTCCTCAAGGGGACTGTAGTGGAGATCCACCACCTCTATCCCCAACTTCCCCAGAAGCAGCCCGCTGAATTCGGCGAGTGAGCCGAATTTGCCCCCTTTGGCGCTCCATAGTGAGCTGGCTTTGGCAAGAACTTCTCCAGACAGGAGGGAAATACAGAGGGCAATCTTGGCTCGTTCGGAAGGAAACCGGGAAATGTTAACAGCCACATACTCGCCGATGCCTTGCAGAAATCCGCCCAATTCGTCTTTTTTCCCCAAGTAACGAGCCGGTAATCCCCTCGCGCTCTCTGAGGGGCGTGGCGCAGCCGCGCTCTCATGATCCGGCTTCTGTGGATCTGAACCGCGAGAAGCGGCACTGAGCTTCCGGAGGAAATCCGAAGCCGGGTTCAGCTGCCGATCCGTTGCGGTCGGAATCGCGGAATGGCGAATCCGCGTTCGGTATAGGTCGGTCGTTCTGTCAGGCTGCAGACGCGGAAGCCGATATAATCCGATCATTGTCCTTTTATTTCAAAAAACCGTACAACACAAAAACACTCATAAGCCGTTGAAAACAACAAACAAAGACATCCGCTCGATACGCGTTGTCCGCTATGAGTTCGAATGTCCCAAGCATAATCCATAAAGCCTTCGGCAATGAGTAATCCAAGTCGGAAGTGGAATTCGCATATACAGCCGGCGGTCGAGCAGCCACGCGATTGTCCAGCTTGACAATATAACGACCGACAGCCTGTGACTCAAGAACGTGAGTTTATGTAGTCTGATCTTTCATGAGCCACAGCTGTCGGTAATCTTGGGAAGCAGCGTGACTGCTATCGAGGGGGGCGTGGCAGGGTGGATCACTGACAGCTACAGACGGGGGCGTGGCAGGGTGAATCCCTGACAGCTACAGAGGGGGGCGTGGCAGGGTGAATCCCTGACAGGGCTGAGTTCAGGCTGTTCTTTTGGCTCACATACCACCACGGCTTACGGCCCTTAATTGGCTCTAAAGCTGCATGCCTGAAGTAATCCAGACTTTAGCCAAAAGCAGACTATGACTCAGCCACAACCCATTCACACCTCCAGAAATCAGCCTGTAGGCAAGAAATTGTTGTATCGTCCTTTCTAGCAACAATAATGGTTTGAATGTAATTTTTTTTTAAATACAGAAAGTTTTATTTAGTGCCACAGGATGAATCATGGCATTGTGTGTGATGTGTTTTGTTCAGTGTTAGGTAAATGGAAGGCCCGTCTGGCCGGTAAACAAAGCACTCTGCAGCAAGAGATTGAGAGTCTGACGCAGGATCCCAACACAGCGTCCAGAAACTGCACAGACACTCACAATAATTACATGATGCGTGTCGGAGATCCTGAGATGGGTGTTAGTAGTATGTACTGAATTCTACAGCAGGAGTGTTATTAGAAAAGATGCAGGAAATGGAATTAATGGTAAAACCTGACACACTTTGGGACGTCTGCTTCTTCTCAGAGATCTCATTTCTCTCGAGGTTTAATGTTATCCGATCACAGATTCTTTCAGGTCTTATTGTTTTTTTCCTGATGTTAGGCTGGTCCAGCTCCCAAACCCTTTGTGGATGAGGACGAGGACGAGGACGACTCTTAATCACTCTGATAAAAAAATCCAGCACTTGTGTTTAGCTCATGTGTATAGTTCCTGAAAATGAGTTTCAGAAAAGTCTTCTTCACTAGTTCTTAGAGTAACATACATTATTCATCAATTATGACGTTTTTATATTAATTTTGTAACAACATTGCCTGGGCTGTCTTCCTGTCACGTAGACTTATGTCTGTGACCAAAATGTCTGTTTTAACTATAGTTTACTAATACCAGTTCTTACACACACACACACACACACACACACACACACACACACACACACACACACACACACACACACACACACACACAATATCAGCCAATGTCATTATTTTACAATGTATTTAAAAACGTTTTTGTCCATTTGTAGTTACATTTCTGATAAATGTGCACAAAACGTTGTTATATGCTTTAGCAGCAGTAAACAGTTTTTTCTTACCTTTCTATGCATTTTCATTATAATAGTAAGATTAAAAAAAAACCCATCTAAAAATCTTTTCTAAAAAAAAAAGGTAAAAAAAACAGTTTAATGGTATCAAGAAACTAATAAGCTCTCTATCATAAAGTTCTTACTTCACAAACCTTAAAATCCCCAGCTTTACCTCTGAATAATAAAAGTGCTGACAGAGAATCTCCTTCCAAAACGTAAGTAAAGTAAGTAAGTAAAGATTTTTAATACTCACAGAAAATGTCACTATATCCACACATCCACACATCTGCAACAAAAAATAGTTTTTATTTAATGGCTCTGATAATCATTTTAATACATAATCAGTGTTTGCTCTGGAAATATTTTCAATAAAGCATGTTAACCAAAAGTATTATTTTTTTTCTACCCTTGGGTGACTGTTTTTGAAAACAGTCCTGAGTCCTTTGGGTTTTGCAATATTACACGCAGTGAAGCCAAAATCAACACAGTCTTCAAACACAAACGGATAAGAAGTGGTTTGTCAATTTATTTTACAATTTTATTTTAGTTAACAATAAGCTTATATGTAAATGATGATTTACATTTTAAAGATAAAAATGTAAGATTAAGGGGATTTCAATCCAAATTTGACAAATTTTAATGTCATATCCCTCTCTTGAGGCATGACACGGTTCCTGGTTGGCACAAGCGCTGCTTCCATGTGTTTTTGAGTCCATGGCATGTGATTTGTTTTTTTTGTTTTTTGATCTCACAAGTTCTAATGTGAGAAATTTTTGAGTTTTCTGGGTCTAGACTAAAGCCTATATGGCAGCATTGATCGAGTATAGGGAAATGATTCTTTTCACTGAAGTAAACTTCATAAAAGTGTTTATTTCTTTTAATTTTAATGATTATAGCTTACAGTTAATGAAAACCCCATATTCAGTATCTCAGAAAATTAGAATATTACTTAAGACCAATTAAAAAAAAGATTTGACACAGTTTGTCTACTGTAAAGTATGAACATTTAGAGCACTCAATACTTGGTCGGAACTCCCTTTGCATGAATTACTGCAGCAATGCAGTGTGGCATGGAGGCAATTAGTCTGTGGCACTGCTGAGGTGTTATGGAAGCCCAGGTTGCTCTAAATGTGGACCACAGCTCTTCTGCTTTTTTGGTGTCTACCATCTGTCTCTTTACAATACCACATAGATTCTCCATGCGGCTTAGGTTTGGCGAGTTTGCCGCTCAATCAAGCACAGAGATACAAAGGTCTTTAAACCAGTTGTCAGTTCTTTTGGCAGTGTGAGCAGGTGCCAAGTCCTAGAGCGGTAGCTCTTGAAACACTTACTCCAGCTGCAGTCCACTTCTTGTGAAACTCCCCAAATTCTGGAATGGGCTTTATTTCACCTTTTTTGTACCACATCTTTTTCTTTCCATTCAACTTTCCATTAATGTGTTTGGATACAGCATTCTGTAAACAGTTAGCTTCTTTAACAATGACCTTGTCTATTACCCTCCATGTGCAGGGTGTCAATGATCGTCTTCTGGACAGCTGTCAAGTCAGCAGTCTTTCCCATGATTTTCTTACCTACTTAACCAGACTGAGACACCATTTAAAGGCTCAGGAAACATTTGCTGGTGTTTTGAGATAATTAGCTGATTAGAGTCTTCACTTTCTTTTTACCTTTTCATAATATTCTCATTTTCTGAGATTTGGGTTTTCATTAGCTGTAAACCATAATCATCAAAATTGAAAGAACTAAACACTTGAAATATATCAATCTGTGTTTGTAATGAATGTATATAATATATAAGTTTCACTTATTGAATTGAATGAATGAAATAAATAATTTTTTCAAAGTTAATCTAATTCATTGAGAAGCACCTGTATTAATATATATATAACTTTGTAAAGCTGTACACAAGCATCCACAGACACTTCTCTCTGGTACTGAGAAACATTTTCAGGAAGTGCAACAGATTCTACGGGACCAATTACACCAAGAGGTAGGGGAGTATTTTCATTTACCTGCTATCATTAAACAGTGACAGGCTGTGGATTTCACACCTAGGCCTTTAGGTGTGTCTTATATTAATTAGTTCACCTCTTAATAGCATCAATATATAGCCACGGCTATAGAAAACATCAATGTTATAGTGATATGCAGTATAACAGACGGCTGCATGACAGGCAGGTATCTCATACAGCGAATATCAATGCCAATAATGAACACTTTGTTTTCAATGCTTTTTTGTAGACATTTTCTGAGCATTTAGGTTTTCCTGGGGATTTGAAATTAAGTAAAATTTTGTGTTTCTGTGTAAATTCTACATCAAAGAAAACATAAAAGTATAAAAAAAATATATAAAAAAAGCTTAACAGCTGTTTGGAACTGCTTTTCTTACAATGTCCAGCTTTCCAAATTCCTGTATTGTAAATGTCCTTGTAAGCTTCTAACTAAACTAATTGTTTCTCCTCTGTCAGTCATTGTGGAATGAAAAAAAAGGCTTAAGAGACTGTATGTATTACTGTAATATAACAATATAATCATGTGACATTCTCACTGTAAGGTAAGGACCTCAGGTGTATAATATAAGGAGTATAATATGCCACTTCTGTAAACGTTTATACACAATACCTTTTAAAACATCATGTTGGCATGTGTGAATAAGTGGAGATTCTGTATTACATTGGAACAGGGATGTTCATTTCCCCAACAATAACACTGGATAAAAAGTATTTTTTTTATGTCATTGGGTTGTCAGTTATAATAAAAGTAATGTAGTGAGCTGACATTTTACTTTTTAAGAAAACAGATGTCTTTTTAAAGAAAACTTCTATATAATAATCTTTCTTAGAATGTAATGAATAAAATCAGCAAACAGTTATTTGTTATTATACACAATGTAAAATGGTAGTGACCATTAACTTATTTATAGCTCTGACGGTGTGGTGGAAACCTCAGTTTAGAGTAGCACAAATGAAACAGCTAGAAAATCTGTCTGAATCGCAAGGTATGAACTGATGCCTGTTCCTATTATAGCAGCTACCTGTTCCTTTATCAGCTTCTCCTTTTCACTCTACTGAAATAAATAAGACGAACATAATACTAACTTCAGACACACTATGGTTTGAGACCATGTAGTATAGGTTGCTACTTGAGCTTCTACAGACAGAGGAACAAGTTCACAGAGGAACAGGACACAAAAAAACAACATTTTCAACATCAGAACATGAGCAGCATGAGCAGCATTTTTATTTTTATTCTGATCATTTTAAGTAAGTACATTTCTCAGGCATTCTTCTATCCTATTTTACATTTATATAAAGAATAAAGCATTGATACATCAAAAGCATAAAATACTAAAGTAATGTATCAAAGATCAGTGATATATTATCAAAATTGTTATTGTCACTGAGGACTAATTGTGTTTTTCTGTTTTGATTGCAGATGTTGTCATTTCTCATTCAGCATACAGACAGTTAAGTCTTCAAACTGGAGCATCTGTTACCATCCCATGTCCTTATGATAGGAAATATATACATCATAAGAAATACTGGTGCTATGATGCTGCTGCAGCGTACAATTACTGCACAATTCAGGCGTATGCCAACGAGACACAGGGGAAAGTGACAGTAACTGATAATCCAGCTGAGAGTCTCTTTACTGTGACTATGAAAGATCTCCAGACAGGAAACACTGGATCATACTGGTGTGCTGTAGAGATAGAAGGAATAACACATGATGTTATAGAACAACTTTATATCACAGTAAAAGCAGGTATTAAGTTACAATCTGCAAATAATTAGTTAATTTTGCAGTGTTATGCTGATAAAGATTAATTATACATAACTGACAATATATTTATGTTCAGATCCTGATCTGTCTGTGAGGGAGAGCAGAGTGAGTGGTGATGAAGGAGGCAGCGTCACAGTTTAGTGTCTCTACAGCGCTGCGTATCAGAACACACAGAAGAAGTGGTGCAGATTCAGAGACAGAAGCTGCAACTCAGTGAGGAGGACTGACACATCCCATAATTCAGCAGTGCACATCAGTGATGATGGGAAAAGTTCATTCAGTGTGCAGATGAGTGGACTGAAGAAGAGTGATGGTGGCTGGTACTGGTGCAGTGCAGGAGATCTGGAGGTTCCTGTTCACATCAGTGTCCGTGATCCACCTCCAGGTATCATCACAAACACTGATCCCTACTTTAACTAATGATGAGATAAAACTCACACTATTTATTTTTATTTTTCTTAGTTGTGACTACAGCAGTGACTACAATCCCTCACCATGTCACTACACACACGTAAGGAAAGACCCATTTTATTTAGACACGCTGTTTTTCTATGCAGATTTACAGAGTTTGTATATTTATTAACTTATTGAAAGAAGAATGTGAACAATTCCTTCCCGTGGGCTCACCACCTGCAGGAGGGACCGTAAGGGACGGTGCTGTGAGGATTGGGCAGCAGTCGAAGGCAGGGGCCTGCTTAGACTGCTGCCCCCGCGACCCGAATTACGGATAAGCGGGAGAAAATGAATGAATGAATGAATGTGAACAATTCTAAACTCAACACAAGCCTGAAACTATTACTAAATAATAATAAACCTTTTAAATATAAATAGTAGATATAAATAGGAATAATAGAGAAGAAAACATTAATATGAGGAAAATCATGAAAAGCAGCACATGGAGTTAACATCAACAGCATCATGGCACAGACATGCATCATTCTCTCTCATGCATCTCTCTCTCTCTCTCTCTCTCTCTCTCTCTCTCTCTCTCTTTCTCTTTCTCTTTCCTTCTATTCAGTTACTCTGCACTGCAAACATCACTTACAGTCACTGTGAATACTTATTTTAGGCAATTCCTCACCTCTGCGTTGAGCAATAAAATTCACCTCTAGCTGTAAATTATACCTTCCATAATTGTGCCTAAATAATGCTGAAATTATTTGTACTCATCCTTGTGCTAACCTGTAAGTTGGGTTTTAATGATGATCGAGCTCCTTAACTCATAATCAAGAACAAGAGTTCATGCTTGTTTATAATTAAGTGGCCAAACACATAAGTGGCTTAGACATTCTTTCTTTAATGCACCCTGTGACCATCTTGGATTTTGTCAAAACCCCTTTTTTCCCACTATAAATCTTAATCTATATATCAGCCAGCGCATTAAAATATTTTGTAACAGTGCCACCTATAGGTGAATGGTTACAATAGCATGCCATTCTTCCACCACTCCATGGTACTACAAGTACAGTTTACAGATTTCCTGTAGTTAATAACTTATGGATATGTATGAAGTAAATTATTTCACATAGCCAAGCCTTGCTTTCAGAATTTTTATTTTTTACGTTTTTAACAGATTCGTCTCACAGCCCACTTCAGGTAAAATCCGCTGTAGATTTTGCAGAGAATTAGCTCAACCTTTTAACACGTTTCTAATTTTATTTATTTCTCACCTACAGCAGCATCTGAGATTACAGCTTCTAATAGTAAAACCATGTGAGTGTCTATACAATATTCAAAATAATTGTGGGCCATGTGCTGCCAAAGCTTTAGCACCATCATTTCAATCAATTACTCTTGAATCCCTTTGTCAAATGTAATGCCTCTGCTTTCCTTTGACTGCTTAAGCCACAGTTTTTACTTATTTTTGCATGTGCAAATCATTGACTGATACTTGGCCCCCAAAATCCTGCTTGAAACTCTAATTAGTTTTAATTCCTCGTTTTATTTATTTTTTTATTCCCTTCCTGCTGTTTACTGCATTCGTCTCAGCTCTTGTGTTTTCTTGTGTTCACGTTTTTTGTTGATCTGTGTTTTACCACTTTATGAGATTTCACTTTGAAGCAGTTAACTTACTAACAAAAGTATTTATGGTCCTAAGAAGAATAAAATATACTTCTGATTACAACAAGGTGCATTAAGCAATAAGGTGGTGGTACAACAAGGTGGTGCTTGCAGGTAGCACACAGTTACCTCACAACTTCAGGGTCCATGATTTGAACCTGAGTCCTGGTTACTGTCTGTTCATTTTCTGTGACCTCTCAGAAGCATGGCAGTAGGGTAAAATTAAAAACCTTTCACACAGCAATTATTTATTCTCTTTAGAGACTGATGTACTCTGTTGTTGGAAGGAAACTGTGGGTGATGCCCCAGAAGAGTGGAGGGAATTATAAGAGTAAATTGGGACTAAATGTGGAATGTGATGTTTAAAAAGCACATACCACACTTATGACTGAGTGTCCACAGACTTTTGGCAATACAGTGTATCTATGTATTTTTATATATCAATCACCTCTGTGTATAAATGCAAGGATTGAAATGGATATGTCTAATGAATATTTTAATACATTTTGTTTTGTCCCTCGTTAATGTTTTACTTATAATAAACAAATTAGAAACTATATTATATAAATGTTTTAAGGTTTTAGCATGCCTATAGGGAGTTCAGCCTCATCATTTAGGATGGAAAGCCCATGTTACAAGCAGGGATAAACTGTAGTGTGGTCTGAGGTCAAATGCGTTTTGTATTTTCTTTGTGTCTTGGTGCTCTAAAGCCTGTCCGCATAGAAAAAAAACGGATTGGTCTTGTTAGCAAAAAGAGAGACCAATCAGGATACACTCAATCGATCTTTTGGTCTCTCAGAACCTGTAAAGTATAAGAATATTTGGGTCTCTCACACTATTTCAATAAAAAAAAACATGGAATTGTATTGTAATTTGCGGGTATCGGGGGCTGCTAGCAATATGCGCAAGTCTTCCGAAACTTCTGGGAATGGTGGGATGTCTGAGTTCAGGGAATGTGCAAACATTTAAATAGGACAGACTCAAATCAAAAACATAAGCGAAACAATTAAAAAAACAAATATACAACCAAATAAGAAGCCTTAATAACCACTAGTAACAAAATCAGAGATTTTACTTCAAGTTGTCTTTGTAAATAAAATCCTTTTTATAGTGTGTATGGCTGTGTGTGTATGTGTGTTTGAGTCTGCAGTGGCCATTTTTGTAGGATATGGGGTTTGTTGGGAACTGGAGTCTAAACCTGTCTAGGAGCTCAGAAATGTTGGTGTTATTAATGGCCCCCTCAGGGTGGTGCAAACACTTACAGCAGGGGTGTCAAACTCAAATTTACAGTGGGCCAAAATAAAAAAAAACTGAGACGAAGTCGCGGGCCAAACTCAATATTTATTGAAAAATTGACTGCAATTGCGCACATTTTCCGTCTCTCCAGATATGTAATTTTGAACCTTTTCATATGGAAACAAACTTTAGTTTTGCATAAACATTAAATCTGGAACAACCAAAGTTTATTATTCTAAACACATGAGAAATTAAATTTAAATAAAACACATATCTGTGATATTCGTTTCTTATTATGTCTCTCTCTATCTGTAGAATTACAAATTCCTTTATAATGTAAATCTTTTTTCACAGGCCAACAACAAAAGCAAAAATAATAATAATTTCCTTCAATTAAAAAAAAAGCAATCTTTCAACCATTAACAGTCCATGCCTTGGAGTAGGAAAAGTGCATAAAGACAACATTCTTTCAAGCTCAGTTTGCTACACTATGATTTACTCTGATTGGTTGAAGTCAGATACCTGGTATCATTTCTTAGATGCAAGTGCATCATGTCTGGGGTTTAGGCCCTGAGCTGAGGAACTCCTCAGGATTGAGTGAAGGTGTTCATCAGTGAGACTCCTGAATGGGGTTTTGTTCATCTTCATGAAAGAGAGCAGTTGCTCACAAAGATATGTGCTGGTGAACATAGAGAGATTTGAGCAGCTTGGGCACGGAGTTGGAGCAGTGTGTCAGGGAGGAAACATGGAAACTGTGCAGCACACACAGAGTCGTACTTTGACTCGAGCGTGTCTCTACACTGGAGTTCAATCAGCTCCATTTGGAGGTTGGTTGGTGCGCTTTCCACGTCAACCACAAACGGATTACTGAGCAGTTCAAATCTGCATTTCTGGGCTTCAAAGTCGGCAAATCGCTAACCCAAGTCGGGTAAATTCAGCGCTGAGTACGCAGAGTTTTTTGGCGGTCTCGACTGACACGCTAACGCACTAACAAGCATTCTGGGATTTGTAGTATTAGCGGTGTATGCGCTATATACTGGCAGGCCAGCTCTAATACACATTTGATATGATCTCGAGGGCCAAATATAATTACACCGCAGGCCTGAGTTTGACACCCCTGACTTACAGCGATTGAAATGAAGTAAACTAGAACATCTCTACCGAATATATCAAATGTTCGCATTGTAAGGCATGGAAGACGTCGTTTCCTGTTATAACAACTAAAAAACGTTTCTTCATCAGCTTTACTTTCATTTTACAGAAAGTAATAAAAAAAAAAGTCAAAACTTTTGCCGTGCTGTTTTTTTAACCTATGGTGAAGGTAACAGGAAGAGGAACTGCTTGAGTTTTGACACAGTAACAAGTTCACAGAAAAGCAGAATGCGAGAAAATCTACAAACAATTCCAACATGAGCTGCATTTACACTTCAGTGTCCGTGATCCACCTTCATGTATCACACTGATTCCTATTTTAACAAATAGAGATGAAAAACACTGAATTTTTCTTAGATTTAAAACTTTTTTTTTTCTTCCAAAAATATGAGATAAAAAAAATTTATATTGACGTATTCAAGCTTCTAATTTTCTGCCTTTTTCTGTTATGTTTTAAACAGATCTGCTGTGAAACATAATCAGATGTACATATTCACATGAGTGAAGCTGTGGTTCTTCACATGTTTCTAATTTTAAATAATTTCTCAGCCACAACAGAGGCTGTAGTGTCTAGCAGTGATGAAACAACAGAAGTGCAAACATTCTTTTTCTTTAACAACAATTCTGAATGTGGTGATGTTCTGTGCAGATTTGTACATTTCTAAACGCTTTTTATTCAAAGATTAATTTAATATTATTCTATTTATTATTATTATATTAATGTTAATTAAAGATTAATACTTAAATTGTTTTATTTTTATATTGCTTTTAACAATGGGCATTGTCCTAAAAACAACCTTACAGTAAGGGGAAGATTCTGGCCAAAGTGGGTGGTTGGAAACACACACACACACACACACACACACACACACACACACACACACACACACACACACACACACACACACACACACACACACACAATGGAAAACAGCAAATATACAAGTCAGGACCCAAACTCCAACAAAAAGCAGAGCTAAAAAAAAAAATAATACAAATATCCACAATTCAAGAGAGAAAATCTTGAACAATAAATTCTTAAACAATTTCTCAGACAAATGGCAAAATAAACAAAGTTTTAAGAGAAAAGGCTAGGAAAAAACAAACTCACAAAAACAAAGACTTATGTCAGGCCCATTAAGGAAAAACAATGGGAGTTAATGAAAGATACAAGAACAAAATGGCGACATCTGGTGGGGAAAAACATGAATCACAGAGAAAAAAAAAAGGGCCAGAAATCCCCCAGATTCTGACAATTACCAAAAAATTTTTTTTCTTGTCCTTGAGCCATGTTCATGGTTTCCCAAATTTTGGATTTATTTTTGGTTTCCTCAGCATTCTCCTACTGATATACCCCATGTCCCTCCTCTGCACATGTACAAACCATCTCAATCTCACCTCCCTCACCTTGTCTTCAAAATGTCCTACATGATCTGTCCCTCTAATAAACTCATTTCTAATCCTGTCCATCCTCGTCACTCCCAACGAAAACCTCAACATCTTCAGCTCTGCTACCTCCAGCTCCATCTCCTGTCTTTTAGACAAAGATGAGATAAATGGATGTAAAACAGCATTTTGTTAAAATAAGTACAGTTAAGTAAAGTAAATCAATAAAACACAATAAGGTGCACTTTTACAGAAATGTTATAAACGTAAAGTACACTGAATATGATTGTTTTTTTTTGTATTTCCCAAACACAGTAAATGATAACAGAAAACAACGGAGCAAAATACAGAGATATGAGTGAGGGTGCCCTCTGGTGGGTAATGTGGAGAATTGTCCATGTTAAATAGAAACTTATTAAGCAACAAGTTTCACCAAGTCAAATGTAAGACTTTAAGACCTTTTTTTTAGACAATTATGAATGAAATTTAAGACTTGAATCACATTAAAAACATACAAATACAGTGTTAGCAACTGGCATTTACCAAGAACTAAAATAAAATATCGCTTGAAATTCCCCATAACAGAAATTAAAATCTATTTTACATCTGTGGTACAATCCAACAGAGATTTGTGCTAATAACAGAAAGCTGATTGGCTGCTACATGTTGGTCTTATTTGCAGTTGCAATACAGGGAATTATATTTAAGCTAGCAAAAAAAACAAACTATTACACCTTGGAAACAACAACAACAAAAAAAAAAAATTCTAAAGTGCTGCAGGAGCCTTTCAATGAGTATTAAAGGTATTTTTACATTGACTTTGGAAAATTAAGCCCTATTTAAAATAATTTAAGACTGAGAACAGCGAATTTAAGAGGCCTTTAGATTTTAACATTTTAAACCTTTTTAGACTTTTTAAAACCCTGCAGAAACCCTGCCTAATAAGAGCTGCTCTTCTTTCTTATTTTACATTTCGAGACCCTTCTAAGTCAGCATTTAGAGATTTAAGTCTTAAAACTGGAGCATCTGTCACCATCCCATCATTATTATAGGAAATATACGTAACATAAGTAATATTGGTGTACGTACTGCTGCTAAAGTGCTGATTCAGCATTCAGTTTTCAGAGAGAACCAAATAAATGTTAGGGTTCCCTCTGGTGGCAAAGATATAATAGTAGTAGTAATCATAATTATACAAATATTTATTAGTAATATTATTATTGTTGTTATTATTGTTGGTGTAATTATTATTATTATTATTATTATTATTATTATTATTATTATTATTATTATTACTACTACATTTATATGAGATATAATAGTATGAAATATAAAATCTGGCAAAAATTTACTAAGCTATCATTTTTTTCCCATTTATAAATAAAAATATAAATCATTAAAAAAATATGACCAGTAATTAGAAAGCATTTAAAATGCACATCTAAATAAGTAAAAACAGTCCTTCTTTTATGTCTAAGAGACTGAAAATATACAGACATATTTCGGTGTTCAGAGTACTAAAGAACTAGTAAAAACTCTACTGTATATACTACTAGTCTGAATTGCAAGACATTGAATGACGTTTGTTCCTGTTATAGCAGCTAAATAACTTGTTCCGTTGTCTTTTACACTTTTTTTTACTGGAATGAAAATATAAAAAACAGTCACTAACTTAAGACACACTGTGGTTTTAGACCATATAGTGTGAGTTGCAGGAAGAGGAACTGCTTGAGTTTCTACAGACACAGTAACAAGTTCACAGAGAAGCAGGACTCAAGAAAACCTCTCAATTCTTTTCAACATCAGAACAATTCTAACATGAGCTGCTTTTTCATTTATATTCTGATCATCTCAAGTAAGTACATTTCTCATGCACTCTTCTATCCTATTTTACATTTATATACAGAATAAACCATTTCTACATCAAAACCCTAAAGTACTGAAGTAATGTATCATGGATCAGTAATATCTTATATTATTAAATAGTTTTTTGTCACTGAGTAATAGTAGTGTTTTTCTGTTCTGATTGCAGATGTTGTCATTTTTCAGTCAGCATCCAGACAGTAAAGTCTTCCAACTGGAGCATCTGTTACCATCCCATGTCCTTATAATAGGAAATATATACATCATAAGAAATACTGGTGCTATGATGCTGCTGCAGCGTACAATTACTGCACAATTCAGGCGTATGCCAACGAGACACAGGGGAAAGTGACAGTAACTGATAATCCAGCTGAGAGTCTCTTTACTGTGACTATGAAAGATCTCCAGACAGGAAACACTGGATCATACTGGTGTGTTGTAGAGATAGAAGGAATATTCTGGTCAGATGTTACAGAACAACTTTATATCACAGTGAAAGCAGGTATTAAGTTACAATCTACAAATAATTAGTGAATTTTACATAATTAACTATATATTTGTGTTCAGCTCCTGATCTGTTTGTGAGGGAGAGCAGAGTGAGTGGTGATGAAGGAGGCAGCGTCACAGTTCAGTGTCTCTACAGCGCTGCGTATCAGAACACACAGAAGAAGTGGTGCAGATTCAGAGACAGAAGCTGCAACTCAGCGAAGGAGGACTGACACATCCCAGAATTCAGCAATACTCTTCGTGATGATGGGAAAAGGTCATTCAGTGTGCAGATGAGTGGACTGAAGAAGAGTGATGGTGGCTGGTACTGGTGCAGTGCAGGAGATCTGGAGGTTCCTGTTCACATCAGTGTCAATGATCCACCTCCAGGTATCATCACACACACTGATCCCTACTTTAACTAATGATTAGATAGATAGATAGATAGATAGATAGATAGATAGATAGATAGATAGATAGATAGATAGATAGATAGATAGATAAATAGATAGATAGATAGATAGATAGATAGATAGATAGATAGATAGATAGATAGATAGATAGATAGATAGATAGTTAGATGGATGAGCTTTTTAGTCTTCATGGCATTGAGGGTGAGGTTGTTGATGAAACACCACCTCTCTGTAGGCCGATTAATCAGATAAAAATCACACTAGTTATTTTTCTTTCTCTTAGTTGTGACTACAGTAGTGTCTACAACCACTCACCATGTCACTACGTAAGTAGAAAAGAAATCCATTTTATTTATACATTCTGTTTTCCACTGTATATTTACAGATTTTCTATGTTTATTAATTTATATAACGAAGAATGTGTGCTCAATGTGCAACACCCTGTTACTGAATCTTTGAATCAGTACACAAGGAATTATCTTATAGTATATATTTTACATGGACAAAAAAAGAGCTTACTGACTCATTTATTCCGACTACACCTCCTCAAGATCACCTGCTTCTTAATGAAATCAGGTGAAAGACTAGGAAGATTGTAATCACCAAGATCTTATGCATAGAGACAACTTAAAATCACCTCAGAAATTTTTTTTAGAAATGAGTCATGTGAACAATACAGCAAAAAGAGATTCTTGTATGAGTTATGGAGGGAAAAGGACTGTTTGTATGACGTTTCTATTATCAAGGCATTCATGAACAAGATCGTTTTTGTTTGCACAGTGTTGTGTATACACAGTGTATGTATATCATGTACTGTATATTAGAGCTTTAGCTGAGATTTCTATAAACATCAGCAGAACTGAACCCAGCAGGAATACCACAGCAAGCGTACAGCAACTTTATGTTAAGGTTTGTCCTTAAAAAAGTCCAACATGCCTTTACGTTTCTGTTTGACTATTTGTATAAAACATATATATATATATAAATATAAAAGAGTCGAAATTAAAACCTTTAAAAAAACATATTTTTACATCCTTTTTTCACTCAAAATATAAACTCCACTGAAAAAATATTTTTAATCACTAAACATTTGTTTTACTGGAATCAAGCACCAAAATCAACCATGGTGCACACATCCGGCAATTAAACATGTCCGTGTGGAAACACCATACACCATAATTACATTAAAACATTAATAATAATAATTTATTTAATGGTGCACTAATTCCTGTTCAAATTCTAATGGAAAGTTTCCAGTCTTAAATTCCTGAAATTTTAGTAGTTTATAGTATTATATTGTATTACATAGTAGAAGCAGCATATAGTAATAAATTAGTTTACATTTGCTAGATGTTTTAGCCATGTCATTTGTGTTTAGCTGCGTTTGGGCAGTTAAACACATGACTGGACATAACAGCTGAGCTTTTGCTTGCCCTGTGGGATCGCTATTAAATTTTTTATTTGTCCACCCCTTGTAATATTACGTATCAGAGATAAGACTGTCTGCAGTTTGGCCAGCTGTTGAACTGCTGCAAAAAGATCATCTCCAATTACGGCACAATGGACTGAAACCCTTGCAGTTGGGTCTGTCGTTATGATTGTCGATCCCCAGTTACCACGAGCCCTTTGGTTGATCGGGAGAGTGTCAAAGACATTTCCTGGAGCAGATGGACAAGTAAGGTCCGCTGTATGATACAGCTGCAAATAAGTATTTGAACACCTGAGAAAGTCAATGTTAATATTTGGTACAGTAGCCTTTGTTTGCAATTACAGAGGCCAAACGTTTCCTGTAGTTTTTCACCAGGTTTGCACACACTGCAGGAGGGATTTTGGCCCACTCCTCCACACAGATCTTCTCTAGATCAGTCAGGTTTCTGGCCTGTCGCTAAGAAACACAGAGTTTGAGCTCCCTCCAAAGATTATCTATTGGGTTTAGGTCTGGAGACTGGCTAGGCCATGCCAGAACCTTGATATGCTTCTTACAGAGCCACTCCTTGGTTATCCTGGCTGTGTGCTTCGGGTCATTGTCATGTTGAAAGACCCAACCTCGACCCATCTTCAATGCTCTAACTGAGGGAAGGAGGTTGTTCCCCAAAATCTCGCAATACATGGCCCCGGTCATCCTCTCCTTAATACAGTGCAGTAGCCCTGTCCCATGTGCAGAAAAACACCCCCAAAGCATGATGCTACCACCCCCATGCTTCACAGTAGGGATGGTGTTCTTGGGATGGTACTCATCAATCTTCTTCCTCCAAACACGTTTAGTGGAATTATGACCCAAAAGTTCTATTTTGGTCTCATCTGACCAAATGACTTTCTCCCATGACTCCTCTGGATCATCCAAATGGTCATTGGCAAACTTAAGACGTGCCTGGACATGTGCTGGTTTAAGCAGGGGAACCTTCCATGCCATGCATGATTTCAAACCATGACGTCTTAGTGTATTACCAACAGTAACCTTGAAAACGTTGGTCCCAGCTCTTTGTAGGTCATTGACCAGCTCCTCCCGTGTAGTTTTGGGCTGATTTCTTACCTTCCTTAGGATCATTGAGACCCCACGAGGTGAGATCTTGCATGGAGCCCCAGTCCGAGGGAGATTGACAGTCATGTTTAGCTTCTTCCATTTTCTAATGATTGCTCCAACAGTGAACCTTTTTTCACCAAGCTGCTTGGCAATTTCCCCGTAGCCCTTTCCAGCCTTGTGGAGGTGTACAATTTTGTTTCTAGTGTCTTTGGACAGCTCTTTGGTCTTGGCCATGTTAGTAGTTGGATTCTTACTGACTGTATGGGGTGGACAGGTGTCTTTATGCAGCTAACGACCTCAAACAGGTGCATCTAATTTAGGATAATAAATGTAGTGGAGGTGGACATTTTAAAGGCAGACTAACAGGTCTTTGAGGGTCAGAATTCTAGCTGATAGACAGGTGTTCAAATACTTATTTGCAGCTGTATCATACATATAAATAGTTAAAAAATCATACATTGTGATTTCTGGATTTTTTTTTTTTAGATTATGTCTCTCACAGTGGACATGCACCTATGATGACAATTTCAGAACCTCCATGATTTCTAAGTGGGAGAACTTGCAAAATAGCAGGGTGTTCAAATACTTATTTTCCTCACTGTATGACATCACAGTGCACCGTTCCCCCATCGAGAGTATAAAAGGCCAGAACACGGAGCAGCGGTATGCATTCTGCATAACGCAACCCATTGAACTACAGCTAGCAGAAGACAGCAAGAATCACCTCATATACAATCAATTCTATACCCAGTAAAGTAGAGTGTTCTGAATCCTGTATCGTGTTTTTACTGACACGCTGAGGTGAGTACAATCCCCTAATCAGCGCACACCAGATAGTGAGAATTGTTATATGGTCCTTCGAGCTAAAGTGGAAAGCTTCCTAACATTGGTTCTTCGAGCTGGATAGGAAACTTCCTAACATAACAAAATGATGACGTCATTGCAACGACATTTCAAATAGTAACGATTAAAAATGAAATTGTTGCTGCGGAGCGTTTTTAGACGAAAACGGCGCTTTTAAATGTATCTGGATTTGCCACCTCTGCTCAGTGGGAATAACTTGTATAGAAGACATTTAGCGGCAAGCAGTTATATTGGAAATTCATCATCCATCTCTCAACCTAGTGTGACCCAAGAGAGTGTGAGTAGTTAATGTGTTGGACCTAAGAGCTAATGGATAAATCCACTGGACAGATGTTCATTAGGTTCAAGCTGAACTCCTGATCGAGCCCTGACTTCAGGTTATCACAGTTAAAAGACACTTAAACCATATTTGCTATTACAACATTGAATATTGTTGAGGAGTGTTACTTTTTGTGATAATATGCTGTAAAAATTATCTATCCCTTGTGACCAAAAAATTGTAACGCTTAGGCTATGGCTACACTAATCCGGATAAATTTGAAAACGGTGTCTTCATCTAAAACACTTCGCTTTCACACTTTAATTTTGAGTCATTTCCCAACATAAAAGGGTTAAAGTGACTTTTAATTATGACAGGCTTGAGTCCTACCAGGAGTGGGGCTCGAATCCACGAGGATATTCATCCATTGGATCTTAAGTCCAACGCCTTAACCACTCGGCCATCCTGGTTGACACATGAACAGATGGACAGATGGATAGATAGATTTATGATGTTCTATATAACAACTATAATACTGTATATTCAAGTGCTGCTTCCCAGTGTTTCAATTCCATACAAGTGCCCATTGTTCCCAGGAATAACTGCAGATTTACCATGACCCTGCCCCTGATCAATAAATTCCCACTGTGTATCAGGTTTCGGCATTTTATTTGAAGTGCATGATTTTCTTGTAAAGAGTTTCAAACCCACTGACTCCTGATCGAACTCTGACTTCAGGTTATTATAGTTTAAAGACACTTGAACCATATCCGCTATTACAACATTGTAAATCAGTAAGGATTGTTACTTTGTGTCGTATTATGCCGTAAATATTATCTGGCCTTAGTGACCAAACTAAATTGTAACTCTCAGGCTATGTCTACACTAATCCGGATAAATTTGAAAACGGGGTCTTCATCTAACACTTCGCTTTCCCACTTTAGTTTTGAATAATTTTCCAAAATTTGCTCATCCACTCTGAAACGTCTGAAAACGCTCACGCCTCTGTACTGCGCATGGGCAAATCGTGAGAAGCTTCAACCTGCTGCTTTTCTGCCTGCCGTTTTCAATTTGATCCACTTTAGAGACCATTTTTAAAAGGCTACGTTTTCATTGACTAACAACTCCATCTCAGTGTGGACGGAAGGCAAAAACGGAGAGAAAATTATGCGTTTTCAAATGAAAATGCATCAGTGTGGACTTTGCCTTGGATATTTATAGTTTATTAGGGAATGATTTTGAATTAATAGCATTTACAGTACAGGCTTAAAAAAACATTGTCTTTTTTGGGTTAGCTAAAAGTTACTTATTTATATTTTTTACTCAGTAACAGATATGATTTAAAATGTAGTTAAGTACAATACTTTAATCAAAACACACTCAATTAAAAGTCAAATTACAGATTTTAAAAACTAATTTAAAAAGTTGAAGTACACAAAACAAATAAAGTTAAGTTAACAGGAGTAAATGTAATTCATTACTTTCCACCTTTGCATTTAAGTTACTGTAACCTGGAAGCTAAGATGGGCCCCATAACAATCACTATGTCTTGGTAATAAGGACAATACTGTAGATTGGGGATTGTATGGAATTAAGCTAAAAACAAGCTAAAATCCCTGACCACAATTTCACTGCTAGCAAGTAACAAGACACTGGTGTTTGTGTTGGTGTTTAGAAATGGCGCACGCAGGGTTTCTGGAACAGGACCAGTATAACTGTGCGATCTGTCAGGAGGAGCTGAAGGAGGTGACGTTCCCTTGTGGCCACAACTTCTGCAAAGCCTGCATTAACGGCTATTGGGACCTGGGTGTTTATGTCTGCCCTCAGTGCAGTCAGAGCTTCACTACGAGGCTCGACCTCCGCACGAACACGGTGCTGGTCGACATGATCCAAACAGCTTCTGCGCAGAGAGCCGAGGTAAATTAATTGTACAGGATTCTCATTCCACCTGTGCAGAAAGTAAACAATTCGTGGAGAGCAGTGAAATGAGGCAGCTGTGGATTTCAATTCTACACCCTGTATTGTCTTTTCACTGCTCAATCCCAGATAGCAAATTTTTTCTGGGCCAGAAAGGGCTGGGTTCAGGCTGTTCTTTTGGCTCACATACCACCACAGCTTACGGTCCTTAATTGGCTCTAAAGCTGCATGCCTGAAGTAATCCAGACTTTAGCCAAAAGCAGACCATAACTCAGCCACAACCCATTCACACCTTCAGAAATCAAATTGACCATATTTACCCCAGAACCCACCCACAACTTATACAGAAGCCCACCAAAAAAAGCCATAACTGTACCAAAATGATTTAACTATGTAAAATGTGTATATTCAAAAAGCATTAAAAAAAAAAAAAAAAACATGGTAATAAAAAAATTATACCAAAGCAATCAAATCAAAATACAAGAATAACACACAGCAAAGAAAAACTACATTATAAACAAAATTAAACCAATAGTGCAATTAAAAACAAAGGTAAAAGTGTTGTGCATAAATTAAAAGAAACCAAACAAAAGCTAGTTATGAAAGACAAAAAAGATTTTAATACCGTGAAAGGCAAATATGAAAAATGACAAAAGAAGTGTGAAAACAAAATTAAAAGTAAAGAAAACAATAGTGCAAATTTGAAACAAAATTAACTTGTGCATAAATGGTGTAAAATAACTCAAATGAATGCTGGTTAAAAAATAAATGTACAAAGTGTAAAGTAAATATGAATAAGACTTAAAACAACAGCAAATAAAATGGAAATTAAGCAACGCCAAATAGTCACACAAACAAACAAACCAACCAATAGTGCAATTTAAAACAAAATGTAAATGTTTTGTTTTAAAAATGTAAAACAAAATGCGATAAATGCCTGTAAAGACAATAGAGTTAGTGCTGCACGACACGTGACAGTTTGGGATCTCAGCAAGACGAGCAAGTGACAGTGATGGAGAAGTTTTTGAGAAGGGAAAATGCAAAAGCCGAACAGGGCCTTGGACAAAATTCTGACACAGATGAATGCCCTAGTATAAGGAACTCATTAAACTGAAACAAGATCGTGGTTTAAAGCTAAACTTTGCTGATCTTCCTTTGGACAGTTTTTGGTTATCTGTTGCCAATGAGTTCCCCATTCTGGCCAACAAAGCTATTTTGACATTGCTCCCGTTTTCAACCACATATCTATGTGAGCTGAGTTTCTCAAGCTTGACTGCGATAAAAACGAAAAACAGAGAGAGACTTAGAGCTGTTGAGGAAGAGCTTCGTGTGTGTCTTTCTACCATTCCTGCCAGGATATCCATTTTGTGTTAATCAAAACAGGCCCAGGTTTCACACTAAGTGAGTATAAATACATTTAGAAACTATATTATTAACTATATGTTTTTTTGTACTGTGTTAGTGTCATTTTGGTTGGTGATGTGCCCCAGAATTTTGTTAGTGTAAAAAATGTGCCGCGGATCAAAAAAGGTTGAAAATCACTGCTCTAGAGTTATGCGAGCAGATCAGAAGGTGAATATGACCTGGATTTGTTTGAAGAGACCATAAGGCAGAACAAGAAGAAGATAAAAAAAAATGTGTGTTGCTGATCTGTATTTATTTGTTTGTTTATTTATTTATTTTTAATCTAGAAGCCAAAAGCATAACGAAAACTGGCTGACATCTTCCTACCTTCCATATATAAATGAAAATACACATTATATACAACAATTTGTATTTTAATTATTAGGATTAAAGTTCTTGCGGGGATATCATGTTTTTTAATTTGTGTTTAAATGCTTAAAGTTTAAGGATAAAGGTTTCTCACACACACCTGGAAGGAACCCAGGCCAAGCTTAATGTAGAGTCGTGCTGTTTCTCCCGTGTTCTCTGGCAGGAATGTGAACACAGTGTAGTGCATTCCAAACAGTGGGATCAAGAACAATGTGGACTTAGCCAACCTCCTGTAAAAAAATCCCTCACTTGTGTTTAGCTCATGTGTACAGTTAACTTTAGCAGTGAGTGCGATTAGCATTTATCAATACAACTCAAAAATCTACTCAAAAAGTTCTGTTAGATTGCCTCATGCAGTTCTTTTAGCTAGCTTTAGCAGCCATTATTATTAGCATGTACTGACTTCATAAATTCACACAGAATGTCCTGTCAGATTAGCCCTTATAGTTCCATAACTAGCAGTATAAGTGAAAATTCCTACTAGAAAGTGCTGACAAATCAGCCTCTGTGACGACTCAGCTAGCGTTAGCAGTGAAGACTATCAATGTTCCTCAATGTATAATGACTTTAAAATCCCCTCAGAACAGCCTGTTAGGTTAGCTGATGTCTTCAATATATCAGAAAATTCTGTCGCGTTCACTCTGATCTTTTTAGCTATTCTGCTGGCAATACATATTAGGAAGGTCAAGGACAAGATGTTTATAAACATGCTAGAAATACGCCATGAAAATACTTTTAGAAATCGTGTCAGGTTCACTCGTGTTAGCAGGCTGGCTGAAAAGTACATGAGCTTATTGATGTCAGCCATTTCCTACTTCCTACTCACTGACACGCTATCAGTGATCTGCGATCTAAAGACAGACCCAATTATGCGACTCAGATGAAATGGCCGGTGTCATTGCCTCCAACACCGGCTGACTTGAGCTTTTCAACCAGGATCCGGATCACATTTAGGGAGATGATAATGTTGGCCTAACAAGCACAAAGTCTATATAAACCTCGGTGTCAGAGCATTAATGAAAGATCAGTTATTGGCAATAATTCACTGATATAAAGTACGTTACTTATTACGTCCTTACTCACAAACAGCGATGCTGTTATCGGACCTTTGATTATTCACCACACGCCTATGTTATCTGTGTCATCCCAGCAACTGTAAAAACCAGAAGGATTTTTTTTTACAATCACAAGCCTTGTTCAAGAGCCCAGTAGTTGCAGCCTGGTGGTTCTGGGATTTAAACTCATGACCTTCAGATCAAAAGTCCACCATTGTGCTACCACTATCCTAGAATGAATTAAAGCAATTAGACATGTGCTACGTGTGGTAAATGATTGGTCAAGGTTTAAGTACCCACTGTTGTCATAGAAAATTACGTGTCAACACCCAAACAACAAGGACAACCGATGGCACACCTGGTAATACAAGAGCATACTCGACTGTAGCTCTAATAATAAAGTTAGGTTTGAGCAGGTCAGATCAAACAGTATGGCTTTAACCAGGAACAGCAAGAGATATATCCAGAACTCATCGTATTCATGCACTGACCCCATCCAGTCAGAATGTACCACCAGAAGTACTTCCTCTGGAACTGGAAGAAAGCTACAGCGGATTTACACGTTACCTAAAAAAGAGGAAAAAATACAAGAACAAATCGAAATGCAGTAGCACTAAAAAAACAACCCACCTGGCACAATCACAAGACTTGTTTTGAAATATGTATCATTGCAGAAATTTAATTTATAAATGTGAATACATTTTTTAAAATATCTTTTTAAATTCAGAACAAAAGCCTGTTCCTGCACTCATGTTCATTTGACACAGATGTTGATTCACAGTTGGATTTGTGATAGCTCTAAACTAAATAATAAAATATTGTCTTTATAAGTAAAAAAATTGTAACTTGGAAATGTCTGTAGAGTAAAATAAACATTTTAGTGCTAAGAGATCATTTGACAACATTATTCGCAGACTTAATTCTTGCATATCTAATGCATTAAAATGCATCTTTGAAAAAGAATTTCAGTGCAGAAAATAATTTTAACATCTAGCTAGCTGTTAGTAAAACTAAATTTGGATGTTCACCAAACACATATAGTCGTGATGTAAGAGGTGGTATCAAAAAGCTTCAAATCTAATAGTGTAACCGATGCTATTCCTACCACGTCTGTGATTTCATCATGGACAGCAGGTTAGTACAAAGAGCACACGTTTAATTCTGCGTGAAAACTGGGCAAATCTGCCACAGAAACAAACGGCGATGCTGCAACGAGTAGTTTGGGGGGTTTTAAGTGACGCACGCTTCAAGAGCTAAAGATCACTTTAAGACGTCGAGAGATCAAGAAGACCTTTAAGCTCAACCCTTAAAAAATCTCAAAACCGTTTGGCAACTTGTGCGTGATATTCATCAGAGAACATCCAACCAACCCACATGATCTCACTTCTGCCTCCACCTTACTCGCCAAATTTGGCTTCTGCGGACTTCGCCCCTTTTCCCAAGATGAAGATCCGGTGCAAAGGTCACCTTTTGACACCAGTAAGGAGGTTTAGCATGAATCGCAGTAGGTGCTTGACATACTTCTATACTTCCAGGACACATTCAAGAAGTATTCTAAGAATTCCAGAACACTGGAGGCAGGAGCACTGTATTGCTGTGCAAGGGCACTATTTTGAAGGTGATAGTGTGTAAATGTACAGTAGATATATAAATGAGTTTTTTGTAAACAGAGCTAATCTCGAAAAATGTTGATACCACATATATGTAGGTATAATGTATGTGCTTTAATCCCTTTCCCTCACTGTAGACATAAAGCAGTGATCCAGAGACTCGTCCAAGAAAAGAACAGCATCTTTGATGAAGACCGCACTGGCCCGGAGAATGAAGGAAGAAAAAAGATTGATGTGTATGTAGTTCCTGGTGCAGTGGAACTTCCTGTGATCAGAAAATAGCACAGTCATTTTTTAGGGCATAATTTTAACAACCCGATAAAAATTTTATGAAGAGGAACATCTTGCTTCAATATATATATATAACACAAGGAGAAATTTGCCTGAAGAAAGTAAAGACCACGATAGCTGTTATGAGAGATATCAGGGATGTGGCATATCCTGCTGTGTACACCTGCTTAAATGTTGAGAAGTAGGTTGTCTGAAAAAAAAGAAAAGAAATTAAGGTCAAAGATTTAGGCCACGCTAATGTATCCTCTACTTATTTAGTTGCACTGACATAGGTAAGGACACTTCTCTGCTCTTAAACTCATGTACCTTAGATTCGGGATCTGCGTTATTTCCGAAGTCACAGGCTTTCTCGTAAGGTGGATATAGATCACTCCAGCCTGCTGCTGTGCAGTTCCTGTAGATGAAACCTGAAAAGTTCAACATATTAGACACACTTTGCAACCTTTCTGGCTGTGTCATTTGACAGGGGAATTAGCTTTGTTTTTAGAATTCCCTTACAGCATAATGCCATTACTAGATGTTTTGGACAGCACTAAATAATGACATAGCCTCAAACAAACTGAGAAGTTACCACAGGTGCCTCATGCTGAAGGGTACTTTTTTGTCTCCTTGCCCTGTTTAGCCTTATAGAGTTTTGTTGTGTCATCATAATCGTGATTTGAGGAAAGCACTAACAGAGGTTCATAGGGGCAGGTATTATGCTGCCCCATTGTCACTGTAACAAGCATTAAATATTGATTTGCATTAAGTGTTAGCTCAATTTAGTACAGTTTTAGAATTTAGTATAGATTCTTAGTATATAAATAGTAGATTATATCCAAATAATTTGACAAAATATATTATTATTTGTGCAAAAAAAAAAAGTATTATTCTCCTATGCAAACATTGAAAAAATAAGACAAATCTCTCTCTTTTTACAATGCTAAAAAATGTTTGGTGGGGGGCTAGATTGAGGATTTAAAATGTTTTTAATGTCGTTTTGTTGAATAATGTTTGAACAGTTGAAAAAGAAAAAAGTTTAAATCCACTCAAAAATAAGATGTTGTACTATATACTGAAACTGCCTATTATGGGACTAATAAAATAAAATAAAATAAAATAGTCATAAGTTACAGCTATGATTACAAGCTTTTTAATTTTGCATAATTTAAATAATATAAGACTATGTATTATGATCTTATTGGAGCTTAGCAGTGGTGGATGAGGAACACCATTCCTGTATTTGAGTAAAGGTGTATATCCTTTGCTTAAATATTGCTAAAGTACAAATAAAATAACTTTTTTTTACATTTCTACTCAAGCAATGGACAGAAGTACTCTCTTATGAATGGACTTAAGTATCGAAATAAAAAAAATACAATTTAATATTTGGTGGCATTGTTGAGAATCATCCATTCTCCTGTGCAAAAAAACTCCAGCAGCAATCAATATGGAGAAATGCAGGTGCTTTTCCCAGAAGCAATAAGTAGCAATTAAATGTATTATATCAGAAGACTCCAGATATTTGCTTGAGGAGACTTTCAGACAATAACTATCAGGATGGGGCCAGGCTCAAAAACATTTGGTTCATCTAAAACTCTGGGCAACAATCACCTCAGCCTAAATTATAGCAATTTCAAGACAATCAATGTCAAGGTCAGACCCCAAGCTTTTCCAGACACAAAGATCCTTTAAGCTATGTGAGCTATTTTAGCCCCAAACTCTTACATTAATAATACTGCTACTGTCTTAAGCCTTATGAGCTTTTGCATGTTAATCAGTTAGTTGCATCGAAAAACTGCAGTTCAGTTTGAAGAGCGACTGGATTCTGCAGGTCATTAACATGTTCTGATTGTGATAAATGATCAATTCTATTATCCAGCTATCTAGCAGTGAAATTGTGGTCAGGGATTTTAGCTTGTTTTTAGCTTAATTTCATACAATCCCCAATCTACAGTATTGTCCTTATTACCAAGACATAGTGATTGTTATGGGGCCCATCTTAGCTTCCAGGTTACAGTAACTTAAACGCAAAGGAGGAAAGTAATGAATTACATTTACTCCTGTTAATTTAACTTTCTTTTTTTGTGTACTTTAACTTTTTGAATTAGTTTTTAAAATCTGTAATTTGACTTTTAATTGAGTGTGTTTTGATTAAAGTATTGTACTTAACTACATTTTAAATCATATCTGTTACTGAGTAAAAAATATAAATAAGTAACTTTTAGCTAACCCAAACAAGACTAAATGTTTTTTTAAGCCTGTACTGTAAAGGCTATTAATTCAAAATTATTCCCTGATAAACTATAAATATCTAAAGCAAAGTCTACACTGATGCATTTTCATTTGAAAACGCATAATTTTCTCTCCATTTTTGCCTTCCGTCCACACTGAGATGGAGTTGTTAGTCAATGAAAACGTAGCCTTTTAAAAATGGTCTCTAAAGTGGATCAATTTGAAAACGGCAGGCAGAAAAGCAGCAGGTTGAAGCTTCTCACGATTTGCCCATGCGCAGTACAGAGACGTGAGCGTTTTCAGACGTTTCAGAGTGGATGAGCAAATTTTGGGAAATTATTCAAAACTAAAGTGGGAAAGCGAAGTGTTAGATGAAGACCCCGTTTACAAATTTATCCGGATTAGTGTAGACATAGCCTGAGAGTTACAATTTAGTTTGGTCACTAAGGCCAGATAATATTTACGGCATAATACGACACAAAGTAACAATCCTTACTGATTTACAATGTTGTAATAGCGGATATGGTTCAAGTGTCTTTAAACTATAATAACCTGAAGTCAGGGTTCGATCAGGAGTCAGTGGGTTTGAATCCCTTTACAAGAAAATCATGCACTTCAAATGAAATGCCGAAACCTGATACACAGTGGGAATTTATTGATCAGGGGCAGGGTCATGGTAAATCTGCAGTTATTCCTGGGAACAATGGGCACTTGTATGAAATTGAAACACTGGGAAGCAGCACTTGAATATACAGTATTATAGTTGTTATATAAGAACATCATAAATCTATCTATCCATCTGTCCATCTGTTCATGTGTCAACCAGGATAGCAGAGTGGTTAAGGCGTTGGACTTAAGATCTAATGGATGAATATCCTCGTGGGTTTGAGCCCCACTCCTGGTAGGACTCAAGCCTGTCATAATTAAAAGTCACTCCCCCCCCTTTTATGTTGGGAAATGACTCAAAACTAAAGTGTGAAAGCGAAGTGTTTTAGATGAAGACACCGTTTTCAAATTTATCCGGATTAGTGTAGCCTAAAAGTTACAATTCATTTTGGTCACAAGGGATAGATCACTTTTATGACACAAAGTAACACTCCTTAACAATATACAATGTTGTAATAGTGAATATGGTTCAAGTGTCTTTTAACTGTGATAACCTGAAGTCAGGGCTCGATCAGGAGTTCAGCTTGAACCTAATGAACATCTGTCCAGTGGATTTATCTATTAGCTATTAGGTCCAACACATTAACTAGTCACACTCTCTTGGTTCACACTAGGTTGAGAGATAGATGATGAATTTCCAATATAACTGCTTGCTGCAAAATGTCTTCTACATAAGTTATTCACACTGAGAGCAATCAAACCTCACCACGATATATAATTCCTCAGTTTCATCAGCGTATTGCTCAGATTGCAGTTCAAAGTTCCAAAACCTGACATACCATGCCTTATACTGTTCTTTGCTTTCCTGCTGTTTGATTTTTTTCTGGTTTTTAATTCTCTGGTTTTGCCCATGTGGTTTGCACCTCACATGACCTCCGGCCAGTGGTGGACAAAGTACCCAAACCATGTAGTAGAGATAAACTCGGGAAAAAAAGTAGATGTAAAATATGACTCCAGTAAACGTAAAAGTGCTTTCTTTAAGATTGATTGATCTTTAACCTCCAACCAATCAGAATCGAGAACTTGGAGGCGTCCTGGTGCAAAATAAATAAATAAATGACGGATTTTCCAAAGAATTTTCTCGAAGGTGAACATAAATCTGATGCCTACAGAATAATCCTGAACAATAACAATAATAATAATAATAATAATAATAGGCTTGGTTATTGAATAGATATCCAAAAAGTAGTAAAATGTATTTTTATAAACTTTAAGTTTGCATGCAAATCCATGTGAATGAAGTTGATATTACTTTATATTGGGGCAATGTTTATTTGAGTTCCTTAAGTTATGCACCACATCCTTAATGATAATAATAAAATTACAAATTTAGCTTGATTGTTGAATAATTATTCAGTCAGTAATGTAATATATATAAATATATAAAATGAGTATATATATATAGAGTATAGTGCGAGTTATGAGTTTTTGCACGGTCACATGTTGCCACAACTGTAAATAAGTGTTTATATTGTAATGTTTAGATAAATATATGTAAATAAGTGTTTATATATATTTGTATTAGTTGTAATTAGAAGTAAGTATCAGGTTAGCGGGTATGTGCTCTGCTCAGCTCAGTGTCTCCGGCTATAGATAGACTTCCTGACAGCTTCAAGCCATTTCAGTTCCAGCCACGTGACGACAAAACCAACCTTAAAACATTTTAAACATCTCTAGAAACAAGTTATAACCGACATTTTTTCTTTTTTTAACACACCGCCTTCACCTCGTCGCCATACAGACAGTTTATTTCACTTACTTCTAAAATTTCCGTCTAAAACAGAGGCCTGACTGAGCGTCTCTCACGCCACAGTTTGCTCGGAAAATGGCGCGCTTCGTACGGCCTGCTGAACTTATCCACGAAAGAGGGGAGGCCGACAAATTTGCCAAATTATTTTAGTCGCATATTGGATGGCATGCATTGATTTAAAACAGTGAATGTATTGTTAAGATGTTTTTTCTTTTCTCTATCGGATAATGAGTCGAGAGAGAGAGAGACATTTTTGCAAAACACGAAAGTTTATAAACACATTTTTCACCCCTACAGTGAAAGTGGTATGTTCCGGTAACTTTTTGTAGCGGAAAAAACAACGAGGGAATATATATATATATATATATATATATATATATATATATATATATATATATATATATATATATATATATATATATATAAACAAATATATAAAAATATATCCAAGTATATTTTCTATAATATTTTCTATGGTAGATCGTCCTTTGAGACGATATACTAAAATGGTCGATTTTGTGAGTTATATATATGTATATATCTGTATGTGTGTGCGTGTGTGTGCGTGTGAGTGTGTGTGTGTGTGTGTGTGTGAGAGTGTGTGAGTGAGTGTGTGTGTGTGTGTGTGTGTGTGTGTGTGTGTGTGTGTGTGTGTGTGTGTGTGAGTAAGTGTGTGTGTGTGTGTGTGTGTGTGTGTGTGTGTGTGTGTGTGTGTATATATATAATTATAAGGATATAATATATATATATATATATATATATATATATATATATATATATATATATATATATATATATATATATATATATATATATCCTTTGCCCAACCGTACAGCATCCATCCTGATCTTTCGTTCGGGCTGAAAAAAGCCACTAAATGTAAGTGCTGTAAAAATGTCAGATCAATATTTTTTTCCCACTTTTTTCACTTAAATCTGTTAATCAACCTCAGTTCTGATCAAAACTACAAAAAAATGTTTTTTAATCAAGGATTTGTCAATTTTAATTGGCAATTAAATTAGAGACGTCACAGAAATGGGAAAAAAAATCACACAAAATAATTGAAATTTGATATAAAAAGTAATTGTAAACTGGAATTTTTTTGACCATTTATCAAAGGCTTGGATGTGTAAAAGATTGGGAAAAAAAACTGACTTTTATGCGTGCTTAGTCTTTTTACAGCATCAGTTGAAATTATTTTGATGATTTTCCCCCATTGACTCCCATTATAACGACATCTTTTAATTGCTCCAAAATTACATTATATATGCATGCATTCTTAAAAGTTATTAGTGACCTCTGTTGGAAAGAGTTTATATTTGCGTTTTTTACTGTTGCCAACTAGGTGGAGTAAAGAGACCATGAAATAGAGCTGTGGATAGAAAGGTGAATTTCTGCATTTTCCTATTGCGATTCCCATTCATTTCGCTGAGGTTTTTTCTTTTTTTTTATTTTCTAGTATTTGCTAGTATTTCTGTGTTTGTGTGTGTGTTTGTGCGTGTGTGTGTGTGTCTCCGTGCGACCGTGTGTGTGTGTGTGTGTGTGTGTGTGTGTTATTAAATGTAGTCATTTAATAACAAAACTTGAGCTTGTGTTAATCAAGAAAAGGACCTTTTTGCAAAGTCTTCATGCTTGTACTACAAGTGGGCTTTGAACCCACCAAGACAACTGCATATTAAAGCTTTGGGCCAACACCTTACCGCTTGTCCATCCTAGTGTGTATCTTCGCTGGCGTTTATGTCTTTCGTAAAGGCATGTTGGACTTTTTCTGTCAAAACGGAACAAACCTTTTTGCAAAAGTTGCTTTACGCTTGCTGTGGTTCAGGTTTATTCCTGCTGGTTTCAGTTCTGCTGATGTTTAAAGACATCTCAGCTAAAGACCTTATATACAGTACATAATATACATAGGCTGTGTATACACAACACTGTGTTCTCTCGCTAATGCTAGCTAGCAGCAAACTAAAACGATCTGTAGCGTTCATTTTGTTCATGAAATGCCTCGATAATAAAAACGTCATACAAACACTCCTTTTCCCTCCATAACTCATAAAAGCATCTCTTTTTGCTGTATTGTTCACATGACTCATTTCGGAAAAAAATTCTGAGGTGATTTGAAGTTGTCACGCTAATCGCCTCACCAGGTTCAGTGTCTGTATATAAATCTGTATAACTGTTTTTTCTTTAAAGCCATTTTTCATTAATACGTTTCCTCTATTCAATAAATTAAATTTATCACGAAACATCACAGTGAAACCTTTAAACACTAAACATGTTGCCACTACTGTTTTTATCTGGCTGCTTTTTTTATTTTCTAAATCCAGGATTTCTAATTCCCATCGTGCGTTTCATCAAGCTGTGGTCATGCCACAGTCTTGTCATGTCGAAATTACTGCAATCGCAAGCTTCCGTCTGCTAAGATATAATTAACAGTCAGAATAAACGGTGCCAAGACCAAAACAAGCGCAAGTGCTGCTCATGGACTGATGCCCACGTTGGATTAAAAACAATTCTTGCTACATGATAAAGACTAACACATGAATGTTAAAGGATGACAGGAACATGGCAGGTCTTCTGACAGAAAAACGACACACAAAAGACTGAGAAAATTAGACTGTATGTAAAAATCAGTGAATTGTGTTCATAATTTTGTTGAAAACTGAATGAATGCTTAGTGAAATTGAACCAAATCAGTTATAATGTGTAAGTAATAATTATTCCGAGGTCACCTGAGATATATTTCTTACTACAGTACACTCCTTTTAAGCAAAGTATGAATCAAATATCCTCTAATATAGTGGACTATCTTGAAGCACACTTTATTAGGACAGTGTGTGAATTGAGACTAAAGCGGTGTGTGTGTGTGTAAGAGCCAGAGTATGTACAATCCTGTGTATGTATTTGTGTGTCAGAGAAAAGGCTGGTGTACAGTATATGTGAGTGTATCAGCTAGTGTGTGTGTATGTGTGTATGAGTGTGTGAGCCGGCGTGTGTGTGTGTGTGTCTCTCCTGCCCTTAGCTGCAGTCTCTCCTGCATGATGCGCTTTTCTGAGTGAGGAGGTCAGTCCGAGCATCGTGTTCCAGACTACAAGGTGGATTTATTTGGGGTTATTACATAAAAACCACTCGGATCTCGGGGGTCTGTTATGGCCAGTTTGCACATGGACGCATTTTATGTGTGGATAATCACCTGTTTCTGGAGAACGGTGAGTTCTTCTTTCTGCTTTATAAGTTTTGAATATTTGTATATATATATATATATATATATATATATATATATATATATATATATATATATATATATATATATATATATATATATATATTTATTTTTTATTTTTTAAGTGAGCTGCTTATAAATTTTGCAAAAAAAAAAATCCTGTTTAAAATAAACTTCATGTAAATGTATGTTTTTCTTTGTATTGATTATTATTAATACTAATACTACTACTACTAGTAATAATAATAATTATAATAATAATAATAATTATTACTATAATTATAACAATAATTATAATTATAATACATATTTATTGAAAATATTTTAATATATTAAATGGTTCTATTTTGAAAAATAAAAGATATAAAGAATATACAGTTATTAATATTTACCAAAATGAAAAAGTAAATAAAAATAAATAAATCAATAAAAAAATTTGTATCAATAAATCACAATAAAATTCCTTTTTTTTTTTAAGTAACAGTTTGCTGCCTTTTTTTTTTTTAAATTCTAAAAACAGGTTTTCTTTTTTTTTTTTTAAAGCTATTAAAAATAGTTGCTTATTAATTTTTTTTAAATATCAAATATGAGTCTAATATATAGCCATTTTTTTTTACATTTACATATTATCCAGCTACTTTGACCTCCATGCTACTGACAGATCGCCTTAATGAAGACGCCTTTGTCTAGAGCGACGTACAAAAGTGCTTTAAGTCTCTATTTATAAAAATAATAAATCTACACTGGTACACTAGATTACAAACTTTAGATAAATCAGCCTGCAACTCTGTTGAGTGGATTTTATAGTTTTTTTTAACAGATATTACTCCATTAAACAAACTTGGCACATGGTTGCATCCCAAGATGCTGCACTTTCATTTCAAATTTTTTTTTATTTTAAACCATGTTTCTAGACAGGAAAGAAAGTGTGTTGTAGTATTATTATATTATGCCTCTAATTGTTACGGTTAGATTTGTTTTTCCATATGGATTGGGCTGCAGGTGGAGGCCATCCACTCTGACTGTGCCATCATCTCTCAGCACATGAAGGCTCAGGAGCTGTGCATGCAGACCAAGAAGAAAGAGAGCAAGAACCAGACGGAAACACAGGGTATCCACAGTGCTGTCTTACTCCACCCTGTCATCAACCTTTTTCATCTATATATAATACTGCTAGTTCATGTACAGTAGAACTGTGAAAGTGAGATCAATAACACCACTTTTCTGAGATATTGGAGAAACTCTGAATGTTATCTGTGTATCTGGGCAATTGTCTGTCTGTCTGTCTGTCTGTCTGTCTGAGGTGTTGGACTTAAGATCCAAAGGACAGATTTTCTCGTGGGTTTGGTCCCCACTCCTGGTAAAACCTTTTGTTTAACCCTGCTTTAACTGGACAACTTCAGGAAACTATTCAAAAGGCTAAAAATCTTCCCTTGAAAGATATTCCTAATGTAGTGCTTCTGACTCTGGCCAAGATTCAGGAGATAAATACTGTAATGTAAGTGCTGTAAAGAAACAAACCCTTATGGTAACAATCTAATTAATTTACATCGAAACCATGAAGAAAATTCAAGCAGTTGACAACTATTCCTTACAGGATGCTTTCATAAAACAATATCACCATTGACCACCTGTGAGGAGCATTTGATATCATGCAGGAACAACCAAATGTCCATCCACCCAGGCTGTGGCATCAGTGAAGGACCAGAAGATTTTTATTCAGACTATGAGGAAAGAGAGCAAGAACCAGATAGAACTGCAGGGCATTTACAGCGCTGTCTTACTCCACCTTTAAAACATAATTATATATATTATATAATTTGCTCTTATATTTCCCTCCACTCTGCTGGGAAGATGTTCCACTAGATTTTGGAGTGTGCTTGTGGAGATTTGTCGTGAAATTTGCCAAATCTGTTTACGGCGATGCTCGAATGAGTCGTTCAAGGTGTTCTGAGTGGAACATGAACTTCAAAAGCAGCAGAAACATCACCGGAAGACTACGAGAGATCAGGAAAACAATATTTCGGATCATTCGGACCAGTCCAGGCGATCCTAATTTTAACATGCGCCGTGTTGCTGCCAAGTTCTTCCCCAGGCTGCTGACCCTGAACACTGGATCGAAGTCTGTCAAGAACTCTGTCAGCGTGCTGTGGATGACCCGTCGTCCATGTCGAGGATCATTACCAGTGACGAAACTTTAGAGAAGCAACAGTCTTCTCGGTGGAAGAGCCCATCATCTTCATGACCGAAAATAGAGAGTCAGATCCGCAGCTCAACCAAGTCCACGTTCATTGTGTTTTCTTTTTTTACATTCGTGGCATTGTGCATCGAGAATTCATCCATAGAAGCCAGACCGTCAATAGCGAGTTCCACTGCCATGTTTCAAGGTGTCTGAGGGAGAACATTCGGCAAAAGCACTTGCTAGTCTAAATTTGGTTATACCACCTTGTGCAGTTATCACATTTTATACAACTGAGAACTTGACAGTTAGGGCTTGTGCTCAAAAACCCAGAAGCAGCTTCTTTGAACTCAACCTTCCAATCAGAAGTCCATCATCTTAACTACTGAGATACCACTTCCCTACCACTACAGTTTCCCAAAATCTGTGGCTTTTGGCAGATAACCTACATCCAGGGTGACTTTCATCTAATTTGTACAACTGAGCAGTTAAAGGGTTAGGGGCTTTTCCTGAAGGCCCCATCTGTTGTATATCATGGTATTGAAATGTAAAGTCTAAAGTCTTAACCACTTCTTTCTGAAACTGAGATGAATCACCAGTGAATATTGCTCTGGATGTGCTTTTGAAATAAACGCCATCCAATAAGACCTTAACCTCAGTGCACTTCAGAAATAGATATATTTAACCATGCTGAGCTCCTATTAACCTTGTCGTGCTAATTAAACATGGCGGAACGCTGCTCAAGATGCACATCGAGATAAATTTGACTAGTTTCAAGTTATTTTTAGTCAGTTTTCCATAGTTACATAAAACATAAAAATAAAAATTTACATCTGGATCCAGTAGATTTCATGTCTATGGCCATAGGATAGTGAGATCAGGATGATTTGCATGTCTTGATGATTTGGAGCTGCTTCTTTTTGATCCTTGAATGAAAAAAGCTTATTTGAGGACTGGAGTAAAACAAAGGGGCAGCGTGAGAGAAGTCTGAGAGATATTCTCCCACAGAAACGCTTTAAGACTATTTCCAGAGGCTTTGTACTCTATAAGTGAAGCGATTTGTGACTCCTGTTGATTTTTGTTAATCTCTCTCAGTAGTAAGATTTACGCTCCGAATAAATGTGCTATAAATAGGCACGTTAGTGGAATCGCAGTGGGTGAGAGACGGGGCATGCGTTAGCGAAAGCGTTAATTGACCCAAATGGAAAAGTTATTGTGTGAAGAAGGTAAATATTACTACAGTACATTACTAAATTACTATTACTAAAGTACATTTGAAGGCAAAAGCTTTTATACTTGTACTCAAGTGAAAGTTTAAAGGAAGCACTTTTACGTTTACTGAAGTCATATTTTACATCTACTTTTTTTTCCGAGTTTATCTCTACTACATGGTTTGGGTACTTTGTCCACCACTGGCGAATATGGCAGGAAAGCAAAGAACAGTATAAGGCATGGTATGTCAGGTTTTGGAACTTTGAACTGCAATCTGAGCAATACGCTGATGAAACTGAGGAATTATATATCGTGGTGAGGTTTGATTGCTCTCAGTGTGAATAACTTATGTAGAAGACATTTAGCAGCAAGCAGTTATATTGGAAATTCATCATCCATCTCCCAACCTAGTGTGAACCAAGAGAGTGTGAGTAATTGATGTGTTGAACCTAATAGCTAATAGATAAATCCACTGGACAGATGTTCATTAGGTTCAAGCTGAACTCCTGACCGAGGCCTGACTTCAGGTTATCACAGTTAAAAGACACTTAAACCATATTTGCTATTACAACATTGAATATTGTTAAGGAGTGTTACTTTTTGTCATAATATGCTGTAAAAATGATCTATCCCTTGTGACCAAAAAATTGTAACGCTTAGGTTATGGCTACACTAATCCGGATAAATTTGAAAACGGTGTCTTCATCTAAAACACTTCGCTTTCACACTTTAGTTTTGAGTCATTTCCCAACATAAAAGTGTTAGAGTGACTAAATTATCACAGGCTTGCATCCTACCAGGAGTGGGGCTCGAACCCACGAGGATATTCATCCATTGGATCTTAAGTCCAACGCCTTAACCACTCGGCCATCCTGGTTGACACATAAACAGATGGACAGATGGATAAATAGATTTATGATGTTCTATATAACAACTATAATACTGTATATTCAAGTGCTGCTTCCCAGTGTTTCAATTCCATACAAGTGCCCATTGTTCCCAGGAATAACTGCAGATTCACCATGACCCTGCCCCTGATCAATAAATTCCCATTATGTATCAGGTTTCGGCATTTCATTTGAAGTGCATGATTTTCTTGTAAAGGGATTCAAACCCACTGACTCCTGATCGAACCCTGACTTCAGGTTATTATAGTTTAAAGACACTTGAACCATATCCGCTATTACAACATTGTAAACCAGTAAGGATTGTTACTTTGTGTCGTATTATGCCGTAAAATATTATCTGGCCTTAGTGACCAAACTAAATTGTAACTCTCAGGCTATGTCTACACTAATCCGGATAGATTTGTAAACGGGGTCTTCATCTAACACTTCGCTTTCCCACTTTAGTTTTGAATAATTTCCCAAAATTTGCTCATCCACTCTGAAACGTCTGAAAACGCTCACGTCTCTGTACTGCGCATGGGCAAATCGTGAGAAGCTTCAACCTGCTGCTTTTTTGCCTGCCGTTTTCAAATTGATCCACTTTAGAGACCATTTTTAAAAGGCTACGTTTTCATTGACTAACAACTCCATCTCAGTGTGGACGGAAGGCAAAAACGGAGAGAAAATAATGCGTTTTCAAATGAAAATGCATCAGTGTAGACTTTGCCTTAGATATTTATAGTTTATCAGGGAATGATTTTGAATTAATAGCATTTACAGTACAGGCTTAAAAAAACATTTAGTCTTGTTTGGGTTAGCTAAAAGTTACTTATTTATATTTTTTACTTAGTAACAGATATGATTTAAAATGTAGTTAAGTACAATACTTTAATCAAAACACACTCAATTAAAAGTCAAATTACAGATTTTAAAAACTAATTAAAAAAGTTAAAGTACACAAAAAAACTACTAAGTTAAATTGACAGGAGTAAATGTAATTCATTACTTTCCACCTTTGCGTTTAAGTTACTGTAACCTGGAAGCTAAGATGGGCCCCATAACAATCACTATGTCTTGGTAATAAGGACAATACTGTAGATTGGGGATTGTATGAAATTAAGCTAAAAACAAGCTAAAATCCCTGACCACAATTTCACTGCTAGATAGCTGGATAATAGAATTGATCATTTATCACATTTAACTCTTCAAACTGAACTGCAGTTTTTCGATGCAGTCTTTAGCCACACAAAACCATACTTAATGCCTTCACCTTAAACTCAATGTTCGCCAATATTGGGGTTCCATCCAAAACAAATCAACTGTAAAAGACCACTCAGGTCAAACATCAAAGCTATGTTACATTATTTGCTAGCGAAATGGTTATTTGGCTATTAAAAATATTAATATGATCGATATTTACAGGATGGGCCTACCAGGAGTGGGGCTCGAACCCACGAGGATATTCATCCATTGGATCTTAAGTCCAACGCCTTAACCACTCGGCCATCCTGGTAGACACATAAGCAAGTGGACAGATGGATAGATAGATTTATGATGTTCTACATAACTCAACTACAATACTGTCTATTCAAGTGCTGCTTTCCAGTCTTTGGATTCCATACAAGTGCCCATTGTTCCCAGGAATAACTGCAGATTCACAATGACCCATACCCTGCTTTCAACACCTCATAAAAATCTGAATGTACTATTTGATTAATTGTAATAAAAACAAGAGTGCAGTGCACTGATAATTTTTGTGGATTTAAATCTCTTTACAAGAAAATCATGTACTCCAAATGAAATGCCGTAACCTGATACACCATGGGAATTTATTGATCAGGGGCAGGGTCATGGTAAATCTGCAGTTATTCCTGGGAACAATGGGCACTTGTATGGAATTGAATGACTGGGAAGCAGCACTTGAATATACAGTATTTCAGTTGAGTTATGTAGAACATCATATATCAATCTATCCATTCGTCTATCTGTTCGTCTGGATGGCCGAGTGGTTAAGGCGTTGGATTTAAGATCCAATGGATTAATATCCTCGTGGGTTTGAGCCCCACTCCTGGTAGGACCCAAGCTTAAGACTGTCATGGTTGAAATTTACTTGAAACTTGTTTTTGTAAAATATTGATATTCGGAGTGACTGAAAATGTAAAGTAAACTTTTTAATGTTTCTGGTCTTTTTTGGTCTCTGAAGATCATTTTTCTAGCAAATAATCTAACATAGCTTTGATGTTGGATCTGAGTGGTCTTCCCCAGTTGTTTTGGATGGAACGCCAATCTTGGTGAACATTTAGTTTAAAGTGAAAGCTGGTGTGGATTTTGTGTGGATAAAGACTGCATTGAATAATTGCAGTTCAGTTTGAAGAGTGACTGGATTCTGCAGGTCATTAACATGTTCTGAATGTGATAAATGTTCAATTCTATTATCCAGCTATCTAGCAGTGAAATTGTGGTCAGGGATTTTAGCTTGCTTTTAGCTTAATTCCATACAATCCCCAATCTACAGTATTGTCCTTATTACCAAGAAATAGTGATTGTTATGGGGCCCATCTTAGCTTCCAGGTTACAGTAACTTAAACGCAAAGGTGGAAAGTAATGAATTACATTTACTCCTGTTAATTTAACTGAGTATTTCTTTTGTGTGTACTTCTACTTTTAAACGTGTTTAAAATCTGTAATTTGACTTTTACTTGAGTGTGTTTTGTTTAAAGTATTGTACTTTACTAAATTTTGATTCACATATCCTGATTCACTCCTGCACAGACTAATTGATTTAATCTCACAAGAAAGAAAGATGCAGACAGGCGCCAGTGACGCAGGGCCCATCTGAAAGCGAAATGCCGACGAATCAAAAGTTGTTCAATATGTGCACTCGCAGTCTGAATTTTAAATCTGCATTTGCGATTTCTCTCATTATCATGAAGTATATTATAACAGGAGATATTTATATTACTTATTCCACCTCTACTTAATTAAACATCTTTTATTTGGCCAAATAACTTGTATTGAGATTATGACTACAATTATTTCTGCGTACCCTAATTGTTAGTCACCTTCGTTTGACTGCTGCTATTTGTTCCCACGTGTTTTAGGCTGCAAGACGGAATGGGACGAGATCCGCTGCTGGCACCGAGCCGACATCGGCCAGGTGGTTAACGTGTCCTGTTTGGATGTTTTCCACCACCTTTCTACCAAGCAAGGTCAGCAAACAAAGAATTGCAGTGCTGTGTTCTGCATCAAGGTGACGTAATCAAAGCAAACCGCTGAGAGGAACCCATTTTGGTATTTCTTTGGATTGAACTTTTTTTCATGGCAAAAACATGGTTATTTTGAGCGTCCTCTCCTGCAACGACATCAAAACCTATTTCAGTTTGGCATGCCTTCAGTGTAGCACCTTGGTACTTTGGAGGACTGGTAAAGTGGGTCGCAGATGCCTTTATTCCTGTGTAAACACACACTATCCCTTACCTTTGATACCTGAAGGTTTCACTGGGTCCTGTGAGTGACTAACTGATTAACATGCAAAAGCTCATAAGGCTTAAACAGTAGCAGTATTATTAATGTAAGAGTTTGGGGCTAAAATAGCTCACATAGCTCAAAAGATCTTTGTGTCTGGAAAAGCTTGGGGTCTGACCTTGACATTGATTGTCTTGAAATTGCTATAATTTAGGCTGAGGTGATTGTTGCCCAGAGTTTCAGATGAACCAAATGTTTTTGAGCCTGGCCCCATCCTGATAGTTATTGTCTGAAAGTCTCCTCAAGCAAATATCTGGAGTCTTCTGATATTATACATTTAATTGCTACTTATTGCTTCTGGGAAAAGCACCTGCATTTCTGCATATTTATTGCTGCTGGAGCTTTTTTGCACAGGAGAATGGATGATTCTCAACAATGCCACCAAATATTAAATTGTATTTTTTTTTTATATGCTTTTAATTTCGATACTTAAGTCCATTCATAAGAGAGTACTTCTGTCCATTGCTTGAGTAGAAATGTAAAAAAAGTTATTTTATTTGTACTTTATTATTTTATTGTATAGCAATATTTAGGCAGAGGATATGCACCTTTACTCAAATACAGGAATGGTGTTCCTCATCCACTACTGCTAAGCTCTAATATGAATTATAATACATAGTCTTATATTATTTAAATTATGCAAAATGTAAAAAGCTTGTAAACATAGTGGTAACTTATGACTATTTTATTTTATTTTATTAGTCCTATAATAGGCAGTTTCAGTATATAGTACAACAGCTTATTTTTGACTGGATTTAAATGTTTTTCTTTTTCAACTGTTCAAACATTATTCAACAATACGACATTAAAAACATTTTTTAACATTGTAAAAAGTAACCCTTTTTAACATTGTAAAAAGTAACCCTTTTTCTTCAATGTTTGCATAAGAAAATAACTTTTTTTTGCACAAATAATAATATATTTTGTCAACTTATTTGGATATAATCTACTATTTATATACTAAGAATCTATACTAAATTCTAAAACTGTACTAAATTAAGCTAACACTTAATGCAAATCAATATTTAATGCTTGTTACAGTGACAATGGGGCAGCATAATACCTGCCCCTATGAACCTCTGTTAGTGCTTTCCTCAAATCACGATTATGATGATGCAACAATACTCTATAAGGCTAAACAGGGCAAGGAGACAAAAAAGTACCCTTCAGCATGAGGCACCTGTGGTAACTTCTCAGTTTGTTTGAGGCTATGTCATTATTTAGTGCTGTCCAAAACATCTAGTAATGGCTTTATTCTGTAAGGGAATTCCAAAAAGGAAGCCAATTCCCCTGTCTATTGACACAGCCAGAAAGGTTGCAAAGTGTGTCTAATATGTTGAACTTTTCAGGTTTCATCTACAGGAACTGCACAGCAGCAGGCTGGAGTGATCTATATCCACCTTACGAGAAAGCCTGTGACTTCGGAAATTATGCAGATCCCGAATCTAAGGTACATGAGTTTAAGAGCAGAGAAGTGTCCTTACCTATGTCAGTGCAACTAAATAAGTAGAGGATACATTAGCGTGGCCTAAATCTCTGACCTCAATTTCTTTTCTTTTTTTTCAGACAACCTACTTCTCAACATTTAAGCAGGTGTACACAGCAGGATATGCCACATCCCTGATATCTCTCATAACAGCTATCGTAGTCTTTACTTTCTTCAGGCAAATTTCTCCTTGTGTTATATATAAATTGAAGCAAGATGTTACTCTTCATAAAATTTTCATCGGGTTGTTAAAATTATGCCCTAAAAAATGACTGTGCTATTTTCTGATCACAGGAAGTTCCACTGCACCAGGAACTACATACACATCAATCTTTTTTCTTCCTTCATTCTCCGGGCCAGTGCGGTCTTCATCAAAGATGCTGTTCTTTTCTCGGACGAGTCTCTGGATCACTGCTTTATGTCTACTGTAAGGGAAAGGGATTAAAGCACATACATTATACCTACATACAGTGAGGAAAATAAGTATTGCTATTCTGCTATTTTGCAAGTTCTCCCACTTAGAAATCATAGAGGGGTCTGAAATTGTCATCCTAGGTGCATGTCCACTGTGAGAGACATAATCTAAAAAAAAAATAATCCAGAAATTACAATGAATTATTTTTTTAAACTATTTATTAGTAGGATACAGCTGCAAATAAGTATTTGAACACCTGAGAAAGTCAATGTTAATATTCGGTACAGGAGCCTTTGTTTGCAATTACAGAGGTCAAACGTTTCCTGTAGTTTTTCACCAGGTTTGCACACACTGCAGGAGGGATTTTAGCCCACTCCTCCACACAGATCTTCTCTAGATCAGTCAGGTTTCTGGCCTGTCGCTGAGAAACACAGAGTTTGAGCTCCCTCCAAAGATTCTCTATTGAGTTTAGGTTTGGAGACTGGCTAGGCCACGCCAGAACCTTGATGTGCTTCTTACAGAGCCACTCCTTGGTTATCCTGGCTGTGTGCTTTGGGTCATTGTCATGTTGGAAGACCCAGCCTCGACCCATCTTCAATGCTCTAACTGAGGGAAGGAGGTTGTTCCCCAAAATCTCGCAATACATGGCCCCGGTCATCTTCTCCTTAATACAGTGCAGTCGCCCTGTCCCATGTGCAGAAAAACACCCCCAAAGCATGATGCTACCACCCCCATGCTTCACAGTAGGGATGGTGTTCTTGGGATGGTACTCATCATTCTTCTTCCTCCAAACACGTTTACCGGAATTATGACCCAAAAGTTCTATTTTGGTCTCATCTGACCACATGACTTTCTCCAATGACTCCTCTGGATCATCCAAATGGTCATTGGCAAACTTAAGACGTGCCTGGACATGTGCTGGTTTAAGCAGGGGAACCCTTGGTGCCATGCATGATTTCAAACCATGACGTCTTAGTGTATTACCAACAGTAACCTTGGAAACGGTGGTCCCAGCTCTTTTCAGGTCATCGACCAGCTTCTCCCGTGTAGTTCTGGGCTGATTTCTCACCTTCCTTAGGATCATTGAGACCCCACGAGGTGAGATCTTGCATGGCGCCCCAGTCCGAGGGAGATTGACTGTCATGTTTAGCTTCTTCCATTTTCTAATGATTGCTCCAACAGTGGACCTTTTTTCACCAAGCTGCTTGGCAATTTCCCCGTAGCCCTTTCCAGCCTTGTGGAGGTGTACAATTTTGTCTCTAGTGTCTTTGAATAGCTCTTTGGTCTTGGCCATGTTTGTAGTTGGATTCTTACTGATTGTATGGGGTGGACAGGTGTCTTTATGCAGCTAACGACCTCAAACAGGTGCATATAATTTAGGATAATAAATGTAGTGGAGGTGGACATTTTAAAGGCAGACTAACAGGTCTTTGAGGTGTTGTGTATTTCGTCGTCTTGATGGAGTGTAGCTGTCGGTTGGAAGGAATCTCCGTAGACGCAGTTATTTCGTGTAAATAATGATTTTTATTCAGCACAGAAATATAGCATCTTTACAGGCCTTCCGGTCAAGCCTGGAGTCAGCACGCTCTGATTCAAAGTCTGACTCCCGATCCATGGCTGCACACTCATTATATATTCTGATCATTCTCTGGGTCCGCCTCTTAATGTATAACAGATGTATATGAGCCTACTGTGCAATAATGTTTATCTTAAAGAGAAACCTGTCTTTGTCCAGATTTAATATATCTCAAATGTACCAGCGCTAACTTTCCCAGACCATTCATCTTAACATACAGTGAGAACGGGTCAGAGGTCTTTTCCCAAGAGGACATGCATCCTGGATCATATTCTATACTTCGGCTTATACTGATTTAAGGACGACCATCCGTCTCATTTTCCCAGTCACGGCTCATAAGATAAGCACTATGGGCCTTTCATACATTTGGCTTAAAGGAAAACATCTGGCCAGATGGTTCAGTAATTAACTTTGGCCTTTCCAGGACTTTCACCATTTGTAGAATTGTATGAGTTAAGGCTTTTAGATATTACACATTTAAGATACTATACGTTTAAGACACTACAGAGGGTCAGAATTCTAGCTGATAGACAGGTGTTCAAATACTTATTTGCAGCTGTATCATACAAATAAATAGTTTAAAAATCATACATTGTGATTTCTGGATTTTTTTTTTTTAGATTATGTCTCTCACAGTGGACATGCACCTACGATGACAATTTCAGACCCTTTCATGATTTCTAAGTGGGAGAACTTGCAAAATAGCAGGGTGTTGAAATACTTATTTTCCTCACTGTATATACGAGGTGGTATAAATTTTTTGAGATTAGCTCTGTTTACAAGAAACTTATTTATCTACTGTACATTTACACACTATCATCTTCAAAATAGTGCCCTTGCAGAGCAATACAGTGCTCCTGGCTCCAGTGTTCTGGAATTCTTAGAATACTTCTTGAATGTGTTCTGGAAGTATGGAAGTATGTCAAGCACCTACTGCAATTCATGCTTAATCTCCTTACTGGTGTCAAAAGATGACCTTTGCACTGGATCTTCATCTCAGGAAAAAGGGCAAAGTCCGCAGAAGCCAAATTTGGCGAGTAGGGTGGAGGCAGAAGTGAGATCATGTGGGTTGGTGGGATGTTCTTATTCACCACATTTATACATTCAATTTCTGCAATTATAAATACTCTGAAACAAGTACCATACTTTATGAAGTCTTGTGATTGCACCAGGTGGGTTGTTTTTTTAGTGCTACTGCATTTTGATTTGTTCTTGTATTTTTTCCTCTTTTTTTAGGTAACGTGTAAATCCGCTGTAGCGTTCTTCCAGTTCAGCATCCTGGCGAATTACTTCTGGTTGCTGGTGGAGGGCATGTACCTGCAGACTCTGCTCGTTCTCACCTTCGTCTTGCAGAGGAAGTACTTCTGGTGGTACATTCTGACTGGATGGGGTCAGTGCATGAATACGATGAGTTCTGGATATATCTCTTGCTGTTCCTGGTTAAAGCCATACTGTTTGATCTGACCTGTACAAACCTAACTTTATTATTAGAGCTACAGTCGAGTATTCTCTTGTATTACCAGGTGTGCCATCGGTTGTCCTTGTTGTTTGGGTGTTGACACGCAATTTCTATGACAACAGTGGGTACGTAAACCTCGACCAATCATTTACCACATGTAACACACGTCTAATTGCTTTAATTCTTTCTAGGATAGTGGTAGCGCAATGGTGGACTTTTGATCTGAAGGTCATGAGTTTAAATCTCAGAACCACCAGGCTGCAACTACTGGGCTCTTGAACAAGGCTTGTGATTGTAAAAAAAATCCTTCTGGTTTTTACAGTTGCTGGGATGACACAGATAACATAGGCGTGTGGTGGATAATCAAAGGTCCGATAACAGCATCGCTGTTTGTGAGTAAGGACGTAATAAGTAACGTACTTTATATCAGTGAATTATTGCCAATAACTGATCTTTCATTAATGCTCTGACACCGAGGTTTATATAGACTTTGTGCTTGTTAGGCCAACATTATCATCTTCCTAAATGTGATCCGGATCCTGGTTGAAAAGCTCAAGTCAGCCGGTGTTGGAGGCAATGACACCGGCCATTTCATGTGAGTCGCATAATTGGGTCTGTCTTTAGATCGCAGATCACTGATAGCGTGTCAGTGAGTAGGAAGTAGGAAATTGCTGACATCAATAAGCTCATGTACTTTTCAGTCAGCCTGCTAACACGAGTGAACCTGACACGATTTCTAAATGTATTTTCATGGCATATTTCTAGCATGTTTATAAACATCTTCTCCTTGTCCTTCCTAATATGTATTGCCAGCAGAATAGCTAAAAAGATCAGAGTGAATGCGACAGAATTTTCTGGAAGATTTCATCTCCTTCATTCTTTTCTGAGAGAATCCATATTGGTTAGAAGTAAAAACAACAACAAAAAATAAACACTTTATGTTTGCTGTCAGTGCTAGTCACCAAGATAACAACAGCTAACCTGACAGAATGTCCTAAAAGAGCACTTTCGAGACACATTTTTTTATAAAACTGTCTTTATCAACACTAGAAAACTCACTAAAAAGAGCTACTGCCAACATTTCTGAAAGGACTTTAGAAAACCTCTTCATATTCAAAAGTTATTGAACTGTAACTCGTTAAGCTAACCAGTTAAAGACATCAGCTAACATAACAGGCTTTTCTGAGGGGATTTTGAAGTCATATTGAGGAACATTTCTAGTCTTCACTGCTAGGTGAGTCATCACAGAGGCTGATCTGTCGGCATTTTTCTAAAAAGAATTTTCACTTATACTGCTAGTTATGGAACTATAAGGGCTAATCTGACAGGACTTTCTGTGTGAATTTATGAAGTCAGTACATGCTAATAATAATGGCTGCTAAAGCTAGCTAAAGAAGCTGCATGAGGCAATCTAACAGAACTTTCTGAGTAGATTTTTGAGTTATATTGATAAATGCTAATCGCTACTCACTGCTAAAGCTAGTTAATTATACACATGAGCTGAAAACAAGTGATGGATTTTTTTTACAGCAGGTTGGCTAAGTCCACATTGTTCTTGATCCCGCTGTTTGGAATGCACTACACTGTGTTCGCCTTCCTGCCAGAGAACACGGGAGAAACAGCACGACTCTACATTGAGCTTGGCCTGGGTTCCTTCCAGGTGTGTGTGAGAAACCTTTATCCTTAAACTTTAAGCATTTAAACACAAATTCAAAAACATGATATCCCCGCAAGAACTTTAATCCTAATTATTAAGATACAAATACAAATTGTTGTATATAATGTGTATTTTCATTTATATACATTTGGGCTATGAAGTATTATTTAAAACTAATTACTTTAAGAAGATTAAAAGGTAAAGAAAACAATGTGTAAAAAATGCAATGTGTATGATCCTAAAAAAGGGTAAAATGTGTTGCCATTCTTGAGTTCACAATTTTTATTTATTTATTTATTTTTGCAGGGCTTTGTGGTCGCTCTTCTGTACTGCTTTCTTAATGGAGAGGTATGCAGTAGTGTGATGGTATATCAATGTAGTTAAATGTGCATACATCTTGAGATATATATAACAGGTATATATATATATATATATATATATATATATATATATATATATATATATATATATATATATATATATATATATATATATATATATATATATATATATATATATATATATATATATATATATATATATATAGTAAATGGCAGGCCAAAAGGGCCAGAAGGCCTACTCTAAATCAATGACTTACAATATATTATTGGTCTATGAATATGTATTAAATTATTTCCCTATAGTCTATTCTCTTCATTTCATAGCGTTTCTTTCCAGTGCAGTACATCTTAGAGTATAAATCTAGGTTGGAGTTTCTATCCAATCAGATTTCAGCCCTCACATCACGTATTGTCATAAAGCCAGCAGAAATGAACAGTGCATGCTCTTGGTAGGTTCATGTTGTTTATGTTGCTTGAACAAATCAGACTCCAATTTGGTCACTCCAAAGCCCTATAGATGCCGTCCAATAGAGAAATTGATATGGTTGCAGATACACGTACAAGAACATTTTCAAGATGGACTTTTCAAGAAAAGCTGGACATCGTGAGGAAAAGTCGGCCAAAAAAGATCAAAACATTTAAGCTTTTTCATGACCCATTTATACTTTTGCATTTTTTTTCCCTGCAAAATTTGCAAAAAAATGCATGAAAACCCAGGGTGAATTTATGAGATTAATATCAATGCTTCTGCTATAGATAATGTATGCAGGCGGTGCGGTTGTGGCTGCAGTGAAAGGAGACGTGTTGAATTGTGTTCATTAGGTTTCTTGTTTTAATAATGACATTCATTCTTGCTGTATGCGATTTCTGTCTCTGATACTGTGTTTCTGTATAATATTGATGGTTTCTATAGCCGTGGTAAAATACCAATGGTATTAGGAGGTGATTTGATTCAGATGGGACACCACTGAAAGCCTGATTATGAAATGCACGGCCCGTCACTGATATATGTTTGGTGTTATTTAGTATTTTGTTACTTTGTGTTTGTATAGCTGCGTTTTAGTGCAATTTTCCCACACATTGCGTAAAAAATAGATGGACTAACACTCAAGATTATGGGTTTAACCTTGTTTAACCCTCCTGTTACAGTACCTTGACTTCAGATCAGCATTCAGGGACGATCCATTGATTCTTAAATTCTGTGCAAATGTTTTCGCTGTCAACCCAGGATTATTCAGTTCCAGGACTCAACTCTGTTGTTTCTGTTTTTCTCCTCAGGTGCAGGCTGAGCTAAAGAGGTGCTTGTGGAGGTGGCACTCTCGGAACCAGCTCAGTCCTGGTAAAAAGCGGCGCATCACAGTCACTCAGATTAGTGTCCTGGAACTGGCTGAACCACCACATATCGGTTCCTTTAAAGTCACATCGCTGTGAAAGTCCCTGAGCTGTATTAATCAGGATGTGATGTAAAAGGATGCGATATACAGGGCAGACACTCGAAATTGATGAGCGGAGATGGAATGAATAGATGAAAAAGCAATCGAATAAGCTGAAGAAAGAAAAAAAAAAATGAAGGGTGAAGCCAGTGACCTGCTTTACATAGGTCATTTGAAAAGATCTTGCATTGCTTAAATGCTATATAATAGCTATGAGTAACATTTTGAGCACGACGTTTTTTAAAAAGTCATTTTTAAAGCCATTGTTTTGTGTTGCATTAGATAAATGGTTCTAGTGTTCCCATGAAAGACTGTAGCATTCCTAATATTCAGGTCTGAGGCACCTCATAACTGTGAATTACAACTTCCTGTTAAGTGGAGATGTTTGTAAAAGGTACTTGAGGCCTTTCCTTATACCTTTGACCTTTGGCACCTTTATAGACGTTTTATCAAAATGATACGTTGTGCTTGTGGTACATTTCTAAAATCTGTTCTTTAAATGCTGGTTGTATGTACAGTGTATTTTACACACAGAAATACAGAAATAAATCACTGTAGGTAAAAGTTTCCTCTGCTCTTTAGCATGAATTCCATTTAGCGTTTTGCTAAACCATTAAAAATACTGATGAAACCCAAGACAACTGACTGAATATAATATAATACAAATCTGTACACAACATAAACATTTTTATTAAACACATTGTGTAATATTATTCTTTCTATGGGATGTGTATATACACTATATTGCCAAAAGTATTGGGACACCTGAGCTTTCCTGCCATATGTGGTTCTTCTCTAAACTGTTATCACAAAGCCGGAGGAACACAATTGTACAGGACATCTTCGGATAATAATAATGTTGCGTTCACTTGAACTTGGAAACCCAAACCTGCTCCAGCATGGCAATGCCCCTGTGCACAAAGCGAGCTCCTTGAAGATATGCTTTACATGCTTTGAAAAGGAAGATCTTGAGTGGCCTGCGATAGAGCTCTGATCTCATCCCTACTGAACACCTTTGGGATGAATTGGAACGCTGTCTGCACCCCAGGTCTCCTCACCTACATCAGTACCTGCCTTTACTACCCCCCTTGTGGCTGATGAACACAAATATCCTGCAATCTGGTGAAACATCATCCCAGAAGAGTGGAAGGAAATTATAAACGCAAATTAGTACTTATGACCAGGTGTCTGCAAAATTTGGGCAATATAGTGAATTGTGTGTATATTTTATGCATGTGTATCATATTTTAAATAAAATCAGACCCTGAATCGCATCACATCCATCTACTGACTCATCACTTTATTGAATATTTTGGCACTTTTACAAAGAAATAAATATATTTATATTTATTTATGTATTCTCAAAGAACATTATACAACCAGCGTCCCCGTTTTCAAGGCCGTGTTTTAGTTCTCATTTTTTTTGTCCGTTTATTGACAACCACTGCCTATAAACACTGAGGGGATGTCAGAGCGTGTCGGCTCTCCATATATCACTTTCAAGCAGACAATAAAAATCCATATACTGATACAAAATTTGGCACAGACATCAGAAATAGCAAGTTCATCTACAGGGACATTTTGACATGTAAAAAAAAACGTGTTGTTTTTTCTTTTTTTTTTTTTTTTTTTACTGTACATCATGGAAAAGAAATAAAGAAGAAGGAAAAAACCATCAGGGCTACAGGACACAGCGCAAACTCGTTCTGAAAGTACGATACAATTCGCTTTGGTACATTCATGGGTTCGAAAAGCAGATCTCGGCTGCTGTACGAGTCGAATAGGTTCTCGGCATGAGGAGCGTACGAATGAGAGATGAATGCAATGACATCTTAAGCAGGCAAATTCAGTAAACACAGTCACTCACACACTCAAAAAAATACATTCTCTCTCTCTCTCTCTCTCTTTTTTTCTCTCTCTCTCTCACACACACACACACACACACACACACACACACACACACACACACACACACACACACACACACACACACACACTATTACAGCTGGCATTGGTTTATAACAGCTTTGAGACATGGTCGTTACCTTCTGAGCACGCTCACTCAGAAAGACAGCTGGTGTCAAGAACATAGAAAGCAGCAGCTTTTCCCCTCTTTTTCTTCCATTCCTTACTTCATTTTCTCCTAACTTCTTGTATTCATTCATTTTCCTTCATTCCTTCTTTCCTATAATTTTTCCATTTTATTTCTCCTTCCTTCTTTCCTTCCTCTCTCAATGTTTCCTTCCTTTCTTCCTTCCTATCTTAATGTTTCCTTCCTTCCATCCTTCCTTCATTCCTTTCTTAATGTTTCCTTCCTTCCTTCCTTCCTTCCTTCCTTCCTTCCTTCCTTCCTTCCTTCCTTCCTTCCTTCCTTCCTTCCTTCCTTTTACTCTTCATTGTTCCTCCATTCATTCCATCCTACCTTTTTAACTTCCTTCCTCACCTAATTTCCCTTCTTTCCTTCCTTCCTTCCACTCTTCATTTTTCCTCCATTCATCCTGTTCTTCCTTTACTTCCTCCCTCACTTCATTCTCTTTTTTTAGCCTTCCTTTCTTTCTTCCTACTTTCTGTAATTTTTTTCTTCCCTCCCTCTGTCCTACATTTCTCTCCCTTCCTTTCACTTTCCCTCGCTCCCTTCTTCCACCAATTGTTCCTCTATTTATTCCATTTTACTTGTTTCCTTCTTTCCTCACTTCATTCTCCTTTCTTCCTCTCTTCTGAACTTCCTCCCCTCCTTGTTTTCTTCAATCTATTCTACTTAAATAATATTTCCTCTGTACATTCAAAATTTCTGCATCTCAACCATAAAAAACATGTTCCCTCTGTACTCTTTTGTGTTTTAACGATACTGAAAAATATCTGAAAATGAATGAATTGCAGAAGTGAACAGGGAAATGAGCGGATAAGTGCACAAGCTGAACCCAGGACGCGAGTATTACAAGTGTGTTACTCATGGGAAATAAATAGTTATTTAAAAAAAAAAAAAATAAAGTAAAAACTAAATGAGAAACAAAAACACAATTCATTTCTATCCATTAAATACTGCACATAGCAAACATGTCATTTCCAAACGCATTCAATATTTCCATATTTTCCTGTACTGAAATAAAAAACTGCTTTCATTCTCTTGTTTCTTTTAGGGTTAATTACCGTTTTATTGACACCTTTAGTTAGGTCAAAAGTCCTGGGAAACCTGACTTATGCCATATGTGGTTCTTCTCCAACTGGAACTGTGTGGGAGATCTTAAATGGCCTTCAATAGAGCTCTGTTACTCTATTAAACACCTTTGAGGTTCATTAGAACATTGACTTCACACCAGGTCTTCTCACCTACATCAATACCTGACTTTACTAACACCCCTGTGAGATGATGAATCTCCACAAGCACACCCCAAATTCTAATGGAACCTCTTCCCAGAAGAGTGGAGATTATTATAACAGCAAATGAGGATTAAATGTGGAATGGGACGTTTAAAAAGCACATCCCAATCTTATGATCAGGTGTCCACAAATTTTTGTCCATATAGAGTATATCAGGATTCGTTTTACAGATACACACAAATCCAACTCTGAGCAGATGAGAAGATGTACAGATAATAACAAGGCAGGTAAGGAACGACCTTTTGTTTACCTACAAAACGAAAGCATTTTCATATTGCACATGACTTTATTCTAAATTCACAGAATAATGACTTGTTCAGCTGCACTAATACTCTACACACACACTTATTTCCGACCAAACGAGACTTAAAAGCACATGTAGAGAACACCGCAATGTTTATGCCGCCAAACAATTTACAGTAAGTACATGTTAAAAAGAAAAAAAAAGAAAAATTATGATTGTCAGCAAAATTTTGGTTGTGTGACTCGAACAAGTGACATCAGACTTTGTAAAGAATCTTTAGCCCTAAATTTGTTTATTTGCAGTTTTCCGTTTTTTTCCCCCCTTTATATATATATATATATATATATATATATATATATATATATATATATATATATATATATATATATATATATGTGTGTGTGTGTGTGTGTGTGTGTGTGTGTGTGTGTGTGTGTGTGTGTGTGTGTGTGTGCTGAATGTAATCACAGTCACTAGTGAACCAACAGATTGAATTTTCCTACATATAAACACGTCTATATATATATATATATATATATATATATATATATATATATATATATATATATATATATATATATATATATATATATATATATATTAACTCCCGAGTCTTTATGTAGTTGACATACTCTGTACTTGCGGCTGATAGTAAAATAATTTCTTTAAAAAAAAATTCTTTGACACCCACATTTGGTTATGGAGGTGTTGGCATTTTTTTTTTTTACAGGCGATGGAAAATATTTAGAGAACTTTTTTTCTATGCACACTGAAAAGAAAAAAAACAAAACGAAACAACACTATTATACAGATATCAAAAGAATGCGATTTTGGCACTTCTTACTGTCGACGCTCGACGACGAAAACACTTTCTTTAAGAATAATGTAGAAATCTGTCGGACTTCCATTTCTAAATAACACGGAACACGACTGTAAAGTTGCAGAAGAGTAAAATATACCGCTTCATCCAAATCTCTGTAACAGTGTTGGGAAAGATGAGTGAGGAACATGTCGACTGGATCTAATGGAATATATTTGAAATGTAAGAGCTATTTGATGTTCATGGAAGGAGTCTCCAGTTTTAGTGATTTATTATCAAGAGAGAGAAATAAACAGAGCAAGACAAAAAGAGTGAGACAGAGAAGGAGAGGGAGACAGAGAGAAAGCAAAACAGAGAAAGTGAAAGAGAAAGCATGACAGAGAAAAACAGAAAGCAAGAAAGTAAGAGTGAGTTCTAGAGAGAGAGAGAGAGAGACTGAGAGAGAGATAAAGTAAAAGAGAGAGAGAGAGAAACAGGGAAAGACAGACAGATAGAGCAAGAGACCAAGACAAATTGACTGAGTAAGAGAGCAAGACAGACAGACAGAGAGAGAGAGAGAGAGAGAGAGAGAGAGAGAGAGAGAGAGAGAGAGAGAGAGAGAGCGAGAGAGAGAGAGAGAGAAAGAGTGAGACTGAATCTTGACAGAGAGAGAGAAACTAAGACAGAGAAAGAGAGTTAAAGAGAGAGGCAGAGATAGAGATAGAAAGACTATGACCGAGATAGAGAGAGACAAATGGGTAATGGGTGAGTCAAAGAGACAGAAAAAGACACACAGAAAGAAATAGAGAGGAAGAATAAATAAGAGAAAGAGAGAGAAAGAAGATGCTTGTCTCACGGAATGTTCCACAACACTGAAAGTAACTCTAAATGGACAAAAATACAGGTCACATGTTCATTCAAAGAACACGCTCGAATCAGTGGCTAGCTTGCTGGCGTGATAGAGGAATAAAATACCCAGGGGACTGTTTTCGTGTCCCAGCAGCCCAGGAGTTTGATCTCTAACACTGCTGTAGAATTTAATTTTTAGTCCTGAAATAAAAAACATCGAATCCGGAATCTATCGACAAAAAGGCGATTATTCAGATCTCGGGGTTTTATTTTTGGAATCGATTTCCAGTCGTTCAAAGACCCTCGAATGGATTGTGGACAAAATTCTTATTTTGTGTATATTTTCTGTATTGTGTGTTTTTTTTATAGACTGATATTGATAATTAGAAAGCCTCTTCAGCCTGTCCAGGAAACGAGACCCTGCAGTTAGAGCAGGGTTTTTTAATGAGACAGAGGGGGGAGTAGATCAAAGGGGCGGGTTCCGAAGCTGGCTCGTCCAATCAGACGCTCAGGTTGGCAGGTTGAGGGTGGCACTCTCGGCCTGGGGGCTGGACATGCGTATCTGCGAGCTGCTCTTGCTCAGAATGGAGAGCTGCGTTCCCCCGTTCACGCCACTGCTCGCTAGCGAAGGGTGGCGCTGCTGCTTCAGATCCACAGCAAAGTACCTGTTCACCGTCCAGCTGCGCCATTTCCTCTTGATCTCTGACTGCACCTTCAGGCAGAAACTTGAAAAGGTCATTTTATTTAATGGACTCAGATGCAAGGGGGTCACACACTCTCCCACCTGCCCAAAAAAACCCACCCCGTCGCTATGACTCTCAGATGAGTGCAGAAAGCTAAAGGAAAACTCAGCCCTGAAACACACACCAGACTGAGAGAGAGACAGTGAGCAGCAAAGAAGATAAGAAAAAAAGAAAAAACAGAGGAAAGAAAAGAGACTTAGAGAAGGAATCAAGGACAGAAAATGAATCAAGGACAGTGAGAAACAGGGAATGACACAAAGAGAGACACAAAGACACAGAGTGTGAGAGAGAGACAAAGAGAGACACAAAGACACAGTGTGAGAGAGAGACAAAGACAGAAACACAAAAAGAGAGATAGAAAAGGAGTTAAAAACAGAAAGAGCAAAACTAGGAAAGACATAAAGAGAGATAGAGAGAGACACACAGACAGTGAGAGGGAGACCTCGAAAGACACAAAAAAGAGACACATAGAAAGAGAAAGACATGAAGAAAGAGAAATCAGAAAAACACGAAGAAAGATGGACAGTAGGGGGAGAGACAGAGTGAGAAAAGGGAACTAGACAGTGAGAAACAAGAAAGAAAGAGAGAGATAGAGACAGAGAGACAGTTTCTTTGCTGCTTTAAAATGAGGAAACGAGGCTAAATCCTGCTAGCTACCACAATCACCTCAGACTCAAAAGGCATTTTGGGTAACGCAAAATCCTGTTTACGGATTAAAAAAAAGACCAAATTGGCGCCGTTTAACGAACCGATCTCACCGATATGGTGTTTTCAGGGTGAATTTCTCCTTTATGCTAAAGGCCCTTCTGAAGTCTTGTTCTATTATCCAAAAAGATTTTAAAAAAGCTATTTTTGTTGCTAAAAGTTAGCACTAGCATACAGTAAATGTAGCTATACTAGCATGCACAATTCGCTAGTCATCATCATGGACGTGCAGGAATGAGCTACATTTTTTCAGATACGCCATGATATGAGAAGACAAAGGTGTCAAAATCATGATGGTTATTGTAAATGCCAAGTTTAATACAAGTACAATATTCAAAGGCCACACACACACACACACACACACACACACACACACACACACACACACACACACACACACACACACACATATACATACCTCCCCATTCAGGAAGCAGTAGAGCACGGCCACCACGAAACCCTGGAGAGAAAAAGCAATAATACAGTCAGTCTTGGGAAACTGAGAAACTGTGAGAACTCCAGCACATCCCCGTTCACACCATCACTCCACTGTGTAACTGTGATATTACTTTCACACTGAATCATAACCAGCTCTCCAAATAAAAAGACCTTCACTATAAAAAGCAGGACGGGTTTTCTTTCGAACCTGCTGCGCCATTTACTATACTGCTTGTTTCTTTCAAGCAGCTTTAATAAATAATTGATCATCTAAATGATGGTGTGAGGTGGGTCAGGATTACGACATGAACGACAGGTTCTCATCAGACAAGGCACTGTTCATACGATATGTGTATATATGTATTTAATTATGTACATTGCAAATCAATTTATTCATTGATTGCATTTGTTGCCCCAAGGTTGCCACAACCAGTTAATTAGGTTTGGGGGCAATTACTTTTTCACATAGGGCCAGGCAGCTTTGGACAAGTTTATTTTTTCCCTTAATAAATAAAATTGTCATTGAAAAAGTGCATTTTGTAAAAAATACAAATAAATAAAAAAAAAAAAAAAAAAAGAATTGGGTGTATTATTACAATTTGCTTGATGATCTGGATCATTAGGAAGGGGCAAAAACTTTTTCACTTTTTTGTGTGTGTGTAAAAATAAATGAATAAATAAATAGGTTCTGGTCTTTGATGTTTAAAGTGTTTGTATATACTGTATGTGTGAATGAATGAAATCTGTGATTGGTATCTTTTATTTAATATAACAACATTAAAACACTATATTTAGTGATATGCACAATAAATAAAACAACAAATGAAACAATAAATAAACTATTTACACTAAAATAGTTGGTGAAATATTTTTTAGATAATTATTATTATTTTAGTTAAATCAAATGTATTATTAAAATATAAAAGTTCTTATTAAAATAATATAAATTATATATATATATATATATATATATATATATATATATATATATATATATATATATATATATATATATATATATAATCCTTGTTTTGACGTTATTTAGTTCTATATGTTTTTCATGTTAATGTTATTAAATAATACGTTAATTACATTTCTTTTGCTTTCCATTATTTTTTATTCAACTATACATTTTATATAATCTGTTGGCTAAAAGAGAGAAGGAAAGTAATGTCAGACTTAAAGATGTGTCCCAATTTAATTGAGCTTTTAATTTAATTTCCTAAAAATGTTAATTTTGAGAAATATTGTGAAATATTTTGCATTTAAGGATTAAAATCATATATTTCAAATTCTATGATTAATAAATAAATATTAAATTAAAATAATTAAAATAAATCAGCCAATTAATTGATTCATTCATTTATATTAAAATATTTCTATACTAATTATATATAAAATAATGATGTTAATTTGGTTTCTTGTTTATACATTAAGGATAATTTCATATCATTGTCATTTCTTGCTCTTTTATTCTATACTTAATATATTATATTGCTGAAAAAAAAAGTTATAAAATAAAAAGGACAAAACAAATGAAGTAATGAATAAAAGCAGGTCTGAACGGCGTTTACCTGGAATGAGCCGAGTCCGAGCTCGAACACCAGCCTCTCCCGCTTACTGACTTCTTCTGGGGAAAAGGCGAACACGGTGTAGTGGATCCCAAACAGAGGGATAAGCAACAGAGTGGAGCGAGCCAACCTCCTGTTAACACACACACACACACACACACACACACACACACACACACACACACACACACACACACACACACACACACACACACACATAAGTTGGCACACACTCCTGAAATGACTCAATTCACAGATAATACAATGAAGCTGAATCAGTAATGGTCAGAATGATTAGTTATAGTCTTCTGAATCGAACACTGAAGTGTCTATTGAAAAAGATCATGTGACATACAGTACACATTATATTTCAAGGTTATTTTTTTTTATGTTTGCTGTATTTATAAAGATTTATAATATCATTGTAAAAACGATTTCACGGTTTGAGCTTTTGCCCAAAACCACACATACAGACACACACACACAGACACACAGACACACACACACACACACACACACACACACATACACACACACACACACACACACACACACACACACACACACACACACACACACACACACACACACACACAGAAACACAGAAACATAGAAAACATATTTATTTCCAAAGTGTCTACGTTTTTCTGTGGAAATGGATTCACTTTAAAAAATCAACTGACACAAAGACCCAAAGAATTGATTTCCACAGTCATTCAAAGTGTCCAAATCGTTCAATCGTAACCCTGAATCGCCCTCAATGGCTGAAATGGAGAATTCCAGAACCCAGAAATCCACATTAAACATGAACGTAGCTCAAAAGCGATCTTTCTTAGCACTGAAGCTAACACGGGAGCAGTGCATAAGTAAGTGCATCCGGGTTTTTGTTATTATTATTATTTTTTTTATTTTTCCAGATAAATGTCTAAAAACCAATTAAATGTACTTACCTAAGTGACCTTTTCTTTCAATATGAATATCTTAGATGTTAAATAAGTAGTTTGATTTAACAAACTACACTTTATGGACACACGTTTGTAGACACCTGACAATAAGATTGATATGTAGATTCCACATTTAGTTCACATTTGCTCTTAGAATAACCTCCACTCTTTTGGGAAGATGTTCCACTAGATTTTGAAGTGTGCTTATGGGGATTTGTCGAGATCCCTTCAACCACAAGGGTGTTAGTGAAGTCAGGTACTGATGTAGGTGAATTAAAACGAATTTTACATTTAAACATGTTCAATAGGTATGTGTGTGTGTGTTTCAGATAGATGACTATATATCAATTAGCAACACAATAATGTGCATTTACAGATGCAGGTAGTCTCCTACTTACGATGCAGATGCGTATCGTAAATTAAAACCCCATTGTAACTTGAAAATAACGTAATCGAGACCTGGTCTAGCCTACCCAGGAGTCTTAAACAATAGTAATCAGTATGGGGTAGTATACTGTCATTTGTTAACAATTTTACAAATTACAGTACATAATTTAGCAAAACAGAGCAATTGACAGTACCATAATGTATAAACTATATAGTACAAATATATATTTGGCAGCAGACGCGTAGACGAGCGCTGGTTCGTGACTGGAGGGCGGAGCCTACTCTGTTACGTTTGCCTATTTTCACAATTTTATCTTATCGTCATCGTGAGATCGAATAATCACAAGTCAATCCATAATAACTAGTGGGACATTTGTATATAGCCTGAATATCTAGAGATAGGAGATGTCTGAATATCCTCCACAATAATTACTGTTCATGTTACTACATGTTATCACATCAAACCTTCAGTTACAGTTTCAATATAACAATCGCATGTCCATTGTGATTAAAGCAGACATCGGATATCGAATTCATGATGATGAAGATGAATTCATGATGATGAAGATGAATTCATGCAGGTAGCTTGAATATTGCTGCTGATGGTTAATCACACGGGCATTAAACATACACAAAGACACAGACACTCACAAATGTACACACACATGTATACACACACACACACACACACACACACACACACACACACACACACACACACACACACACACACACACACACACACACACACACACTTACAGGGTGATGGTAGAAAGCTCTGACATCCTGCACGAATGCTGGACAGCCTGTGCGGGCTCACTGAAGCATTTCTGAGCACAGCTGCTAAACACGACAAAGACAACACAACAGACACACACCTCTTTAGGACAAAATGTACACACACGTGCGCACACTCTCACACACTCACACAGTCAGATAACCCTTACACACGTGAAAGTACAAAACAATTCACGTTGCTAGATAAGCATGAGTCTCCATAAATTCAGCAACACGCACACACACACACACACACACACACACACACACACACACACACACACACACACACACACACACAGACTCACACACCCTTTTTTTCTATCATTGTAAGGTCTTTCCACTTAAACTCTTAATCTTTTCCTACACTGAATCTACTCATCTAAAAATCCTGACCCACTCACTTTCTCCATTCACTCATTGCACCCCAATCAAATCTACACAGCAGGTTGCCAGTGCCTGAACCATGAAAAATCAGCCAATCAGGCCCCTTAAAGCTACACACAGTGTGCATGAGTGTGTATGGGAAACATGTTGCTATGGTGACCAAGGCAGGTTTGCTTACAGGTAAATGCTGGACTCGTTCCCTCCGACATCTGGTGACTGCAACTTCTGGACGAGGATGATGATGATCCCAATGAAGAGCACAAAGTTAATCTGATGGGAAAATGAAAATTAAAGAGTCAGTGCTGCAGAGCAACTCAAAAGTTTGTACACCCCTGATATGGATTATAATGGTTTAATGTTGAATACTCGATTCTTGGTTCGACGTATATCAGGTAAAAGTATATATAAACCTTGTTTCCATAGTAACAACTAACACAAGGCCCTATTGTGGGCACACACTTTCACCAGATTACAGAGTACAGGTGTGCCCAATTACACACACAACTACACACACTTACACACACTTACACCCACACTCACACATACACAAAATTTAAAGGACCTTCTTCCAGGAAAACAAATTAAATTAAATTAAATTGAATTAAATATTAAAAACTGAAATTTTATTTAATTTTTTTATATTAATATATAATTTCATTTAATTTACATTTATTAATTTTAATTGTCTTATTTTTAAACCACATAGAGTCATATATCTATATTACAAGATTAACTTCGAATAAAGTTAAAATATTTTGAAAATAAATTCGTAGCAATATGACATCAAAGTTGGTAATGTTTTGAGAAAAAACAGATTTGCGAGAAACGTTTCTCGATAAAATGGATGTAGAGGATCCAAATAAAGTGGTGTTTGTGGAGTTTGTCCAGTTCTGACATTTTTATTCGCCAGTAATTCATGGTGTGGCAATTGCTACAATTTTCATTCTCGTTATTTCGACTTTATTCGCAAAATTTTACGACTTTATTGTCGTACTGATTTGATTTTATTCTCGTAAGTTTGAATTTATTATTGCATTGCCAGATTTTTCTTTTTTAATTAAACTTCTATACCTACCATAATTGAAGCAACAACAGGTCCCTTGATGACCCACCAGAGGGCAGTGTTTTCATTCATATCCCAGCAGCTGCAATAAAACGAGCGATCAAATATATTTAAGCAGAATTTCGTTATCCTCCAGCCACCATTTTAACTTTAAAGAGCAAAAAGAATAAAGCAGTGGGAAATTCCTCTTGGATTTTCCTGAACGTACCCCGAGTCGTCAAAGTGCAGCCGGAGAACCGCCCATATAGTCACGCAAATAGTTGGAGTTCCTGTTCAACAGAGAAGACAGTAAAGAAAACTTAAGAATGCTTTATAATTGTATTGTTGATTACACTTTATTACTTCATATCCCTACACGTAAATAAGGCCCAATAGGAGAGCCATTAGTAAACAAAGAACATGGTGTGAGGTTAAAAAGCCATGCGTCCTACCCCAGCCGATGACGGTGTACCAGTAAAAGTATCTCCTCTCCGGGAAGAAGGTCTCCACCAGCAGGGTGAAGAGATACAGGCCCTCGATGAACAGCCAGAAGTAGTTGGACATGACACAGTAATGGAAGAACACCATCACCGCCTTACACCCAACCTGGAGGCCATTTTATCGAGTTAGTGAAAATAACAAGCGTGTATTTCCAGGTATGTAAAATATAAAGACAAATGTTTCGGGACTCCTGACTTTCCAAGCTGTATGTGGTTCTTCCCCAAATTTCACCCCAAAGTTGGAGAAACACAATTGTATTAGATGTGTTTGGTGGCAGCAGCATTAAACATTGCCTTTTGCTGATCAAATAACGCATACAAATCTTATATTTCCCATGACTGGGTTAAAACATCATCCGACAGATGTAGCTGAGGCTGAAAAAGATCATCTTTCAGCACCCACCATGATGACAGTACTGAAAACCGCATGCTATAGTGGTAGGATTCATATTTATTCCAATTAATTCATATTTTATGTAGGCCACGCCCACTTTGGGTTTAAATTCATATATATATATATATATATATATATATATATATATATATATATATATATATATATATATATATATATATATATATATACACACTATTGACTATATTACTTATAGGAAAGTTATACTCCATCGCTACCACACATTTCTCTTACATGATCGAAGTGACAAGTTCTCACCGTGTGGACGAAACAGTGGTCGCTGTCCTCCTCGGCGTACAGAACCCCGTCTTTGATGAAGACCGAGATGGCTCTCAGCATGAACGACACAAACAGGTTCATGTGGATAAAGTTCCTGGTGCAGTGGAGCTTCCTGTCAGAGCCACATGTAGGGAAAAAAAAAGTCAAGTCTTTCTGAATGACAGCGTCTGCGTTAAGGACTCGCAGAGGCAGAGAGAATAACATCATGTACGTGTAAAGAACTCTCGGCCGGGGTCGCAGCGCATTTCATTGCGTCTCCGGCCGCAGTGAGCAGAATCAAATCAGAATCATGTCGGAACAGAGGGGAGGCTGGAGAAAAATAAATAAATAAATAAATAAATAAATGGGCCGGCTTCCAAATGGCAGCTTCGAAAATGCAATTTCCACTGCAGGAAAATCGAAGCTAAAATGGGATTGAGCCCTGGAGCCATTCTCCCCAGTCCCTGCTATATATAAGATGTGATTAAGGCTTAGCAGAGCTTTTACTGACCTGAACCTGCAGAGGATGACCATGGCGATGGTGAGGGATACCAGAGACGTGCTGTAGCCCACTGTGTACAGAGCTTTCACTGACGGGTAGTACATATCCTGCATTAACAGGAAGCAGCAAAGAGTAGCTTAGAGCCCTCAGTACTGAAATCACTATTCAGACCTCAGACGTAAGTAACATACACAATATGGGCAAATGTATTGGGGCACCTGACTTGTCCAGCCATATGTGGTTTCCTTCTTCAAAATATTTATTACCAAAAAGTCTATACAAGATGCCTTTATTTAATTTGGCACACTATTTAATTTAAGCTCTGCTTTTCGGTCTGTATTTTCATTTATATCTCATTTAGCATTTTAAATCTATCTATCTATCTATCTATCTATCTATCTATCTATCTATCTATCTATCTATCTATCTATCTATCTATCTGTCTGTCTGTCTGTCTGTCTGTCTGTCTGTCTGTCTGTCTGTCTGTCTGTCTGTCTGTCTGTCTGTCTGTCTGTCTGTCTGTCTGTCTGTCTGTCTGTCTGCTAGATGTTAGACAGACAGACAGTTAGAAACAAGTCAACTATCTGAAAGCAAGAAAATGAACGTAACCCGATTCTGAACGTGTGCAACTATAGGAACTTTTTTTTTCATTTTTATTTCAATTAAAACTCACCGGATTAGTGGTGTTCTCCTCAGACAGGCAGGCTTCCACGTAATGAGGGTAAGTCTCAGACCAACCATCCTCTGTACAGTTCCGACTGATCTTCCCAGGACCTGGCAACCAGAAACATAGCCCCAGTACTCACTGCCACACATTTAGTAGTTTAGCACAGTTTTCAATACTGATATATAAAATATATGCCAAAGTATTTAACTTTCCTTCATAAAAAAAAAAAAAAAAAAACGACTCACCTTCCTCAGGACTCATGAACTCAAAGAGCTCGGGGCAGCTGACCACCACGGTCTCGCCCACGCTCGCCGCCTGCCAACACGTTAAGTTATCCCACTCCCAAGCGCAACCTGGGAGAGAACAAAACAACACTGTGGAATTAAATGGCATATGCCTGGCAACCCTTTTAGGGTTGTGCATTGAATTTGAGTTGTTTAGATTTGTGTTGATGTTTGAGAAAATGTGCCACATGACAATACAAGTGAGTTTAGACACATTTTGTAAATTTGTCTGGCGGCATAAAATGAAGGCGTTTTGTTTGAATATGATGCTGCAGAAAATGATTACCTTCATTTCAGAGCATCCTTCACTTTTTCAATGTAATTTGCTTTAACAAATACTTTAAACAGTAAGGTAAAACAGTGAGGAATTGAATGATCTTATGGAATGATCTAGAAATGAGATCATTGTAAATCGCTGTAGATAAGGGAATCTGCCAATTGTCGTAAAATGTAAACACCAATCCGGTTCAATTTAGTTTTATTTGTATAGCGCTTTTGACAATGGACATTGTATTACAGCACAACAATGTATAAGTTTGTTCCTTGTAATTGTAAGTTTGTCCCTAATAAGCAAGAAATTGGCAACTGTTGCAGGTAACACAAGAAAAACTCCCTGAGATGGCATGTGGAAGAGATTAACCAAATTCAAAAGAGAACCCATCCTAATCTCGGTGGTAACGAATCTCGGTGGTCCATTCATTAAAGTTCCATCAGGTGTCCAGTGATAGGTGCTTAAATTCAACCCGTCTTACACCACTCTAGTCAACCGTTATAGTCTAAATCCATCCTCGAATTTTTTGAGCTCCTCAGTAACGTCCTGAAAAATTGTCAGAGTGCAGCAGAGGGTAAAGGTTCTTTGTGGAACTAAATATCGGAGGATTTCATTTTCCAAGACTTGACATTTTTGGTTTAATTTCTCAAGAAAGCCCTCTTTTTTTTTTAATAGTCTATCAACGTACAATATGTGTTGGAAGGTGGTAGCTCAATTGTTAACATGCTGGGCTTCTGATCCGAAGGTCGTGAGGTCAAACACCAGACACCACTAAGCCTCTAAGGTGGTGGCTCAACGGTTAAGACATTTGGCTTTAAATCTGAAGGTCACAGGTTCAAATCCCGCCTCCACTGGGCCTTTGAGCAAGGCCCTGCACCCTCCCCTGCACAGTTGTAAGTCGGATAAGGGTGCCTGCCAAGTGCCGTAAACACCACTTCTGGGTGCTTGAGATCTCTAGATTTTTATCCTGATTTTCCAAGTACCCCATGCAGAACCCAAAATCCAGGTGCTCGAGTTAACCATGATCCAGCCCTTCCTAAGAAGTCAAGGGACTTTTACCATTTGACTAAGTGTCCTTGCCAGATTTGGAGATAAAGCTAAAGGTTGCACATGGACACTAGGTTTTTGGTTCTGCAGCAGTAAAAACCTGAAAAATTGGTGAGCACTTGAGCCGAGGCTCCTTAAGCTCCAACGTGTATGAAAAGGAAAAAAAATCCAATCCATCCACATCACCATCTATCTTCTCTGATGCTGGAATTCAATTCCACTCCTCCGGCTTTGCTTAGCGCCTCCGTGTAGCGCTGCAGGCAGAATTCGCTCATAGAAACTAATCCAGCCGTAACCTCTGCTCTCAAAAGTCGAGAGTTCTGAGCAATTCAGTGTGTTAGAAAGTGCTTTTCCATGCACTCGCTGCATCCTACAGGGCTCTCCTGATCTCCCTCTTTCTTTCCCATTCTTTCTCTCTGAGAACAAAATAACAGCATTAGAGCCTGAACAAGGTGCCAACTCATCAGAGCAGATCATTTCTGATTGAAGACATTTGCTCTAATACCCAATGTAATCATCATCATCATCATCATCATCATCATATAAGCCCAGTCAGATGGTATACTCAGATTTGAGACATAATGTGAAGTTGTCTCCTAAAAGCTGTTAATCCTTTGAAAAGGCAGGAGTGATGAGTCATTCACGAACGATTCGTTCATTTTGAACGAGTCTTTAATGTGACTCAGAGAGTGAATCATTATTCATTATTCACTCGACTTTTCTGGTTCGAGTCGTTCGTTCTTTCAAGATCACATGACCCACATAGATGCTACACAATGCAATAAATCAGGGTTTTTCAAAACCTTGACATTATTGTTGCAATAATTATTAGGGGTCATTTGACAAAAGAACTAAAGACACAGACCAGAAGATATAAGAGGTGAAGCTCCACGTTCTGATTATCACAATTTGTCAAATTTATATTATTGGAACTATAGTCAAAGTTGATGTATGTAGAAGTGTAGAAGTGTCTGGAAATCTGCTTATTAAAAATATAACATTTCAGATTCGTTCATTTTGGTGATTGAGATTTAAAGAACCGAGTCACTAGAATGATCTGAGCTTCACGTCACTACCAGGCAGTCACTTTTTAATTTTTTTTCAATGCCGACTTTAGATGTTTTTCCCCCAAAGCAAACACTTAATAAGAATGTTCCTGATTAATTACCCAAAGCATTTTTTTTCAATCAAGGTGATCGACTCCAGATGCAGGACTTCTTAAACAATCAGTCCAAGAAAAATAGAAGAGGATTAGGTTAAAAATTCAATCCAACTTAATACGGTTTTGCTGTTTGCAAATCGACCGTATCCAAGGCTGCTCTGGGCCCATGCCTGATGATCTACAGTCATAGAAATGAGCCTGGAATTCACGCTTTTCACAGTCCTCTGGTTGTTTCGTTTCTATTTGTGCCTTCATGCTTTGAGGAGATGAACTGGTGGAGCAGATGTAAAGATGGGATTTGTCTGGTTTGTGGAAAACACACTCCTGTTCTGCTCTCTAATCTCTTTTTGCTCGGTCTGGCAGCCTGAACACGGAGCTAATTACATCCTAAAGGGCAAATAAGAGCATTCTGAACTCACAGAGGAAAGGACGAAAGGCGTTCGACAGCGCCGCTGTCCGTCATCACGGAAGGAAAACAGCTGCAACCTGCATTTTTATAGTACATACACTTTCTGCACACACTTCTTAATAATTATAACTTTCTTATGCCCCATTATTACTATTTTTTATTTTTTAAATCTTCTCTTGTCTGTTTGATATTTAATATTTTTTTGCCCGTAGCCTCAAATTGCTGTGTCTGTACATGTGAAACATGAACTTGAAACTTAAAACCTCTATAGTAACAACAGGCAAAAGGGGACTCCTGAGCGAGAGAGAGAGAGAGAGAGAGAGAGAGAGAGAGAGAGAGAGAGAGAGAGAGAGAGAGAGAGAGAGAGAAAGAAAGTCGTAGCTTTATCTCGCAGACATTATACGAGCCTTTGTTAAATACGAAACGTCTCGAATAAACAAACAAACAAACAAACAAACAAACAAATGTAGTGGCAGCACTGGGATTCGAACACATGACCTTCTGATCCAAAGTCCAACATTCCATATTCTTTTTTTTTGCTCTTTGTCTCTTCTATGTTTTTTTTTACTCTGAATGTCCTCTGACTTGGATTTGTTGATCATTTACCGTATCTCCTACGAAAGTAAGTGCACCCCTCACATTTCAGCAATACATGACATGTATAAGTGGAATAAAACACTGCTAGCAAAAGATTCAGGTTGAGCTGCAAACACCCACTTTATTTATTTATATATCACATCAAAGTGTTTTGCTCTTATACGTTTAGGACAATGTTGGGACAATTCAACCTTTTTTTTTTTCTAGAGAATTCTGCTTAACACTGATACAGAGTATACACACACACACACACACACACACACACACACACACACACACACACACACACACATTCCTTTAGCGTGCCATGCGTTTAAAACATTATCAGTCTTATTACAGATTACACTGATCCACTGTTGAGTTAAAATCAAATCGATGAAGCTTTTATTCCTCACGTATGAGTAAAAAAAAAGCGACACATCTGTTCTTTGGAATTTTGTATCAGTACTTTTAGGAATTTCGTTCTCCTATTTGCATAAAACAGCAAGATGAGCCTGACGAAACCTGGAATCATCCACACATTTTTCAGGACACTCGAGCCCAAATTTAGACGCTTGTGCTGACTCACGTCACCACAGCAGGACAGCAGGACGTGTGTGCAGTGTGTGTAGTGTGTGTAGTGTGTCATACAGCGCACTTAGAAGCTCTGGTTATGATTTCTCATCACTGTGACTCTATCCTGGTCTTCATAATGGAGCGTTAGTCTGTTCTGCTCTGGTTTTAATGAAACAGCTGGAGCTCCACACTGTCTGCTCTCTCTCTCTCTCTCTCTCTCTCTCTCTCTCTCTCTCGTCTCCACTGCTTCTCCAGCTAACGTGGCTGTTTTTTTGTTTTAAATGAAAGCTTTCCTTGCTACAAAATGGCCGTCTGTTTTCATCTGAGCTGATAAAGAAATAAAAAAATAAATCAAACTTCTGATCTGATACGCATCTTTCTAAAATACGCAAACATCTGCACAAGTCATTTGTTTATCCATTGACCAGACATCACATTATGACCACCTGCCTAATATTGTGCTGGTCCTCTTTTGCTGCCTAAACAGTCCTGACCTGTTGATCAACAACAGCACGAACTTCTTCAGCAGTTTGAGCTACAGGAGCCCGTCTGTTGGATCGGAAACACACAGACCAGCCTTCGCTCCTCACGTGCATCAAAGAGCCTCAGCCGCCCACGACCCTGTCGCCGAATCACCACCGTTCCTTCTTTGGAGCACTTTTGATAGACACTGACCACTGCAGACCAGGAAAATCCCACAAGAGCTGCAGTTTTGGAGATGCTGGACCATACTTTTGCTTCATTTCTTAACATTTATATATTTAAAACCTTCTTTAAAAATCTTGCGAAAGTAAACGCTCCCATCCAGTCGTGCTTTTGTCCCCAAGCATAAAAAGTGTCCACTGACTAAATGGTAGGAGAACAAGTTGTTTTCCATCATACAATCTATTCTTTTTTGCTCTAAACATTCCAATTTATCTGGCGCTGCCTCGAGGGCGTTGAGGCTCTGAGTCAGACTTCTGCTGATCTCTCACTTTGTCCTCCTCTTGCTCTGTGAGTGCGAGAGTTCCAGCTGGCTTTCACTTCTCTTTTTCCCCATCACTGTTACACTCTCTCCTGCCAAGTGTCACACTTCCTGTTTACCGCTGATACGTTGAACATTTAGAAAGAACATGCACGTGTGACGTCTCATTTAGCCAAACTGGACGAGACATAAGCATAACACCGTATGACAGATTAAAGAAAACATCCTCAAGTTGAACAAAACATACCGAACTCCTGGTCCTGCGTCGGGTCGTGAAGCGCGATCCTCTCCATGCATCGTTCCTGCTCTCGCTTGATGACGCAGTTGGAGATTATAGATTGTATGGGCTATGCACACACACACACACACACACACACACACACACACACACACACACACACACACACACACACACACACACATGGAGAGAAAAAACACAGAGTAAGCCTGGCAGCATGTCATGTCACGGTGCCTGCAGAGACGCACTGCTAAGTAGGTGTTTTCAAGGGCATGATGGCAATAAAAAATCTTGCAGTCTTCTGGCATGAACACACTCCATCACTCAGCCCTGTATTCCAGAACATCAGAGAATCTGCATCAGCATAGTTTCTAGGCAGAGGCAAACTAGGTGGTCGTTAGTGTGCAGCCAGCTAGGGGGAGTTTAATATATAGTACATTAAGTTTAATATATAGTACATGTTTACATACTTGATTCTTGCAATGGTGGTGGGGTTTGTGCGGGATGGGGCGGGATTGGGCAGGATTGGCAGGATGAGGCAGAATGGGACAAGATGAGGCAGAATGGGGCGGGATTGGGCAGGATTGGCAGGATGGAGCAGGATGAGGCAGGATGGGGCAGGATGGGGCGGGATTGTTCTGCAATGAGTTTTTGATCTTGTGATGTACACTGTAAGAAGAGGACATGTGTGGGATTCCCAGTTCCTGTCACTCTCTTGTTACCAGAGGTTGGAAAGTAATGAATTACATTTACTCACATTAATGTAATTGAGTAGTTTTTTGTTTGTTTTTTTTGTGCACTTTTGCTTTTGAAAGTATTTTTTTAAATCTGCAATTTTACTTTTACTTACATATGTTTTGTTAGAAGTATTGTACTTAACTACATTTCAAATCATAGCCTTTACTGAGTACAAAATAAATAAATAATAATAATGCAAGCGTGGAAAAAAAAAACACTGCACTGACTGATTGAACAAACACATTAAACTCACAAGAAATTAAAACAAATAGCAACAGACAAGACAGATGCAGAAGTTTTTCATCAAAGTCACAGAACTTTAACTTAAGTAAAAAAAACCTAGTGGTCCATTTGCGAAGCCACAATGTTGAATGAAGCCACTGATGGATTCTTAGCTGATGGTTGATCAGATATTATACATCCGATTTCCCACAAACCCAAATAACTCACAAAATAAGATAGCAAGGGACTATTAACAAATTGTTACATTATATATTTTACATTTTGAGAAAAAACAATATATTTAAACAAACGTGAGTGGGGGAGTGGTAGCTCAGTGGTTAAGGTGCTGGGTTACTAATCAGAAGTTCGGGGGTTCAACCCCTGGTATCGCCAAGCTCGCCACTCTTGGGCCCTTGAGCAAGGCCCTTAACCATCTGTGCTCCAGGGTTGCCATATCATGGCTGATCCTGCGTTCTGACCCCAGTTCCCAAACAAGCTGGGATATGCGAAGAACAAATTTCACTGTGCTCTAATGTATGTGACAAATAAAGACTATTCTATATATATTATTTTATTTTTAAAACAACATACAAATGAATGCAACATACATAGACCAGGCATAAGCAGGACTTTTCTGGGTTTTTATTGAAGTTATTTTTTAGGTTTTTTTAATGTCTATTTTTGCACCTCCTTGCTTCAAAACTATAACAAAAAAATTATTGATAATATTGATTGATTTTTTAGAAAAAAAATAGACATTATGCTTTCTGAATGAAAAAATTACAAATAATTTTTTAATTCTTTCTTTCTGCACTCAATCCCCTCACAGCTTCAGAATTCCGGTTCGGCTCTGAGCTCAGGGTCTGTACAGTATTTCCTCTCTTCTCCTCATGTTCACAATATTCTCAGTATTCACATATTCTCCTCCACCTCCCAACAACAGATGGATATATGGACTGGCTACATTAAAAGGGGTGAAATCACACAGACATGAAAGGAACACAGGGACCCTGGAGCTGTGAGACTGAAAAGAAAACACATTTCCCATCAAAGATGTGCTGAAAGATTTATTTTTTTCTGATTTCACAGAACATTTTGTACCGAACATTTCTCATGTGATAAACGGACACCTGTTGGGTCGAACTGTGTACATTCTAGGAAAGCAAAGTGTGACTATTGCCCATAACAAATTAATTAATTAATGTAAAAATTATAATAAATAAATATATACAGTATCTCACAAAAGTAAAACACCCCACACATTTCAGCAACCATCTTCTCAAGGAACAATACTATAAAAATTTAACTTGGATATCTTTTAGATTAGTCAATGTGCAGCTCGTATAGCAGTACAGATTTATTATCAAAATAACTGCCAACAAAAGTGAGTACACTCTAAGTGATAACAGCTGTACATCGCTTTTACCGTGCGAAGTCTCATGTCCTATGCATCATCTTCATGTTTTTATCTGCTTGACAGGACGATACAAATTTGTGTATCTTGTATTCGAGCAGTTAAAATTTGGTGCTTCGGTTACAATTCTCTCATACTGACCACTGGATGTTCTACATGGCACCTAATAGTAAAGACACTATGAGGATTTGAGAATACAATTCTTTGCTCTCCACAAAGATGCCGAGGCTTTAAGAAGATCCGTACCACCCTGAAACTGAGTTACAGTACAGTGGTCAGGGTCATACAGAGGTTTTCCAAGATTGGTTCCACTCGGAACAGGCCTCGCAGGAGTCCATCAAATAATCTTAGACTTATCAGGTGCAGAAGCTGCTTCAAAAAACAGAAGCATGAGTGCTGCAGCATTGCTTTAAAGGTTGCAGAAGCAGAAAGTCCACTTGTCAGTGCTCAGACCGTTTGCTGCACACTGCAACAAGTCGGCTTGCAGGCCATCATCCCAGAAGAAAGCCTCTTCTGAAGCTGGTTCACAAGAAAGCCCACAAACAGTTTGCTGAAGACGACATGAGCATGAATTACTAGAACCATGTCCTGTGGTCTGATAAGACTAAGATAAATTTGTTTGGCTTAGATGGTGTCCAGCATGTGTGGGAACGCCCTGGTGAGGATTACCAAGAAAATTGTGTCTTGCCTACAGTCAAGCATGGTGGTGGTAGCATGATGGTCTGGGGCTGCAAGAGTGCTGCTGAGACTAGGAAGCTGTGGTTCATTAAGGGAAACATGCATTCTAGTGCAAAACATTAGGCCCTCCTTTCAGAAACAGGGCCGAACGGCAGTTTTCCAACATGAAACAAACTTGCGTTCCACCAATGAATACGTTCCTGAGGGAACCCAAATGTTTCGCATGCAAAAAACGATTGCATTTGGTACTGAAAAAATTTCGGTACGAATACATGTACCGTTACATCCCTAATATATTTATATAATAATAATATATATATTATATAAATTACATATATAATAATATTTAATATAAATATATTACCCATGACCCTATTCACCAACGTGAATAAAAAAAGATATCTTCAATTTTTTATGAACTAAAGAATTAGCTGTATTGTTATTTACGTCAATAAAGGGTCATCAGTTGGATCGTAAGAGTGTGTATATGTGTGTATGTGTGTGTTATTGTGTGTCTGTTGGGGGAAGGAAGAGTCATTGACCCATTGCATTGAACAGAAAAAGGATAATACTCACACACATGAACAGTTACATGCTCATGCATCCGTGCCCTCGAGATTTAACACATTACATTACATGCATAAACACACTCACGTGCCCCGATCTGCTAGCGTTCCGTCTCTTCTCCTCTCCCCGAATCTACTCTAACTTCATTTCCCCCGTCTGTCGTTCCCAAACCGATCTTAATATAAGATCAGCACTTCATTTGATAAACACAGGACACTCGGGTGTTCCAACAAAACAAGCCTGCATCATGACAAATGTCTACAGCAGATGCTAAATGAAATGAAAAACCTGCTTTGGATTCATACCGTGGGCGTACGCAGCACCATGGTGGGGGTTGTGAGTTAAATCCCACATCCCTCGGAGAAAAGGCTAAACTTTATTTCTGTGTTTGGATCAATAAATACATAGATTATATGACATTGTGGATCAAAGTGTTTGGCAACAAAGTACCCACCTTTACACGCTAATCTCAAAAATCATACGCTATATAATGAAGAGAGGGCTTTAATAAAGCGGCAGTAAGCAATATTAGTATTTCTTGCTAGCTTTCAGAACCAATAGTAGCTTCTTTCGCCTTCTGCTTTAAATCCTGTTTTCAAAGATGTGCATTCTGAGATTGCGTAAGCTATGTTAAAAAAAGAGAGGGCTAAGTAAAGTGGCGGTTAGCATTGTTGCTACTTCTGGTTAGTTTTTACAAATAATTCCAGCTTTTGCTGCAAATCATGTTTTCCAAGACTCGTTGAGTGAACTATGTTAAAGGTTTGGTAAGCAAAGTTTCTATTTCTTGTTAGCTACTACCAACATCACATTGCGTCATAAGTCCCGTCTCCAGAAACATATATATTGTGAGATTGACTAAACCATGTAAAAGCAGTGGTAAAACTCTTAGAGTCTGTGATTGAGTGAACTATATTAAAGCAAAGAGAGCTGTGTTAATAAAGCGGGAAGCAATGTTAACACTTCTTGCTAGCTTTTACAACAAGTAGTAGCTTACACCTCCTGCTGTCTAAAATTTGCATATTGAGTTAAAATAAGTTACGTTTAAGGTGCAGTAAGCAATGTTAGCTTCCACCACCTTCATAAATCTCTTCTTCAAATACATACATATTGTACGATTGAGTTAACTATGTTACAGCAAACCGAGGGATTGTAACATCTCACAGGAGTGGAAGCTGATGCCTTTTTGTAGCCTGTCCACCTTATGGTTTAACATGTGTACTAGTAAACAGTTTGGACACACCTTCTCCTTCAGTGTTTTTTCCTCATTTTTAAGAGTTATTTGTCCAAGAATAAGAGTAATGTAGTGCTGCATCAGATGCCCTGGCCTGGCCTCCACAATCACCCAATCTCAATCCAATTGCGATGATTTTAGAGTGAAGGAAAAGCAGCCAACAAGTATTTAACACTTCTGGGACCTCCAATATTGTTGGAAAACCATTCCAGGTGAATCTGATAGGAGAATTCCAAGAGACCTGACTTGAAAGAAAAATAGAGCTTTGGACATTCGAAAATATAAAACATATACTAGGTTTTTGCTTACTACATAAATCTATACGTTTGTTTATAGTTCAGATGTATTTAGTATTAATGCAGAATGTTGTAAATAAAACCAATCAAGCAAAACCACTGAAGATAAAGCCGTGTCCAAACGTTCGACTAAAACTGTATATAAAAGAAAAAGTGAAACTTGGAGTCTTTTGGAAGAAGCATGAGCAGTGTTGATCAACTGCGAACCCACTCCGATCGCTCTGGCTGCCTGTTCTTTTCCCAAGCACCAAACTCCACAAGCGTAGTGACAATGTGAGAACGCACGCTTCACACTTTTTACCGTGTGTTATTAACACCGATGGCAGACAACGCAAATTAGTAGCAAATGCTTCATTAACCCTGGTATTTTTCTTCAGCTCAAAATGACACACTTTATACTGTTAATAAAGACTAGACCAGTGATTAACTGCAGAATACATCCCATAATGATCGAAGTGTGTCTGACTCATTACTGAGCTTGGAAAAAAAACACTATTACCAATCTTAGAGACAGAATTCAATTGGCTCTGACAAATCAATGTTGGCAATTCTGGCAAAATTTTGACGGATGTCTGGAAACATCACTGATTAATCAAAGGGTAAGAAGGGAACTGGAAAAAAACTATTTCTAGCTTACCCTTTGGTAAAATCAGGATTTTTCCAGGAAGTAACTAGTCCTGGAAATGTCTCGGTTTCACCAAAGGTAAGCTAAGAATTGTTTATTTCCAGTTCCCAGCTTACCCCCTTGGTGAAGCCGGGAAGTTTACAGGAAGCAGCTTGTGAGTTTATCTAGCATTCATTGAAGGAGCCTCCAGTGTTAGATACTGGTTACTTGTTGTTACTTGTTGATACTTCCCAGTAGATTAAAGATGTATCTCTTAAGCAATTTTTGCACCACTACAAGGTGGTTTCGCACTGGATCTCCCCAATGTCAAAATGGCAACCTTTAAACTCAATCTTTTGGAAGAGGGTGAAGTCCGCAGGAGACAAAATCTGGAGAGTAGGGTGGATGCGGAAGTAAGTTCATGTGGATTGTTCTCCGACGATCATCATGCACAAGTTTTCGGAGGTTGAGATCAAAGGTCTTGCTGATCTCTCGTCTTCCAGTGATGTTCTTCCGCTCTTGAAGCGTGCATGCCACTCAAAAACGCTTCAAGGATCCCAACCCATCTAGAGATGTACCAGGCCCAGCTGGATCCCACTTCATAAAGATTTTAGACAACAAACAACCTCTTAATCAATACTTAAAATAACATTCTGCACATGCTGTTTCTCCATCATTGAACATTTCAATTCTCTAGCATGGAGGAGTTGGTGTTGAATCTTAAATGATCTCAGATGTTGAGCTAATTTATTGCTCAGAAGCTCCTGGTTCTACAACTACAAAAAGTAACAAGACTGAAGGATATTACTCATAATCACTCAGCTGCTCATAATATTTCTCACTCTCTGGTGTTTGTAATATTTTTATGGATTACAATGACACTTGGTGTAACCCAAATGAGGACAGGTTTCCTTTTTTGGTTTGGTTCCTCTCAAGGGTTCTTCCTCATAACATCTAAGGGAGTTTTTCATTGCCACAGTCACCCCCAAGCTGCTCATCGGGGAAAAATACACATAATTCACTTAGATTTCTATTTTTGTACTAGAATTCTTACATTATGTCAAGTTGCTTTGAGACAATGTCCATTGTGAAAAGCGTTATAGAAATAAACTTTAACTTATTGAATACTCAGGTATAAATATGGTGATAATCCAAAGCAAGGTGTTGCGTTACACTATTTTACAACACGAACCAGAAGGCAAAGAACCGCAGGAGCCTCTTCCTATTTCAGAAGGACGTTGAGGCTCCAACTTTGCTATGGTGACACTGGATGGACAGGATCTCCACAGATGGGCTGAGAAGTTCCAGTCAGCACGGCCATCTGCAGTGTGTGAGGAGACACTTTATTTCCTGAGTGCTAGCAATCATACAATAATACAATAATCGCTCATGTTGTGCATCCACACGTAAGCTGTTCCTGGTCTGCAGTGGTCAGTATCTATTAAAAGTGGTCAAAAGGAGGAACAGTGGTAAACAGGAGGCAGGGTCATGGGTGGCCGAGGCTCATTGATGCATGCAGGGAGCAAAGGCTGGTCCATGTGTTAGGATCCAACAGACAAAATCACTGAAGAAGTTCATGCTGTTAATGCTCGATGGGTCAGAACAGTTTTGGCAGCAACAAGGGAACCAACACAATATTAGGCAGATGTTCATAATGTTATGCCTGATCGGTGTGTACCAAAACTCTGACTCCAAAGTGCAGAATGTGTGTGTGTGTGTGTGGTGTGTGTCCTCACCAAAGACATACAAAGAAGGAGGAGGAGGAACAGGGGGAGGAAGAAGGCCTCAGGTCCCTTCATTCTGTCTGCTGTTGTCTGGAGTGATGAATGCAGCCTCCACAGAGCCTCAGTGACTCCTCAGTCTAGAATCACCTGAGAAAATAAAAGAAGAAAGAAAATAATTTGCTTAGTTTTTATATCAGAGATTTGCAAAAGAGTAAGACCTTGTTTAAAGCGACGCCAACTCCGAGGTTTAAAGTTCTCACCCACCGAACGCAGGACTGTGGCACAAAGTCTATCCATCTCTCTATCTCCATCTTTCTTTGTTTTGATTTTTGCTGCCTACAAGTATCTCACAAAAGTAAGTACACCCCTCACATTTCAACATCCATTTTAGTGTATCTTCTCAAGGGACAATTGTATGGAAATTAAACTTGGATTATATTTTAGTCGATGTGCAGCAGTACAGATTTACTGTCCTCTGAAAAAATAACTCAACATACAGCCATTATTTTTGTTTAAATAACTGCCAACAAAAGTGAGTACACCCTAAGTGATAACAGCTGTACGTGGTGTAACCATGCAAAGCCACATGTCCTATTTATTATGTTCATGTTCTTGTCTGCTTGACAATACTATGCAAAGAGAGCGAGACAGAAAGAGAGAAATAGACAGAAAGAGAGACTTTTTGACACTCTTTCTGTCCCAGTTGCATTGACGCTTTGGTAAGTCAGCAGTTTCCTCAGAGCATCTGTCACTCAAACTGCAGACGAGCTTTTTATGGAAACAGCCGTGCACTGCGGTTCTGATAACAATCTAAATGAGGAGCAACAGGATGGATATTATATAAACCGAGCTCTTAATGCAACCCTCATGCAACCCTCTGCATCAGTTCAGGAGCCAACTGATGGAAATAATAAGTACATCTACTAGATGTTTCTATCAGAGGTGCAAAGAGTACCTGAAAATCCTACTTGAGTAAAAGTATAAATACTGTAGCTTAATGCAAAACTTTCTCCATTACAGCACAAAAAAACGTTTTGGTATCTGATTATCAAAGTATCAGAGTAACAAAGTTCAAACAAGTCGTATTAGGGCAATACGGGATCGTCATTAAACAAATACAATGGTAGTATCATGTCACAAAGTAGAAGAACATCAGTATTCAATGGACAAATAAAATGAACGTAAATAATTTTAGATAAAGTAAAAAAGTAAATATTCAGAGCTGTGATTTGATGCACCTCTCAATCTGCCAATTTGTTATTCAACCACTCATTCAACATTACAAAATGACCTCAACATTACATTCCCAACGTTTTTGGAATTTGTTTGAGCTCTTTTTGGACTGGAAATGAGGCCAGTGGTGCTGAAAGTCGCACACAGGCAAGTAGGAGTGTTGAGCCTTAATGACTTCTTCAACCGAGGTGCAAAAGGTAATTGGTATCGCTCATTGTCAATTAAAATAGAGTCGAGTAAAAAAACATTCATATATTGAATCAAAATGTAGTTGGGTAGAGACTAAAAGTTGTTCAAACTAGAAAGCAGCCAAAAAATGACCTAAGTACAGTAAGAAAGTACTCAAATACTTGACACCACTGGTTTCTAAGACATGAACTCATTGAAGAGGTGGGATATATTGGGCAGAAAGTGAAGTTATTGTGTTGGAAGAAGGAAAATTGGCAAAAAAAATAACAAGATTTTAATAAGACCTCAGTTGTGACAGACAATTGCAGAGGAGGAAAGAGTGCAAAATCATTTTACTCGAGTAAAAGTATTGGTACTTCAACGAAATAAAAAAAAAGTAGTTTCTGAGGTGCGATTATCTTTCTATTTTATTATTTTTATTTTATTAATTTTTTTCACTCAGTAACAGATATAATTTAAAATGTAGTTAAATGCAATACTTCGAACAAAACATACTTATGTAAAAGTGAAATTGCTGATTTAAAAAAATTTTTAAAAATTAGAAGTACACACAAAAAAATGACTCAATTACAGTAACACAAGTAAATTTTTTTCCAAAATTTCCGAAGCATTTCCAAAATTGCAGGTCTTGTATGGTATGAGGAGCCAGAGTCTTTGCCTTAATAACCAGAAACATTCAGTAGAATTACTGTCACACTCTTTAAACTTTACGGCTACCAAATAAAATGGCTACCAAACGACTCAAATGGACATGTTGGCGTTTTTGTTCCTGGACATTTCAAAACCTTTTCCTTGTTGGTTTTACAATCCTGTTTACTGCCCTGTCTGTTTCTGAGCTCAGCAAGAAGCACTTGATCTTTAATCGTTCATATTTGTGGCTCCTCTGATTACCCTAAGCGCCTCCTCTGCATGCACCTTCTCAAACCATTTAACACAATGTTCCAGTCTGACTCACAAATGTCACGTCATTCCAAAATTGGCCTGCCACTCTGCCCGCCAAGCCCACCACACATTTCAACCATGTCTGTGTGTCATCAACTGCACTTACTCACCTCAAACCCACTTACACATTTTTTATATATATATCTTTCTTTTTTCCTATGTGCTTTTCTTTGTAACAAACATCTCAGGATTGGTGTCCTGGTGTTGCTGAAGCTCGCACGGTTTTTCCCGAAGCGATCCATTTTATTTTCCAAAGCCTCGTACGATGCATTGACAGGAAAATAATTAAGTTAATCGGTACAACTCTTTAGTCGCGCAAACGACTAATTACAGTTAAAATGCGAGTCCTGAAATAGAGCCAGCCGGCCTCCAGCAGCTGCTTCAGCAACATGAGCTCATGAGTGAAATTCAAGAAATATCAAGAAGCATGTTGGGTAAAAAGAAAAAAATGCATGTAATTGTTCGAATATGAAAAAAAAAATAAACAGATGACATCACTATTACTTGATAAGATTAATGATGTATGATGTATTTGATCACTTTGCCAACTAAACACTTTGTTCTTTCAAAAACTTTCCAAAATGGTGATGTATAAGATGCCGTTCTGGAGCTTATAAACGAATTCAAGCTTCATTTGTCTTTCCCGAAGTTCTTCTTTCTACTCGTTCACTCTTTCTGAACTTTGTTTCTGACCATGACCTCATTGCAATGTTCCTCTGAACTTCTGTGCCACAAAACAGATGGCAGAGGTGTAATGACAACGCTGTCATGGAGTCCAAAGCGAATTCTACACTGCTGTGCAGTAAACTAGAGGCTGACTTTATTGTATACTGTAAATGGGACAGTCCTTTTTTCCTTTATTTATCCATACAATTGGTGGTTTATTTGTTCATCCTCTCTTCATAAAATATTTCATCTGTTTACCAATTCAATCAATTCATTTATTCATCACAAACATATTTATCTGTGTGGTTTCATTTATTCATACATACATACACACATACATACATACATACATACATACATACATACATACATACATACATACATACATACATACATACATACATACACACACAATTTACTAATTACTTTGTTTGTCCATCCATCCATCTATTCATCCATCCAACATCCAGCCAGCCATCCAGCCAGCCATCCATCCATCCATCCATCCATCCATCCATCCATCCATCCATCCATCCATCCATCTATCCATCCATCCATCCATGCATCCATCCATCCATTCATCCGTCCATCCGTCCATCCATCCATCCATTCATTTGTCCATCCAGTTATTCAATTCATCTGACAATTAATACATAATGTATTACTGATTATTAATATATATATATTAATTATTATTATTAATAAATATATATGACAGTTCAACTCATTTATTATTCCATTAATCCATCCAACAATTCACAGTTTTTGTTCTTTGTACATTTTTACAGTCATTCATTCATTCATCCATCCATCCATCCATCCATCCATCCATCCATCCATCCATCCATCCATCCATCCATCCAACATTTCATTGATTCATTTGCTTATTCTTATATCCTTTTCAGTAATTCATTGATTAATTTACAAATTCATATATTCATTTTATTTTTATTTTTTTATTAAAACATTCCTTCATTCATCCAGTGGCCTGTCCTTCTTTTTAACTATCTATTCATTCCTTCACTCTTTCATCTTTCCATTCCTTCCAAGATACAGTCATTCACACATCCTTCACGCATTCCATTTGTGCATTCCTTAATAGATGAATCTCTGTTCTTCTTCACCCAGCCATCATCAATTATTTTAATTATTTAGCTTTTTGCTCTGTCTCTTAATTATGTTTTTTTATTCGTTTATTAATTCACTCATTAAATTATTTGTTGGTGAATCATTGATCCACCCAATGACTGATACCTTCAACAATTCATTTTCTCATTAAATTATGCATCCTTTCAGTCCTTCATCCATCTATTAATCCATTAAGTGAATAATTTACTCATGCATCCTTGCATTCCTTCATGCATTATCTATCCTTCCTTTCACCCATTCATTCACAAATATTCTCAATGATTTATTCAATAATTAATTATTTCAATCATCTTTACGCTCATTCATGCTTTCAATCATTCGTTCATTTGTGTATTCACCCACCTTGTGTATTCATCCATCCTGCCATCCAATTATCTATTCAACAATTCAGTAACACATCCCTCCATTCCTTTATAGATTCTTATTCAACCTCTTATTCATTTACCCAATCACTGATTCAATTCCTTACCCATTCACTTAATCACTCAATTCAATCTCTCCCTCCATCCCTCCCTCTCTGCCTCATTCAATCTCTTATTTATTCGCACACTCATTTAATCTTTCACTTATTCACTCACTCGTTCTATCCCTCACGTGTTCACTATTTCAATCACTCATTCCATCCTTCACTCATGCAATGTTGCATTTATTCACTCACTCACTCACTCACTCACTCACTCACTCACTCACTCACTCACTCACTCACTCACTCATTTACTCACTCACTCACTCACTCACTCACTCACTCACTCACTCACTCACTCACTCATTCTACCCCTCAATCATTCAATCCCTCCCTCAATTATTCAACCCTCATTTGTTTACTCAATCACTCACTCACAGCAGCCCAGGTTATGATTTGCCATGACTGCAGCTGCTGTTTTACACTCGTGCAAGGCAGCTTTATTGGGGGCAAAAACACAAATTCCAAAAAATCTGCCTCTTCATTTTCCACCACCTCCTCCCATATCACCAGAACACACACACACACACACACACACACACACACACACACACACATGCACACACACCATAAATTTCTTTTATGTAGTGGGGAGAAATTGTGTAGACGTGTCACCTTTCTGCACGAGTCTCGTCTAAGAAGCAAAAAAAAAAACTAACTCTGAAAGTTTGTATTCAAATCAATGTATAAATCAGCAAAGGATCGAGGAGAATTGAGGCGGAATGAGAAGAAATGAGGAGGATTAAGGAGAAATGAGTAGGAATGAGGAGGATTTTGAATGGTAGCTGCTATATTATGAGCCTTGTGTGGTGACTCACTGTTGCATCAATGTGCCATTGCAGTGTCTAGACAGGAACTATAGTTGAGCTACTGAAGATGAAGATGAAAAATGATGATGATGATGATGATGATGACGGAGACACCATATGATGGAATATATGCCTTGTTGTTAGTTGATGTCTTTTCAACCCAGGCTTTCACGAGGTTTTCAAAGGCTCCATTTCTACATCGAAATTCCTTTTTCTTTTTTTATAAAAAGCAACTTCCTTTTTTTAAACCGATAAAAAGCAGAAATTGCGCATGCACGCGCAAAAGACAAGTAGGCTGCACGTGCATTGCATTTTTTTCTTCTTCCTCACCCCGTTCACACACTGAGTGTGCGTTATAGTGTGCAGACCTTCTTGATTCCTCTATAAGGTGGGATGGGAGTAACGGTAGCACTGCAGCTCGCGCGTCTCTGCATCAGTCCTTGTGCGCATGCATCTGTCCGCTTTATCGTACACATCTCACAATTCTGCACACGCCGAAAAAAACCTCCCAAATAAATAAAATGCATGATGAATAAAACTGCGTCGCTGCATCGTGAGCCAATCATCTGGTTCTCCAAACGCTCCACATGCACCGTGCCATGCAATGCACCGCTCGCGCCCTTGCGCTTCATCGCTACGGAACACGCTCGAGCCGAATTTCTTATCCAGGCATCTCGGTGACACTGGTGCGTGAATGAATGAATGATGTTTCTTCAAAAAGACTACTCGAGGTTCTACTCACCATAATCTCGTGCTTCTGCTGGGACGCCTGCGATCCCTCTTTTCGCTTTGGGGTCTGATTGTGGTACCCGAGAGAACGCGCGATTCATGCGTGCGGTTTGCGCGCACACACACGAACACACACAGTCGCGCACACACACACACACACACACACACACACTAGCACACGTACGCATGCACGCGCGCGCGCACAGGCACTGCGGGGCAAGAGCTAGGTATAAAGCATGCTGTTTGCCTTCTAGTTTCCTCTAAAGCATAGGTCTTTTTTTATATGCCATGCGTCCTGAAATTTATATATTTGAACCAGTCCACTAAAAAAGAAAAAAAAGGAGATCCTCTCTGTGAGACAGTATCCGACATCGCAGTGTTCATCAGACAAATACCCGGATGCTACAAATCCCAAATCACTGGACAATAAAAAAAAAAGTGCATTTTAAAAGTTCTGGCATGTATAAGTGCATTAAAAAAACGCACCCAGATTCCATAGATGATCAATGCACCATATGGACAAAAGCCATACGTGGTTCTTCTCTAAACTGTTCCCACAATGCACCTGTGCACAAATCCATCTCCAAGAAGATATGATTTGAATGGGTTGGAAGTGAGATCTTCCTCTATATAAGTCTGACCTCAACCTTATTAAACAATGAGTGTGAGGCTCCCGGATCTTGTCATCTCACCTACATCAGTACCTGACTTTACTAACACCCTTGTGGCTGAAAGAACCTTCTCAAACATACTCCAGATCCAAATCTAGTGAAACATCTTCCCATTTAGGTGAAGGTTACTATAACAGCAAAATGGGAACTGAATATGTGGTGGAATGTTCAAATATAAACACCAATCTTATTGTTTCAGGTTTTCAGGTAGGGGTCCACGAACTTTTTTTTATATATAGTGTATTATGGGGACACCATATAAATCAACTGTGCATGAATTTATGTTGATTCATTCTCAGGTGCCCATAGGGCAGTAAAAAAATGTGTAATGTATTTTATTATTACAGGGTTTTTGCAGGGTCTTAAAAAGTCTAAAATGTGCTCTTCTAGGTCTTCAATCGGTTGAAACAGGTCTTAATTTTTGAAGTTCTTTCTTTCGTTAGTCCAAATATAATCAGCTGTATTATGACTGCAAATGAGCAGCAGCCAATCAGCTTTTCTGGTTTTGGCACAAATCTCTCTCGGATTGTACCACAGACGTGAAAAGGATTTTTTTATTTCAAGTTTAATGATACTTGGTCTAAAAACTAAATTTAGACTAATTTGGGGCGGGTTTAAGGCCATTTGCCAACACCGTATTTGGGTGTGTGTTTTTAATGTTGTTTAATGTGTAATAAAGGTCTTAAATTTCATTCTTAAAAAGGTCCTAAAAAGTCTTACAAACACTGCATTAATAAAACCCCAATGACGTGTATATTCCCCTACCAGATCTTTGAGAATTAAGACTATTTCATACTGAATAACTCGTACAATACCTCATACACGTGTCTAGTTTGATCTTTAAATGACGTGTGTTACTTCAGGAGACACAAAATGCTCAGTGTTTATTATCAGAAGCTCAGCGGTTTGGGATTGTTGAAGCAAAAGATGTAAATGTTGCATTAAGTAGACTCTGGGGATTTGCAGATGTTCCAATGACCTTCAATATAGTCTTGGTTAATTATTGGTTCCCAAGAACTGTTGTCCTAAATTACACACATTGGGTTGAGCACTAAAATAGTACTCCAGTGAAATTCAAGTGTCTGTGAAATCAGGATTTTATCAGTAGATAAGAAATAAGCAATGTGGTGCCCAGTGATGGACTCAGATCCCATCCAGGATGGAGTCCTGCTTTGCAGTCAGTGTTCCTGGAATGGTCTTCTAAATATGAGGTGGTATCAAATAATTTTGAGACTAGTTTTGAAACACACCAACAGATGGCAGCATAAGGCTGCACGCACAGTCACGGGGAGCACTGACCTTTGTAAGTTAGTGTGCAAAAAGACATCGTCCTGTGTACATGGTGAGCCGTGCAACTGGTGCTCTTCTGACCCTGGCATTACCACGTCTGCTATTCTGCCCACGTGGGCACCCAGTCCTGTCGGAAACAACATGATCTCACTTCTGCACTCATCAGATTTGGGACCTTACCCCTTTCCCAAAAATGAAGATTCAGCTCAAAGGTTGCCTTTTTTGACACCATTGGGAAGGTCCAGCATGAATTGCAGAAGGTGTTCGACATTTTCCAGAAGTGGCAGGAACACTGGGAGCACTGTATTGCTGTGGAATGGGGACTGTTTTGAAGGTGACAGTGTGTAAACATAGTATGTACTTTCTTGTAAACAGAGCTAGTCTCAAAACATTTTGATACCATGAGGATAAATGCATTTGAATGATTGAATGAATGAATGGATGAATGAAAAATGCATGTCCATGCCACTAAGCTCAGAGGTATTAGCTTGGCCTGCATGATGAACAAAGCTGGCTGAGTTGTTAGAGGAGTGATCTTGAGCTCCAATGGATTCTTCCTTGTGTGTTCTTCAAAACCTACTTCTGTTAGAAGCTGTCATGATTGAAGGAAGTGACTTGCTTTACAACAGAGCTCTTCAAACTTATCAGCAATAAGCTGAAGGTTTACAGGCAAAATGGACGCACACTTGACAGTTAATTGAAAACTACGATGTTTGGTTTGAACTCCTGCTTGGTTTGAATGGAAGTCTACAGCCACACTAGGGATAAGATTGTAGACCTCTGATTGAACTTCTGATCCACTGGACTGTTATTCTGCCCAACCCTTGTTTGATCCTTGAGCAAGCTTCTTTTCAATTGCACAAAGGTCGGGTCTTTGGTAGGGTCTTTGCACCAGTCAACCATGTAAAACTGGGTTATGGAAGAAAACCCAGTTTAAAAGGGTGTCCTTAAATTTCCTTTTGTGTACCAAATATTTTTTCATTAATACTGTGTCTTAGCTAGTTTGAGCTGATGTGTGTAGGATCTGCTTGGCTTAGCTCTGATTCCCTGCCTAAATATTTTCCAGAAGCAGCCCACCTGATAGAATTAATCCTCATAAACTGGATTTTTATAGTAAGTTGATGTGCTTCTCCAATAGTAAGCAGGATGGCATTAATATTCTAATAGACAGGTGTCCTTGTGGGAACGAACCCTACTCCTAGTAAGCCCCCTGCTTTCTCTCTTATTTGTGCAAACATTTCTGATCATAGTGTGAAAGAAGAGCCTTTATTTGTCATATACTGTATACATTACAGCATGGTGAAAATCTTCACATATTGTAGCGTTTTTTTGTTCGTTTGTTTTTTTATGGAAGCTGGAACACATAGAGTTAAAGGCATTGCTCATGGGCCTAAGAGTGGCAGCTTGGCGATACCACGGCTTGACCCCCCGACCTTCCGATCAATAACCCAGAGCCTTCCTACCTTCCTAGCTAGCTACCACATAGTGGGTTGAGAAGACTGGCTTGGTGCTGGTTCTACTAAACCTAAAAATGAAAGAGCTCTGTATTATGTCAACCTTGTTCTCATATTTAGTTGATTGCTTTAATGATTTTAGTTTCAAGAAACATAAAGAGGCTTTAAGCACATGAATGATGTCGATTGGAAGTTTGGGCCATGGACGTTTTACACTGTACATGTGTACATGAACACTTTGGAGATTGCTGTATATAAATTTGCAAAAATTGTATAATTATAAATATATTTATGTTTCCATTTATAGCAATTGACTGATGACCTTCTTCTGAGCAACCCACAGAAGTCTTAATGAATACATCCGTGTTTGAAGAATATAAAGAATAATAATAAATAAACTTTTCTGGTAGGTGATATACAGTAGTTACCTGAGTAGTAATGAAGACAGTGAATGGCATCTGGTACCATTTGGAATAGTACTTATTGTGGACCAGGATGGTTGAGTGGTTAAAGTGCTGCCCTTCAGGTCGAGCAGAAAAAGCACTTGATGGTTTCAAATCCTGCTCTTGATGAGACTGCAATCTTCTTTCTTTAAAATGTATTTATTATAATTTTTTTTATATATGATGTCCACTACGATGCTCACTGTAACTTAACCTTCCCTAATTATTAATATATACAACATTTTACGGTTTGCATGTTTTCAGAATCAGAATAGTTTATTGATTTAACAGGGGAATTGTTAAATGTTATAGACCTTTTAGAGGGAAATGTTCCTCTTCAGAATATCTTTGAAAAAATTTGGAGGCAGGTTGGACCCAATAGAGAACATAAAATCCCGCTATCGATTTGGGGGTTTGAAATGCACTCAGCAATTACAGAACCATGGACAGAGACCTGACAATTGTTGTTTTGGAACTAGATTTTAACATCCTCCACCTCTCACATCTCTTTGTCCTGAAAGATTTTAAAGGTGTGATGAAAGGGATTTCCCAAATCTGTTCCTGGAATACCCCCCCAGTGTCCAATGTGTTGGTGGCAGGGACAAGGGTCATCAAGATCCTGGGTTGGTAACTGTTTCATAGAGCAATGATTAATAATTATATAAACTAACATTAAGTGCAAACTTAATAAAAACAATAGAAACATTCTGCATATTTACATGCTTTCTCATTCAATTCAATTAAATGTATAAACTAAGTATATTTACAAATACTAGTGGTTATCTTTTGGCCACGAAATTTTTTTTTCAGCAAATCTGCTCAAACGTTTTCTGTCGTTTAAGCGTGATCGGATTCCGTTTTAGCCTGATGGATTACAATAATCAGGTAAGAGAAGTGTGTGAGAGAGAGAGAGCTAGAAAGTGAAGACAGAATGAAGAACAGTCCCCTTCCCAGTATATAATACATAATATATAAAACAAATAGCTTTACTACAGCAGGATGGACTGTAGGCCATTAAGCATAGTGAAAAATGTAGTGCTGCTTTCCACCTCTCCAGCAAGATGAACTGCGCTTCAACTTTTCCACGATGTGCACCAAGATGAGAAGAACACAGCGAGCTCCTCTAAAGCTGCTGAGCACAAATGAGACGGGTCAAGCATCCTGGGTGATACTGCTTTAGCTCGAGATGAAAAAGAATCCACTGTATATTCTGAACAAAAGATTTGAGAGAATTCTCAACATCCAGGAATGTGGAATCAAGATCACGACAGCAAACAGACATGAGCAATTTTTATCGTATATGGCTGGCACACACACAAAAAAAAACATCAAATCAATAGCTGCTGAACTGTTTCCATGGCAAAAACAGATTATTTCGAGCCTTTCAAGCCAGCAGGAAGTCTTGCGCAGCTCTCAAAGAGCTGGTCGAGACTCTGGGACAGAAGAGAGGGCCACTCCTCACTAATAACCGCCCCCAGATCAACTCAACACAACATCCTTAGCAACAAACAAAGCGTCACGAGAGCACATCCGTAGCTCGATCGAAAAAACATGACGGAGTCAGGAGGGTTTATGCCTTAACGTTTCCGCACCATTGTTTTTCCAGCTCGATCGTTCCCGCAAAACGATTAGACGTCTTCAACGAAATGCTTCAATTAGGGCCCGAGTAGGCCGGATTGCCATGGTGATGAGCCTGTGATGCAGACAGTGAAGGATGCTCAAGGCGCCTGGGCAGCACAACTCCCTATTGACATACCGCTTGGGGGTGGGGTGGGGGTTGGTGGTGGTGTTGGTGGTGGTGGATGGCCTCTGAAATGTACCATCAAGCCCCTCTCTTATAAAAGAAGAGAAGAAAAAAAGAAAGTGGGTACAGTTAACGGAGCATCGACTGCTCAGCTCCACCCCCACATGTGATAGAATGTCCATGTCATAAAACAAGATATATATGACTCATTCGTCTTTCTCTAGACAGGGAAATCAAATGTAGGCCGTATGGAGCGTAGCTGCTATATACGGGTTCTGGTATAAATCAGGAAAAACACAAGCCGATTTCAGTTCATACAAACCATCCTACAAAAATACTGATTTAAATAAATGATAAGGATCGGAATAACAAGGGGACTTGTTCTACATTTTCTTCCCAATCTGCAGCGTCACGCCTCCAGACACCCCGACTGACATGGCAGACAGAGTATATTCCCCTTCCGCCGACGAGAGGACGATCATTTTAGCTCACTTTGAATGGTTAATGACATATATAATGATTTTAAAAAGCATTTTTCTCAACCCCATTATTATTTTTAAAAGGACTATGAACACTGTGTATATCATACAGTAACAGAATGGTAGTCAAAAATAACTAATATTGGTAAATAATAAATTGTGATGCAGTAAATAATGGTGATAAGAATTCAATAGTAATTGAAGAATGTAAAAATAAGTTGTAAAGATGTAAAATCATGAAATGTGAAAAGAAAAAAAATATATATTTTTAATTACAATATATTATATATAATAAAAGATATATACAGTATATATATATATATATATATATATATATATATATATATATATATATATATATATATAGAGAGAGAGAGAGAGAGAGAGAGAGAGAGAGAGAGAGAGAGAGAGATTATAAAAATAAAATATTATATATATATTTTTATTTGTATGATATGAAGCCCCTTTAAAAAAAAATTTTTATTGATTATATATATATATATATATATATATATATATATATATATATATATATATATATATATATATATATATATATATATATATTAAATAACTATAATTATCACATAGCACTATATAATGTGACATGACATGTTCAAAAAAATGTATTAGGTATTTCAAGACGTATACAGATGGTAAAAAAAAATGAATATCAAATACAGACAAATTCAGTAAACTCAAACTTGTCAAAAAACTGGTCAAAAGTTTATGGACAACATAGCAACTTTTTAGTGCTTTTTAAACACCCCAATCCATATTTAGTCCCCATTTTCTCGTATAATTGCTTCCACTCTTCCTTGATGATATTCCACTAGATTTATGCTCATTCAGCCACAGGCTGTTAGTAAAGTCAGGTAGTGATGGAGGTGAGAAGGAGGAGGAGGCCTGGGGTGCTGTCAGCATTCACATCCCAAAGGTGTTCTATAAGGTTATAGAGCTTTAAAGCAGAAGATCTTTCACATACTTCCAACCCATGTAGAGCATATCTTCATGGTGCTGGCTTTGTGCACAGGAGCATCGCCATGCTGGAACAGATTTGGGTCTCCTAGATCAAGTGACGGTTAAATAAGGAAGACATAAGTCTGTACACTCAGGTGTCTTTAAGTAAAGTTGGAAGAATAAAAAAAGAACCTTGCCCGGACCATGCACCTCAGGAGCAGGTGTTTAGAGCTTCATTTTCCACACTGTACCTTTAAATCTGCAAATAAATACATTTTTGCTGAATAACTAAAGCATATGATGTGTGTTTGCGAATAACAAAAAATAATTCAGAGCCACTTCCGGCTCAAAGAAACCCTAGTGCAAATATCTTCCCCAAAAGCTGCAAACATCATGTCACACAGTGCTGCGATCCCTCGCCATCTGCAGGCGCTGTAATTTGTCTGTTTAGTTTTGTTCCATTTGTTTTTGACAAGCGTATTCAGAAGCTGTCTGGCATCAAGGATGAGGATGACTTTACAGAAAAGCTCTCCTTTCTTCCTCGTTTTTTTATTTATTTTTCTTTTTGCTGTAATTGCAGGCTGTCTGTGCGAAAAGCGAGACGAGCCCCGCGAGTGACGTGTGTCACTCTGCGTTCTCTCTCCGCTTCCACACTTCAAGAGAACGTCAATGGGAAAAAAAAGGAAGAGACGATAAAAAAAGAGTGGGAAGGTAGACATGTGAGGTGAAATAAAGTGAGAATTTGGTATCCAACAGCTCTTAGGGGTGATGTTCGATTCAGATGGTAGCCTGATGAAATCGAATTGCCAGTTTATAGCAGAGTGTTGCTAAAATCTCTAATCTGGTTGGCGATCTCTAATCTGGTTCTCTGACAGTAGTTCAGAGGCTTTAAGGATTAAACAGGCGTTTCTATAGCAACTGCACCTTCACGTGGAATGATGGATGAATAGATGAATGGATAGACGAATGAATGCTCCACCTAAAATGGAAAATATACAGGGGAGTCTCAAGAGTGGTTTACTGACATAAAGAACAGATGTTCAAGCCAAGTTGTCACCGTTGGCCCCTTGATCAAGGCCTTTAACTGTTGTCATGGCTGACTCTGTATTCTGATTCCCACAACATGCTGAGGTATTTGAGGGAAGGAATGTCATCATGCTGTTAAGTATATGTGACATAAAAAGGCTTTACCATCTCCAGATCATCTTCTATACAATCTGGAGAATTTATCCCAGGTAATATACAGTACATTCCATGTAAACTGACATCCAATTATTGAAGATTTATCAAGAATTGTGTCTTCTCAATTGTTTTCTGCCAAAACAAAACAAAACAAAACAAAACCCAAACCAAACCAAAACAAAACAAAACAAACCCAAAACAAAACAAAACAAAACAAACCAAACCAAACCAAAACAGAACAGAACAGAACAGAACAGAACAGAACAAAACAAAACCAAACCAAACCAAACCCAACCCAACCCAACCCAAACCCAAAACCAACCAAAACAAAACCCAAACAAAACAAAACAAAACAAAACAAAACAAAACAAAACAAAACAAAACAAAACAAAACAAAACAAAACAAATTACAAACCAAACCGAATCAAACCAAACCAAAAGAAACAGAATCATTGACATGGTGAAGTTTTCCATCTGATGTTTGTTTATTATTGAAGGGAGGCGTCTTCAGGGTATTTACTGACCAGAAGGACAGTTGATTAAGCCAAGTTGTTACCGACGGGCCCTTGATCAAGGCCCTTATTTGCTTTTACTTGTGTCATGGCTGACCCTGTATTTTGATCCCCCAACAAGCTGGGGAATTTGTTAATGCTGTTAACTATGTGATAAATGAAGGCTTTTCCATGTCTAGGTCATCATCTACACAATCTAGAGAATTTACCCCAAGTTAATTATCTATCAACAGATTTAGAAATAATTCAGCCACTTCCTCTCACTTATACAAATATTAATGAAATGGACAAAAACCTATTTGTGGCAAATGTGTTAGTGTTGGAAAATTGCCAAATTGGGACGTTAGTTGGAATTGAATCGATGTGAATGTTGCCTCCTTCCTGACTTAATGTGTTTCCTATAAATTTGGGCTCCCATGGTTTCTCCCCTGATATGATATGACCTTATTATCGGCACGCTCTGTCCTTCTGTAGATATCCTGTTTCCCAGTACGAGGTCATGAAGTCCTATACCTGTGTGCTTTTGATCTGTGTGTGTGTGTTGGTCTTCTTTTTTCCCCACACCAATATTAGTTTAAAATATACACCGTTGTCACGTCCCTGTACGTCCACATACATCCTTATTGAAGATGTGCATCTCCATAACCGAGGCCGATGCAATTCGCATCTCAATGCAGAGCCAGAGATACGATTGAAGACACAAATAAAGCAGCTACTGATGCGATGCGATACGATTCACCACTATTTCAATGCAATGCGATCAGATTTCGATTAAATTACGATGCAATGAAAAAATATGATGCTCTGCAATTCAATATGGTACATATGGTTTGCTTTTATTTCTTTGGTTCAGACAGACAACAAATTAGACATTTTCTTTAGAGCACTCTGACTTCTAACACATGGCAGTTTCACAAACTTTGTGGTGCAAAAAAAAAAAAAAAAAAAGATACAAAAAGATACAAAAATCCAGATGTTCTTTCCCTGTAACAGCTCTACCTCTAGTCAAGTCAAGTCAAGTGTATTTGTATAGCGCTTTTCACAACAGACATTGTCTCAAAGCAGCTTTACAGAAAACAACAGTGAAGGTGAATGGTGTGCGTTTGTCCCTGATGAGCAGCCGTGGCGACAGTGGCGAGGAAAAACTCCCTTAGATGATATGAGGAAGAAACCTTGAGAGGAACCAGACTCAAAGGAGAACCCATCCTCATATGGGTGACATCAAGAGTTTGATCATAAATCTTTCAACAATACAGAACAATTTGTGATCATCATAGATCCAGCATCAGCTTCTCCATGCCAGGGCCTTTAAACACTCGGCATCTACTTCTCCATGATCATCCATAGGTCCATAATCTTCACGAGGTGGGACGTGACTGGAGCTGGCCAAACCTCAGGATGCCTCGGGATGGGGAGAGAAAGAGAAGCAGTGGAGAGGAATTAGCGTAGCTGCTGTTCATGATATTAACAGCACAAGTTGATAATGTGCATGTAATCATATATTCCGGAGCACAAGGTTGTGATGTGATGTGTGTGATGTGTGTTATGTGTAGGCTTTGCTAAAAAGATATGTTTTTAATCTACACTTAAACTGGGAGAGTGTATCTGAACCCCGAACACTGTCAGGAAGACTATTCCAGAGTTTAGGAGCTAAATGTGAAAATGCTCTACCGCCTTTAGTGGACTTTGCTATTCTAGGAACTACTAGAAGCCCAGAGTTTTGAGATCTCAGGGAGCGTGACGGATTGTAGCGTGTTAAGAGACTGGATAGATACATGGGAGCCAAACCATTTAGTGCTTTATAAGTGAGTAGCAGTAGTTTGTAGTCTATTGGAAACTTAATAGGAAGCCAATGTAGGGACGATAAGATTGGGGTTATATGATCGTATTTTCTTGACCTAGTAAGAACTCTTGCTGCGGCATTCTGAACTAACTGAAGCTTGTTTATTAATGATGCAGGACCTCCACCTAGTAATGCATTACATGCCTCTGCCATGTTAATCTGTATTCTATGTGACTCTCAGGACACGCCTCGTTCTCCGTAGTGTTGCGAAACGCCGTATTCCCAAACAGTAGCAGCAGCGGTGCTGAGAAAAGGCACTCGATTATTGGTCACTTTTTACACAATAAAAGCATAGCGCATCTTCTGATAATTATATAAATAAAATAACCGCTCTACTGATGACACCATTGCATCTTCTACACAGACTGATGAGCCACCTGGATGGCAGAAAAGGGAATTGCTGAACATGCTGTTTGTGGACTACAGTTCAGCGTTTAACACCATTATTCCCTCAACGCTCACCTGGTTGGAGGTCCTGGGACTCTGTGTCAATGGATCTTCAACTTACTGACTGACAGATCACAAGCCACATATTTTATTTGATTTATTGTTGTGTTACTTTACGCTTTTTTTTTTTTTTTTTTATCTTTATATTGTATTTCTTTTTTATGTTTACAAGTTGGACAGTTGTAAAAAGCATTTCATAATGTGTCATACTCTGTATGAATGTGTAGGTGATACATAAAATTTGAATTTGAATTTGAAAAAATCCTTTGTTCCTGATGTGAATATGCAAAAAATGATGCCTCGTGATACAAACGCCAAATTATATCCGATACACCAATAATAAATCTTTCCATCCTAATGCTTACAGTATATTGCATGCTCAGTACATTTTCACTATCATTATTTTATAGCAGAACAGGTTCTTACTGATAGATCACTCCACAGTATGCAAACATTCCCTTGCATTTTCAGCAATAAATGAACATCTGTATCAGTACCTTTGTGCCTGAGTGAGTTCATCTCCAGCAGCTGCATTGTGAATGTCACAGCCTAAACCCAATGCAGTAAGAAACATCTCACTGTAATGTCGACTCACCGAAAGCAGGACTACGGTGATGTGACCCGATTGGCGATAAAACTAATCGCCTACGCAATCTGTCGAGGTCAGGAGCTGTGTTTACGTTCGTTAGGTCTTGATATAACATCGATTATACATCATCGAAGTGTGATGTCATGATCACATGAATGAGCTCATCCCTGACAGCATTAGAAATGAGTCTGAGTTCACACACAGGCAGTGGAAGTAAAACGGATGTCAGCCGACGACTCGAAAAAAGTGACGTGGTGGAAACTGTTGTCTGCCGAATGACAAGGGCAGCCAGCTGAGATGATGAAGAGGGGATAGACTACTTCTCTGTCTCCCCGGGTGCTCACACTGATTGTACTTTCCTTTTTTTTGGCACGAGGATAAACTTTTAGACCTTGGCATTGTTCTTTTGTCCATCTGCCTGCAATGTAATACTTCTTGTATGTACAAGGAGTCTTGGCCTTAGACTTAATTCTGTTGCAATTTTCTTGTCTCATAGCATTTAAGAACGTGCCTCATACTATGGTGTTACTATCCAGATCCAGCAGCCCCCATAAGCCTTTGGCTATGGACCTCATGCAAGCCATTAGGGACTTTAGAGTTGAAAAGGATTGGCAGGAAAGACTATGTAGTGTATCTGCAGCCTTATTCATATGGGATTAAGTCTACATGCAGTACGCTGGATATAATACAAGCGTCCATGTCATGTCTGTAATTATTTAAAGTAAGCACCTAATTTGAGGTAATAATGGCTCAACTCTTAGGGATTTATTTACTTACCAGAAGAACAGACATTCAAGCAACTCTATTGGGTCATTAATCAAAGTCCTTAATTGTGTCATGGCTCAGTATTCTGACCCTTAACAAGGTGGGAAAGGTGATGAAGACCTCACTTTGACCCTTAACAAGGTGGGGTCGTCTTCAACAAAATCTGGAGAACTAACCCCAGGTAATATATAATACATTCCATGTAAAACTGATTCATAATCACATTATTTCAAAAGATTTGCCAGAAGTTGCTCAGTCTTTGGGTTGTTTCCTGTCCAGCCCAAACCAAACTGAAATTCAGTATCAGTCTATCAGGCATTTTATGGCTTTAGGTTCCTACCATAGCTTACAAACCTGTAGGCTTACGCAAAGTCCTGTGATCAAAATGATCAAAGGTGAAAACATGCAAATGAGCTCAAAATTGATAAAGCTAGAGGTGAAGGTCACGGGTTGCAATAGATACTTAGAGTAGACAAGGAAGCACTGAATGAACAGATACGAATATATGAATAGGGGATACGCTATTTATGTATTGATTTATTTATTATGAAGCTTATCGCATTTAGATGAGACCCGCATTGGAACCTGCACTTAAGTAAATGTATGATTTGTTGTCTGTAAAATGGAAGTGATTTATCTGTAACATATTGAACTGCATAGCATCGTATTTTTTCCGTCGCATCATATTGCATTGTGTTGAATTAAATCGAAAATCGAGTTCAGAAGCTGCTTCATGTGTATCTTTAATGCATCTGAGCGTTGACTATGCATCGAGATGCGAATCGCATCGGGCTCAATTTGGAACAATATATAATTATGGATGGTAATTAACATATTTCAGCAAATGTGCTGTAAACAAAAAGACGTGTGAGCGAATCTCTGGTTGACGCCAATTATGAGCTCGAATGATGCAATTCACACATCAGTGATTTCTTTGTTTCTGTGGGTATAGCTGATAGATTAAAAAGTGCCTACTTTAGGTTTATTCCAAGTACAGATACAAATATAAATTTGTGGAGCACTAAATAATTGTTCTACACCTACACCTGTTCTGGCTTTATTATTTATCCCGTCCATATAATACTTCTGATCTAAAGAGTACTGATTCAAGGCTTTCGGTGTGTTCGGATTTAAAACCAAGCACAAGACTCCAAACCCTCCATCTTTTCAATCAGGTCTCTATCAGTGAACCTAAAACCATCCCCCTGAACCGATTCTCCGCCTTTAAACCAACTCCTCCAGGCGAGCCTGAAAGCCAGAGCAGGCTTGGCTCAGGGCCGGCGTGGCCGTGTGCCCTGGCAGCGTTTTCCCCTGCACTCCAGCCGGAGGTTAATGAAGGTCTGCTCGCGGCTTTCACCCGCGTCGAGCCCCGAGTCTCCTGCCGATCCACTGCGCTTTTAAGGCCAAGATACATAAAGCAGAGCATAAGGGAGTAATTGGCTCGATTTTATCCCCACCGCGTGCTGTTATTAGAATAAACAAGGCCCGAGCCACATCAAAGACGTGCAAGATTGCTCGGAGAAATTCCGACACGCTTCTCGGGATTTTGGCAAAAGAGTTTTCGGAGCTAATTGGGAATGAATGAGCGCGCGGTGGATTGAGCACGCTAATGCGGGCGAGGATCGCACACGAACACACACTCAGAGACACGCTTGTGTAAATACATACACTAATGTGTATGTTAATATGTTAAAATAACATGAACATCTATCTATCTATCTATCTATCTATCTATCTATCTATCTATCTATCTATCTATCTATCTATCTATCTATCTATCTATCTATCTATCTATCTATCTATCTATCAGTACCTGATTTTACTAACACTCTTGCGCATATCTCCACAAGCATACTCTAAAATAGTGGAACATCTTCCCAGAAGAGTGAAGAAAACACTATATACATTATATTTATATATCTATATACTAATGTTATGCTCCTTAGTCTATAACATTATGACCACCTGCCCATACTGTGTTGGTCCCCCTGTTGCTGCCAAAACAGTACTGACCAGTTGAGCATCAACAGACCAGCCTTCGCTCATCACGTGCATAAGTTCGCCACTGTTCCTTCCTTGGAGCACTTTTGATAGATGCTGACCACTGCAGACCAGGAACATCCCACAAGAGCTGCAGTTTTGGAGACGCTCTACACCAGTCGTCTAGACGCCACAATTTGGCCCCTTACTCAAATCCTTACGCTCTGCCATTTTTTCTGCTTCTAACGCATCAAATATGAAGACAAAATGTTCACTTGCTGCCTAATAAATACATCCCTTACTAAAACAGGTGCCATGATGAAGAGATCATCAGTGGGCTTCACTTCACAGCTCAGAATGTTATATAACCGTAATAATATATGAATAAATGTATTATTTCCTCCTTCTTTTAAGAAAAAAATATGTATGAAAACATTGTCAAGGAAACAGGGACAGGTGGTTCCCCCTTTTGCCCCATTTCTCCAACTTTTGGTTCTTGGGAGTTTCAAGCTTCATACCTTTCACCAGTGAGAACCTGAAAATAAATACACGATGAATTTTTTAATTTATTCGTCAATAACTGCAACAACAAAATGACCCGTGAGCTCTTTCTCCAGAGCATTGCAGTGTACAGTACAACAAATCGTTGTGAATGTCCTATTCACTGTGTACCACACACATCTACACTACACTACACTACACTACACTACACTACACTACCCTACACTACACACACACACACACACACACACACACACACACACACACACACACACACACACACACACACACACACACTCTCTCTCTCTAAATAAAACCTCTGACCTCATCCTGAGTGCCCTGCTACTGTACCATTTCTCTCACGGCCTCTGTTGCTTCGCCTCCAAACCGCGTCCCGCTAAGCCTCCTATGATCTAATGACGCACGATGAGCTGATACTAAACGCTTTCGACGTGGTGTGCGGCGGGCTTCCAGGAGAAAAGCCAGCCTGATTTTTTGGCACTTCCCCGTCGACCAACATTCCGCACAGCCGCGCACTCGGCATGCCGTCTCAGAGTCTCCGTGCCAAATCTCTCCTAGCTACAATTTCCATGGCAACTTTGAGTCGCTACTGTGGCAATTGTCGCATGTTGCAGGTACGGGCCTGATGGAAATGGACCAGAGGGCTGGTGTGTCGGAAAAGCATCATGAATTAGAGGACGAGAAGGATAAATGAAAATTCGGTGCGAGTGGGGGGATGGGGAGGAGGGGTGTAGGTTGCCATATTTCAGCAAATGTGCTGAAAACAGGAAATGAGCAATTTGTTTTTTGGCTCAATACTTCGACTTTCCAATGAGCTAAAACACTAAGAATATTCTGGGAGCATGAGTGGTTGTAGGATAATAATAATAATAATAATAATAATAATAATAATAATAATAATAATAATAATAATAATAATAATAATAATAAAAGATCATGTAATAATAAAAGGAATTAGTCATATTTTGCAATCTCCAAATGCCCCCATCAGCAGTGCCAATAATATTGCTCCATTTCTAAATATAGCCCAGCTGTATAACCGTACCCAAAGAGCTCAGACACATGTAGGATGTAGGACAGCTACATCTTTTTGGAAGAGCACAAAAATAGACACGGTGAACGTCTAAGAAGCTCCGACTGGAAGGTTCTCTGGGGATCCTGAGTTTAGGAACAGAGCCGCGGTTCTCAGGCGAAACCAAAGCGCTGTAGGACGTCTTGCTTCATGCAGACGACGTCATTGAGAAGCTTCATAAATAACACGCGAAGGATCCGAGCGACGACGTGACGAATCAGGAGAAAAAACAAGGTTTATATCGGAGAGAAATCAAGAGTAGAGGAACCCTGGGAAATAAAACATCCTGTGAGGAAACTTTAGATCTTTTTCAACTGATAATAAAAAAAAAGCAGAGGGTTTAAGGGGAATTTTTCGGTTGACATTTTTCCTGATGTGAATTTTTATGGTCATTTTGTTACACTATTTATTATAATGGGACATGAAGGTTAAAACCACCATCCCCTCTCTTTCTCTCCCTTTCTCCATCGTTTCTCTATCTCTCCTCCACTTTTCTCCTTTCACTTTCTTTCTTTCTTTCTTTCTTTCTTTCTTTCTTTCTTTCTTTCTTTCTTTCTTTCTTTCTTTCTTTCTTTCTTTCTTTCTTTCTTTCTTTCTTTCTTTCTTTTTTGTTTTCCCCACCTTTTTCTTCCCACTTTCTTTCTATTTCTCCTCCTTCACCACTCTGTCTCTCTGTTTCTCTCCTCCTCTCTCGCTTCCCTTTTCCGTGACCCATCTCTCTGCCTTCCCCTTTCCCCCTCTCTTTCTCCTTCTTTTCCCTTAGCTTGCACTCTCTTCCTCTCTATCAACACCTTTCTTTCTTTCTTTCTTTCTTTCTTTCTTTCTTTCTTTCTTTCTTTCTTTCTTTCTTTCTTTCTTTCTTTCTTTCTTTCTTTCTTTCTTTCTTTCTTTCTTCACTCTTTCTCTTTCACCCCTTTACCTCTGCATCATTTGTTCGAGGAGAAGAAAATCAGCTTTTTCCTGTAGAAGCAGAAGATCAATAGGAATAGATGAACCTTATATAATCAATAGATATTAAAAGAAAGAAGGATGCAGGAAAAGAAGGAGTGAAACATGGTGGTGAGCGTAAACTCGTGCAAAAAAAAACTTGGAAAAATTTGAAATCTTCCTTTTTTTTGCCCTCTGTCTACATCTTTTCCTTTTCTTTTCCTGTCTTTTGTACTTTCTTTTATTTTTCTTTCTTTCTTTCATTCTTTCTCTCTTTTTCCCCTTTACTTTTTCTCTTTCTCCTTCTTTACCCCTCTCTTTCTCTCCTCCTCTTTCACCTTCTCTTCCACTGACTTCCTCTTTCTTTCTTTCTTTCTTTCTTTCTTTCTTTCTTTCTTTCTTTCTTTCTTTCTTTCTTTCTTTCTTTCTTTCTTTCTTTCTTTCTTTCTTTCTTTCTTTCTTTCTCTTTTTTTCTTTCTTTCTCTCTCCCTCCCTCTCTCCTTTTCTCTATCCCTTACCAGCTTCCCTTTCCCTCGTCTCTTCCTTTCTTTTTTTTGTGAAGCATGCAGGGTTTGGTAAAAGACACTCTTGATGTTCACGTTATGACAAATAGATTTGAAAAGAATTGGATTCATAGCGTTCGTGTGTATAAAGATGTCATGACTGAATATCACATGTAAAACACTGATACCACACTATATTATATTATATTATATTATATTATATTATATTATATTATATTATATTATATTATATTATATTATATTATATTATATTGATTTTTGTTTTGTTTTGTTTAGTTTTGAATGGGGTCATGTGATCAGTGTCAGTGAATGCAAAGTGCTCTTCTCAGGCTCTCGTCTCAAACACGGTGGAGTGGAAAAAGACTTCACACCAGACCTTAGTGGAGAGTTTGGACAGAGAACCATCGAAACCACACCCACACACACACACACACACACACACACACACACACACACACACACACACACACACAAACACACACACACACCGGTCGTCTGTGTGAGCGCCCACACACTCTACTGCCCTTCATCTGTCAGCTCTCAGAGCCAAAACAAACACCCCAACCTTCTGTCAATCATTCTGCCATTCTGTACAGAGCTGCGCATTAAAGAGCTGCGTGTAGAGCTGCGTGTTAGAGCTGCGTGTAGAGCTGAGCTGCGCGTTAAAGAGCTGCGTGTAGAGCTGCGCGTTAAAGAGCTGCGTGTAGAGCTGCGTGTTAGAGCTGCGTGTAGAGCTGAGCTGCGCGTTAAAGAGCTGCGTGTAGAGCTGCGTGTAGAGCTGAGCTGCGCGTTAAAGAGCTGCGCATAGAGCTGCGTGTTAAAGCTGCGCGTTAGAGCTGAGCTGCTCGTTAGATATGGGTTGGTAATAAAGATAACGAAGGCCCGTGTGATGTGACTGGCGTCTCGAGACCTTTTTCGAATGCAGCGTTTCGACGCCGAGCCAAAAATAGAGACGCTGATTGTGAAAATATAATAATAATTCGGCTTCACTTGACATTTGGCATTTGTAGAATTAGAGCTACAGCGTCCGCTGTGCAGATCACAATCTAAATCAAACTAAAGTGGTGAAAGCTCTTTTTTCTCTCCCTTTCTTTTTTCTTCTCTCTGACTCGATTCTTTCTTTAACCCCCTAATTTTATCTCTCTCTTTCTTTTTGTCTCTACCACTCTTTTTTCCTCATTCACTTCATTCCCTCTCTTTTCTTTTCTATTTACATCTTTCTCTCTTTTCCTTCTTTCACCCTTTCTCTTTCTCTCCTTTCACATTTGCTCTTTCTTTCTTTCTTTCTTTCTTTCTTTCTTTCTTTCTTTCTTTCTTTCTTTCTTTCTTTCTTTCTTTCTTTCTTTCTTTCTTTCTTTCCCCTTTACCCCCCCCATCTCCTTATCTTTTTCTCTTTCCTCTTCTTCTCTATCTCTTTCATTCTCTGCCCCTCTTTTCTTCTTTCAAAATTCTTTCTCTCTCCTTCATTTCTTCCTCTTTCTTTCTTTTTTTTCACCCTGTCTTTCTGCTTCTCTTCCTTTGTCATCCCCTCTCTTTCACTCTTTCTGCCTGTTTCTCCATTTCTCTTCCCACCTTTCCCCCTTTCCCCTTCAGAATTTTACTCCATCAATTTTTTTCTCACTTTTGCTTTCTCTCCCTTTTTTCTGCCCCTTTTTTCTTTCTTCATATCTATTTCTATCTGCCTTCCTTTTTCTCCCCCTCTCTTTCTCTTTTCTGTTCTTCTTTCTCCTTCTTTTTTTTTCTCTCTCTCTCTTTCTTCCGTTCTTTTCTCTCTCTCTCTCTCTCTCTCTCTCTCTCTCTCTCTCTCTCTCTCTCTCTCTGTCTCTGTCTCTCTCTTTCCTTCTTCTATCAGGTTAGCTCCGGTGTTTAGATGCGATACGCAGAGCACCCAGAAGCGGCCTGTGGAGGGAAGAATGGAGAGTGGAGCGAATGAATAAAAGATCATAGCATTGATGTTCTAGTCTTCAGGAAGGGTCTAATGAGCTCATCAGCCGCGGATAAAAGCGACACGTTTCACACGAGAAGCACCGACGCAAGACCTCAACGTCTTAATGCGTTCTCCATGGCAGCCGACAAACAGCTAAAATAAGAAATTGGGGGGTAAAAAATCGCGGTTAATTACGTGACAGGTTATTAGATACACGCCGGATGTTTCTGGCACCGAGCGCATTAACATCACGCAGATCCTACAAGGCTTTAAGGCCAGTAATTAGCAGAGCTAATCTCTGCTGTCATTTTTCAATTAGATATTTTAACTCCGTTTGGAGCAGGCAGAGTGGAGCACCTGTTCCTGTAATTCGCAGCTCGGCCGAGAGGCCACGGGCCAAAAGTCGCCGTCGTTCCATTAAAGTAAGACTCGACTCACGCGCTCAGGGAAAACAGCGTACGTTTTCTTTTTTCAAGCTCGAAATTCTGCATTTTGACATCAAACGTTGCAGGAAAACTTGCTTTAAAGACCACTAACGTACGTGAAGCTGAACAAAATGTGCAATACCGTACAAAATACACTCTGTTTCTTCCCTGATCTCTACTGGTTCCACCCCCCTTCACTTTTGTAACATATATCTGTGTTCTCTGTATACTCTGTGTTCTGTTATGTAGCTCTGTATTCTGTAATGTAGCTCTGTGTTCTGTTATGTAGCTCTGTGTTCTGGGATGTGGCTCTGTATTCTATTATGTATCTCTGTGTTCTGTTATGTAGCTCTATGTTCTGTTATGTAGCTCTGTGTTGTGTTATGTAGCTCTGTGTTCTCTGTATGCTCTGTGTTTTGTTATGTAGCTCTATGGCTGTGTTATGTAGCTCTGTGTTCTGTTATGTCGCTCTGTGTTCTGTTATGTAGCTCTGTGTTCTGTTATGTAGCTCTATGTTGTGTTATGTAGCTCTGTTGTGTTATGTAGCTCTGTTGAGTTATGTAGCTTTGTGTTGTGTTATGTAGCTTTGTGTTGTGTTATGTAGCTCTGTGTTCTGTTATGTAGCTCTGTGTTCTGTTATGTAGCTCTATGTTGTGTTATGTAGCTCTGTGTTCTGTTATGTAGCTCTGTGTTGTGTTATGTAACTCTGTGTTGTGTTATGTAGCTCTGTGTTGTGTTATGTAGCTCTGTGTTCTGTTATGCAGCTCTGTGTTTAGTGATTTCACTCTGTGTTGTGTTATGTAGCTCTGTGTTGTGTTATGTAGCTCTGTGTTCTGTTATGCAGCTCTGTGTTTAGTGATTTCACTCTGTGTTCTGTTATGTAGCTCTGTGTTGTGTTATGTAGCTCTGTGTTCTGTTATGTAGCTCTATGTTGTGTTATGTAGCTCTGTGTTGTATGTAACTCTGTGTTCTGTTATATGGCTCTGTGGTCTCTTATGTAGCTCTGTGTTCTGTTATGTAGCTCTGTGTTCTGTAATGTAGCTCTGCGTTGAGTGATTTCACTCTGTGTTCGGTTATGTAGCTCTGTGTTCTGTTATGTAGCTCTGTGTTCTGTTATGTAGCTCTGTGTTCTGTTATGTAGCTCTGTGTTCTGTAATGTAGCTCTGTGTTGAGTGATGTCACTTTGTGTTCTGTTATGTAGCTCTGTGTTCTGTTCTGTCAAGCTTCTTGACTGGACTTGATCCTCACCAGCAGCAGCAGCACTATTATTATCATCACAATATTAATAATAATAATAATATTATTATTAATAATAATCAGCAGCAGCAGGAGCACCACCACCATCACCATCATTATCTTCACCATCATCACCAATTGAATAATAATCATCACCATCAAAATGTAAATAATAATAATAATAATAATAATAATAATAATAATAATAATAATAATAATAATAATAATAATAATAATAATAAGGGGGTTTGGTGGATGTGTGACAGGGTTGAGGATTTGAATCCCACCTTCGACTTTTGTGTGCAGAGTTTTTAAACCCCACCACCACCCTCATGATTCAGAGTATTGATCCTGGGTTTCCTCCTTCAGTTTAAAGACATGAGCTGAACACTAGTTTTGTCTGTAACACAAATTCCAAGTTTAGATTAATGCACTTACTCTGATACAGTATTGTTGCTATGGTAACAGCACATTCAGCAGAGACTTACTGTACATGGCAGACGCCTATCAGGACCTACAAAAAATTCCTTCAAACAAACAAACAAAAAACAAACAGTGCCAGTGCGATTCAATAGAAAAAATATGCTCTGCAATGCAATATGGAACAGATAGTTCGCTTTTATTTCCTCAGCAAATCATCAATATTGCTTAAGTGTCTTCTGACTTCTAATGTGGCCCCTTTCACAAACAGTTTTTTATAGTGCAAAAAAAAAGAAAAAAATACATTATATAAAAACAGAGGTTCATTTCCTGTTGTGTCTTCAGGAAGTTACAGCTCTACCTCTGCCATGTAAATCTGTATTCTATGTGACTCTCAGGACACGCCTCGGTCTCTGTAGTGTTTTGATACGTCAGGAGGAGAAATCGATCTACATATCAAATATTGGTTGTGAATTATTGGTTATTTTTTAAATAATAAAGTACAGCGTGTCTATATATATTTAATATATAATAATATATTTATATAATAAATATGTTAAAAACGATGCATCAAGATCCAAATTCTTGTATCTGATGCACAATTTTTTGAATCAGTGCATCACAGCGTTAACTTTTATCTCGCCATCCCCAATGTATGTGTGTGTGTGAGTGTGTGTGGGCCACAATGGACTGGAATCCCCACCTCGAATTCCAAAGGCTTTGATCATGTGCAACTTACATCATGTGCAACTAGAAAAATTTATGTATAGATAAGATACAAACAAAAAAAACCAACCAATAATAAATAATAATAATAAAATAATAATAACCACGTCATTTAGATTAGGTTTCCTCTCATTCTGTACATATTCGCATGTTTAGGCTGCCGCCCGGCTCGTTAATGGAAGTCAACGGCGTACGTTATCAGCCTTGGCACAAAGGCTTGAGTTACCATGGCAATGCTGCGTGTCCGTCACAATGCTCACAGCTTCGTAGTGCTCTCGCCTTTCATGGCAGCGTGCAAAAGAATACACAAATGCAAAACATGACACACGGTTCATTTGTCTGAAAGAATGCCTCGTGTTCACGTGCGATCGCTATGCCCACCTCTGCCACGGTCTCATTAGAGCGAAACAAATATTGTTAGCTGGTCAGCTTCGGAGCGTAACGAGGGGAGAAGAAGAAGAAGGGCTGAGGGTCTATGGGCAATCAGGGCTTGTTTACGGCTTTGAGAAAGGGTCAGAGACGAGAGGCTCTGAGGGTGCAGTGATAACCCTGTGTCTCGCTCTCTACAGCAGTTTCCTGAATGTAAAACTTGATATATATATATATATGGACAAATGTATTGGGTCACCTGACCTTTCCTGCTATATGTGGTTCCTCTCCAAACTGTTATCACAAAGAAGGAGACACACGATTGTACTGCGATATAATAACATTTTTGCGTTCACTTGAACTTGGCAACCCAAACTTTTCCCAGCATGGCATTGCCCCTGTGCACAATTCAAGCTCCAGGAAGATCTGGTTTTACATAGTTTGTAGTGAACGATCTCCTGCTATAGATCTTTGACCTCAACCCTACTGAACATCTTAATAACCTGGAATAACCTGTAATAAATTTGAACACTGACCACACCCGAGCATTCTCACCTGCCCTGCATCAGTACCTGATTTTACTAACACCCTTGTGGCTGATGAACACAAATGTCCACAAGCAAACTCCAAAATCAATTGAAACATCTTCCCAGAAGAGTGGAGGAAATTATAAGAGCAAATCCTGAAATGTGGAATGCGATGCTCAAAAAGCACCAAATTTATGACCAGGTGTCCGCAAACTTTTGGCAACATAATGTATGTTATTTATATTTACCGGAAGTCACAGAGTTACATCGGTTCAACTTACGATTGGGATGCTGACAGGATGTACGTATCTCCCACAGTTCAGTTGTCTCGGTGTTAAAGCTCCCTTTTCTCTGCGATATCGGACACTGAAACAGAGCGCATTAATTAGTCTCATCGGGCTCATCAGGCTCCGCCCTTCACTTGCGAATCGGTGCTAACCGAGTTTGACAAATCGTGACGTCTAGACGATTTTATCAGAGCATCTCCAAACCTGCAGCTCTTGTAGGATGTTCCTGGTCTGCAGTGGTCAGTATCTATCAAAAGTGGTCAGAGGAAGGAACAGTGTTAAACCGACGACATCAAACTCATTGGTCCGTGTGGTCTGATCCAACAGATCCAAACATGCTGCAGAAGTTTATACTGGTAATGCTCGTGTCAGGACTGTTCTGCCAGCATAAAGGGACCAACACAATATTAGGCAGGTGGTCATAATGTTCTGCCTGATCGATGGCTATATTGTTCTGCCTGGTCGGTGCATATATTCACATCAGATCTCGCCAGAAGGACACTAATCCCAAATGTAATGCAAATCCCATGTATAATCTAAATGGCTTTAGGATTAGTTGCTATGGCAACAGATGGTTTGCAAAGACTTCACAGGGACTGATACATGGACATTATACATAATAAAAGTAAGATCGAAAATTGTATTGATCTTTAAAAAAAAAAAGGAAAATAGGTGAAACCTTCCGTATGATGCTTATTGAATTTTATGGGAGGGGTCTCCAACGTCAGGCCGTTTTCCACCTTTACCTTTTTTTCACTACGTGGAAAGCTTTGTTCATTATATTGATCTTTTTTTAACATAGAGAAAAGTTCCTATCCGTTACGTAGCTCCTATAATGTAAGTAAAACGATGGCAGAATTCCCCCTTCTCGTAGACGGTCCATGAGGTAACATAGAAATAGATTAAAAAAATGTATGTTCATTAAAAAAAACGTATTCAAATTGCAACGTAAGTGCGTAAAGGAGGAATTTGGGATGTGCTTTTGAGAAAAAAATGGGGAATGTGACAGATTAGTGGTTAAGGTATTGAATAATTTTTTTTGGATAAGTACAAATTCCAGCCCACCAAGCTGTCACTCTTGGGCCCCTGAGAAAGGCCCTTAACCCTATAGATGCTCAATTGTGTGAATGTAATTCACTCTTTTTACTCAGACGTATTCACCACCCTACACACACACACACACACACACACACACACACACACACACACATAGTGATATGTACAGTTGCATCTTCACCATATGACGGAAACGTTTAGGCTTTGATCAGTTGAAGTGAAGCCGTGTGTGTGGCGTCGTGTTTATCAGCAAGACGAACGTCCTTTCATCGACCCTTTCCTGATGCCGGTGCCTTAAAAAAAAATTAGATGCCGAGCTGTCGTCGTGGGTCTCCATGGAAACAACGCACATAATACGGTTATCGTTTGGAAAGCTAAATGAGTTCGAAAAAAAAATTCATGAATGAAAGAGTTTTCAATATGGTACAAACCAGCAAAATCTTGTGTGTATATGTGTGTGTGTGTGTGTGTGTGTGTGTGTGTGTGTGTGTGTGTGTGTGTGTGTGTGTGTGTGTGTGTGTGAGCACCGATATGGAAATGACTAGAGAGAAGAAGCGTCCAGAGGTCAAGGTCTGGTTCTTTTTTGATGAATGGGACGCTAAATGTAGAACGGAATTATTACGCTCGGACCTACTTCCTGGCAATCTCTCTCTTTATTTCTTTCTCTCTACATCCATCTCAGAGCCATTCATCATGTGCGACTACACGTCGTCTCGACACAGAGAAGCGTTCTCGTTCGCTCTTGAAATCCAGAAAGGAGACGTGATGGATGAAAGGAAGCGTTCGCTGATGCTGATATTCAGATATATGAACTGAAGCTGTGCAGCTTCCAAGGTTATGGATTTTTCAGGGTTTTTTTATTACACATTTATTACACATATGCATAGGTCACATCTATTTATACACATCATGCTGCCCTGACTGGATATATCATCCACTGGCAGCAGAATATTGGCACACCCCTCCCTTCCTTTAATAATATAGATATATGAAGATATATGAAAGAGGGAGAGATAAGAGAGAGATGAGAGAGATGAGATGAGATGAGAGATGAGACGAGCTCTTCCGCTGTCTGACGGATTGTACTGAAAAGGTCTCGGGAGAAAAAAGCTGCATTGGAATTGTGTTTGACATGAGCAAACAGCAGCCTCGAACGGGTCAGCGGTCAATCTATTACCTCGGCTGGGAGGGTTTTTTTTTCTTCCTCGCACACACAAATAAATAAATAACTGAAAAATAAGAGCAGCACATGCAGGAACCGCGAGGACATTCGCTGACAAAAATCCATAAGGGTTAAATGCAATTTACACCACTTTCCCCTTCACTCGAATGTCCGTCGCTCAGCCGTGACATGTTTCTTGACATTTTCTTCAGAGCGTCGTGTTCGGCTGCTAGCTGGAAGAGCTAATAGCCATGACGATGCGGGAACATCACTATAAACACTTTATGGACAAAAGTTTGGACTCTAAAACAGTGGTCCCCAACCACTGGGCCGCAGACCGGCACCGGTCTGTGGGTCAATTGGTTCCGGGCGCACAGAAAGAATACATAACTTACATTATTTCCGTTTGATTTATTATCTGATTCTGAACAATGTTTTATTTAGGAAAATTACCGGAAGAATTTGCACGGAGTAGTGCACTGAAAGGAGGTGTGGCCTGTATGAGTATTAACCCAGCTGAAGGAGGCGTGGCCTTTGAGCTTGTGACTGAAAGTAAAAAAGTCGTGGCCTTTGCCCCTCAATACACTGAAGGAGGCGTGACCCTTGTAACCGTAAAAAAACTACTAAAGGAGGCGTGGCATCTGTCAGTAAAAGTAAAGGAGGCTTGGCCTTTGTGCCTCAATACACTGAAGGAGGCATGGCTTTTGTTTCTGTTAGTTACAGTGAAGAAGGCATGACCTGTGCACCTTAGTTACATTGAACGTGTGGCCTGTACTTGTCAGGAAGAATGAAGGAGGCGTGGCCTGTGAGCCTTTATTATATTAAAAAGTGTGGCCTGTTTTATGTCAGCAACAGTAAAAGGGACGTGGCCAGTGCACCTCTGTGGTGTGGCCTGTGCTTGTCACAAATAATAAAGGAGGCGTGGCCTGTGCACCTTTGCTCTATTGAAGAAGGTGTGGCCTATTTTGTTAGTCAGTGACAATAAAGGAGGCGTGGCCTGTGTACCTCAGTTACATCAAAGGTATGGCCTGTTTTTGTCAGCGACAGTGAAGGAGGCGTGGTCTGTGCACCTCAGTTACACTGAAGAAGGCATGGCCTGTGCACCTTTATTATTTCAAAGAAGGCATGGCCTGTTTTTATCTAGCAGTAAAGGAGGCGAAGCGTGCACACCTTTATTATTGTAAAAAAGATGGCGTCTGTTTTTGTCAGCAGCGGTAAAGGAGGCGTGGCCTGTAGGTGTGTCAGTGACATTGTAGGAGGTGTGGCCTTTTTTGTTCTCAGCCATAACAAAAGAGGTGTGGCCAATTCATCAGTAAGGCCTAATGAAAGAGGTGTGGCCTTTGCATCTCAATCACATGGAAGACGGCGTAGCTTACATTTATGTCAGTGCGTGTGAAAGAGGTGTGGCATTTGTATTGTTAGTCCTACTAATGGAGGTGTGGCCTTTGTCTGCCAGTCACACAGAAAGTGGTGTGGCCTTTAAACGCCACTGTATTACACTGTACGAATGGATTTAAATTTTATGTCCTTTAATATACAATCAGAATTTTATATTAAAAACATTGTGCATAATTTTTTCTCCCAAAAAAAAAAAAGAAAGATAAACACGGCTCACTTGTTTTGCTTCCGCTTTTTACACATGTTAACACAATCATCAGTCCATCATCACGGTCCAGGGGACAAGAAAGATGTTGTTCTCTCGTCTACAGACAGAACATGAATCATTATTGTAATAACCAGTATTTTTGAATGTTTATCTGAGACAGCTTGGAGCGCCACCTAGTGATCCTGGACTTTGTTCCTACTTATGCGGTGGGCTGTAAACACTATGCACAGGATCCATCTGGACCATCCATCAGGATCGTTAATTTCACTGCCGACGTGAGAAAACACTTTGGTCCTAGGCGGCACGTCTGAATCGCTGTCTGTGTGTCTCTCACGCAAGCTGCGACGGGAAAACCCACTGAGCTCAGGGCCTTTTAAAAGCTCATCTGGTGGAGATGTCTGGCACGCCATGGGGGTGCAGCGGGCACAAAAACCCTTAAAGGTGAGATTGATGATGCCGGCTTTGGCTACGCTTCGTTCAGAATGGATGGCGGCGTTTACAGATCTCTCACCTGGCTAACGACGCCTGTGGAATCTGATCTAACAGGCAGAGTGCTAAAGTGAATGTTTAGGAGATACTGATGAATGAGCAAGAACACGATTTAACACGCCTCCTTTTGTCTTTTGTGTGCATTACGATTTTCCTGGGGATTCTAAATTAACGCAAATTGTGCGTTTATGTGCAAACTCTATGAAAATAAACACCGTTTGAAACTGTCATGGCCGACCGTTCCTCACGATGTCCTGCTTTTCTTGAAAAGTCCGTCTTGTAAATGTCCCTGTAAGTGTATCTGTGACCAAATCCGTTTCTTTTCCTCTGTCAGCCACTGCGGAATAAAATCCACATGAATATCTAAACTTGTGCAGATTGCTTCAGATGCGGGTTGCGAGCTCTGAATAGTGCGCTCTCTGACCATCCAATCAAAGGACGTGAAAATTCTGAGGTAATTGTAAGCCTGCTAGATGGCCCAGAACTTGAAATCTGATTGGTTACATCTTCAAGCAACATGGATTGTAAGCTACAGGGTGGCCACACTGCTGATTCAGAAGAATCGAAGCAGGTTCCTATGATTGAAACGCTAACCTAAACTTACACTTGGTGGCACTGCTCTTAAAATGAGCGCAAGTAAAAGAGAAGTTTTGAAATGAAGAAAATAAAACTATTGTGAATAATTTAAGATCTATTTATGAGCAAAAATCTATTAAAACCTAAGTCAGTGATTCTGATTTAGTTTAAGCCCAAAGAGGTCTTGCTGGCATTGTGACTGAACACCTCAAGGTACAACTTCACCCTCTGACTCCTCCCCCAAATGCTACATTAACATAATAAAAGCCTAAAGGCAGACAAAACCTTTTCAAATTGCTGAGGGTTTTTTTGTAACGGCATTTCGTCGAAGATTCCTTTCACCTTTAAAGTTCAATAAAATGTTTCAGCAAAAAAAGTGTGTGTCGAGATTGCGAGTGCTTCATAAAAAAAAAAAAAAATAAATAATGAATACATAAATAAGAGCGTGTTATTTACAGGGCGCATGAAGCACTGGCTTATTTACTGCCTCCAGAGGTTATTGATATGCAGCCCACGTGTTTGTCCATCCCCCCATCTCCCATCCAACCTCTTTCTCTATATGCATTTATGTGTGTGTGTGTAGAGGCAGAAGGCGAGGCTCGGCCGGAGGACGTGTGCTGCTTGGAAACGAGCTCATTAACCTTGCCGGGGCGAGCTGGTCACCGCTAGCTAGAGTCCTGCCGCGGCTGTAACCGCCAGCGAGCAGCAGCCAAAAACCCACGTGGCGAACTCGTGCGGGTTCTCGCAGCATGGCTTATTAAAACGAAGATGAAGACAAATTGCTCATTAGGGTACTGTTTAAACAGATATCCAGCTGAAGTTTTTTTCGAAGGAAGGAATCTTTTCTCCGACTCAAGGAAAGGAAAAAAAAACTCCAAGTCTGCTTATTCGCAATCGGTTCGATTTATTACAGTCACGTGACCGCGCCGAAATAGAAAAACGCGTTTCACATGTAATCAGCAGCCCTGTGTATTTAATCCCAGTGTCATTCTAAAAGGTCAGTAAACGTATTGATAAAAAAAAAAAAAACAGTTGGAAAAGTGCATTTCTGAAAAAGTAACAGAAGGAAGGGATTGGAGAAAAGATCCAAACTCCGTATTTTCAGTACACTGGTGCAAAACTACTCTCGCAAACACAGATCCGTTTCGGTAAAATATACTATACGGACAAAATGATAGGGACGCCTGACTTTTCCAGCCATATGTGCTTCTATCTCAAACTTTTTACCACAAAGTTGAAGCCACGCATTTGTATTAGACGTCTTTGGATGTGGGAGGAAATGTTTGTGGAAGATCTCCTATTACAGAGCTCTATAGTACACCTCAGGCTACATTAGTATCAGAAGGAGCACAAATCTCTACAAAATCAACATCTTCCCAAAAGACTGGAGGTTATTCGAACAACGGGAACTAAAAATGGAAGATTAGTTCGAAAAATATACCAAATTTTACGCTCAAGTGTCCACAAACTTTAGTCCATATAATATAAATCTACACACATTCTGATGTGATTCAGGCCTTAACCCTAAAAAAAAGGATATAAATGTTATATGAGCTGCCATCTTGGACACGCCCCCTAACAGACTCCGCCTCTCAGAGTTTCTACGTCAACGACAATCACGTCGTTTTGTGCTCCTATCGAGTTCCTATTGGTTTCTTCGTGTTATTTGAGAAAGATTTTCTTCTACATCATCATCTAGGGATTGCTCACCAAAACAAAAACAAAAAAAAGATTTCTGTCAGGAAGATTTCTGGGGACGTTTATTCATTTATAAATGTATAAATGTAGGAAATTTAAATTAAGGAATGAGAACGCTTCCTGACCGAGCCGAAATAATCGAACAAATCTATTGTAAAACTGTTGAATGGAGAAGAACTCCAAAACTCTACCAAAAGCTTAAAATCGCTTTTTAAAAATCATAATTAAATACTAAAAATCTATTCAGTTAAAAAAAACCAGACTGGATTTTCAATTACGGAAAAAAAAAGCAGCCTAAAAAAACACTGAAAGAATTTTTTACCTCAGTGAGTTTAGACGTATATGGAGTTTTATGGGCGGAGCCTAATGCAAACTGTTCTACAAACCCGCAGGGAATTTTCCACACGTTCAGCGTCGATTATAAACGATTTTTAAAAACGATTCCCGAAAAGATTTGTGTCCGAGTCTTTCGCTAGCCTTCGAGTTACAGTGCAAAACTACAAGCGTGTACATGTCGTGCACCAAACACATTTAAAATTAAAAACTGTGAAACGTTGAAGTTTGATTCGAAAACTCATAAGTAGAAATCATCGTCTATAGTAATAATAAAATAACTCCGGGTCCGACTTGGTTCGGCTCACCGAGTTACAGATCTTGAGGGGGTTTCATTTGGATCCAAAGCAGCAAAGCAGATATTTATAATATTATCCTCCTCACATCAGCGGAACCGAAATGTACGAGAGTGTTTTAGTGCCACGTTAAAAAAATAAGAAAATCTATCATTAGGAAAAGTCTAATTATTTTGAGAATAAGGTCAAAATCTCGAATAAAGTCGTAGCAATACCAGAAAAAGTCAAAATATTTAGAGGAAAAAAAAAAATAACGAAATTTCGAGAAAAAGTCGTAGTAATACCAGAAAAAAAATCTAAATATTTTGAGAATAAAATCGAAATTTCGAGAAAAAGTCGTAGTAATACAAAAAAAAATAATTCTAAATATTTTGAGAATAAAGTAAACATTTTACAAGTTGTAGCAATATAACAAGTATAAAGTGGTAACATTTTGAGAAAAATCACAGAATTTACGAGAAACATTTCACTGTTTTGCATAAAATTAACGTGGACAATTCATATAAAGTGGCAGTTCTGAGGTTCTCTTCGCCAGAAATTCATGGCAAACACAAATCTGTTCTCTCTAAATAAGTGGCTGTTTGTAAAGAAAAGTGCTCCCTGTAAGAAGACAGTATTTCAGCTCTGTGTACTTACAGAATCTTCTTATTGCTTTTCGTTATTTTCGTAAAAAAATACTGCGACTTTATTCTCGTAGTACTGTGACTTTTTTCTCAAACTATAATGATTTTATTCTCGTATTGCCCCAAATTATTCTCATAAGTTAGACTTTATCCTTAAAATTTTACGACTTTATTCTCGCATTGCGACAATATAAGTCTGGTAATTTAGACTTTATTCTCCTATTGTTACTATTTTATTCGTACTTTTTTCCTCAAAATATTCCGGCTTTATTCTCGTAATTCTGACTTCTCAAACCATTACGAGTATTTTCATATCGCTGCGATTTTATTCTCGTAATTTCGACTTTATTCTCAGACTGCAATGACTTTTACGCTCGTAAATTTGACTATTCTCTCAAGATATTATGACTTTATTCTTGTCATTTTTATGTCTTCTGAAAATATTACGACTTCCCATATTGCTACGACGTTAATCTTGCAATTTCGACTTTATTCTCGTACTGCTATGACTTTTTCCTCAAAACATTATGACTTTATTCCCACAATCTTAGATTTTTTACATGGCACTAAAACGTCAAAAAACCCAAAAAAAGAATAATAAATAAATAAAAAAGTGACTTTATTATAATGTGCTTGTGCTCGGTACGATTCCGCAGCTCGTCTCGGGGATGCGCGCACTCGCTCGGAGGTGCTCCAGAAAACCTTTAAACGTGCGGAACCGCCGTTTTGAGATAACGAGTCGGGGCGTTTGTGCTGTCTAAATAAAAAAATAAGAAAGACAAAAAGCTTGTGCCGTCATTAACATTCCTGCGCATAGACTCTCTGTAGCGTTATTTTAGTGTGAGGAGAGTCTTTATTTTCAAGCGTAAATAAAACAGAAAGCTCTTCAACACTCGTGACGTTCCGTCTGCGCGTGAATCTGTCGTATAGAATGTGAAAAATAGATTTGAGTTTAAAATATAGCGCTATACTAAATATCTGAAGCGCAGCATGGTTTGTAGTGCACGTCGTCTCCGACCCTCGTTCGCGCCTTCTCTCGCGTCTCGCTTTGATCGGCCGTACGGAAGCTAGATTAGCCGTCCTGAAAACGCTAAAGCAATTCTATAACTCTTCATTTTCACCAGGAGTCTCTTCACCCAGACAGACAGAGAGACAGACAGACAGACGGGCGGATGTGCGTCTGACGAGTGCTGCCCTGTTCCGCGGTCACTCGCTGCCATCGTAGACGACCGTCTGCTCTACGCTCAGTTTGTACTGCACCTTTTTCGAGATGAACCTGCAGGAGGAAAGAGATGCGTTCTGTGATCGTGGCTGGGTTCAAATGATCGCTGCAAACGACATGGATGTGAAATGCAGACCTGGAGAACGAGTTGTCGAAGATAAGCGAGTACTGTCCGGGGTTGCGGGCTTTCACCTGGCCCTGGATCGTCTCCTTGTGGGAGTTACACCTGGTTAAAGGGATCAGGACCTGCAAGTGAAGGGAAAGCAAGAGGACACGATGGAAGACTAAATTTCAATATTTACACATCAATTTGTGTGTGTGTGTGTGTGTGTGTGTGTGTGTGTGTGTGTGAGTGTGAGTGTGAGAGAGAGAGAGAGAGAGAGAGAGAGAGAGAGAGAGAGAGAGAGAAAGACCTTGGCCTGCTCCAGTGGAATATCTGTGCTCTCTCTGTACACCACGCTGAACGAGATGCTCTTTGGTGAAGAGGAAAACATCCAGCTGATGGTGGGTCCAGCGGTAACCACGGTGATGGAAATGACACTGTAGCAACTCGATTTGATGAAGAGTTCGCTGAACTCCTGACGCGAGTTGGAGATCTCCTCCAGGCCCACCGGCACCGTCTGCCTGCAGGAGAGCAAACGCAGATCACGTGACCCCGTGACTGCCAATAGAGACTGACTGACAACCTACAGGGGAGCAACACATCCCAGGGCCATCTGATAGTATGAAAAGAGCATACACTGATCACATGACCCTTTAAAGGTATAACAGGAAATCACAAGACCCTTTGACACTAAATATAAGGGCATACGCTGATCACATGACCCTCTTAATAGCATATAAGAAAAGTAGACGCTGATCATGTGACCCTCTGATTCTATACAGGAGAGCATATACTGATCGCAAGATCACATGACTCTCTGATACTGTATAAAATAGCATGCACTGATCACATGACCCTTCAAAACTGAATAAGAACATACACTGATCTCATGACCCTCTGATTGTTAAGTGCAGCTCACAATAATTCTTACATCACGCTTTAATAGTTTATGAGCGACTCATCGAGAATATATAAAAATGCTTACACTGATCACATGACCCTCCGATGGTTTATACAAGAGTTCACATGACCGACAAATAAGTGTTTACACACTGATCACATGGTCGAGATCATATGACCCTCTGACATGGTGAAAAAAAAGATCACATGACCCATAAAACAGCAATAAAAAGCCTTATATAACAAATTCCCTCAAGTAGTATTGCTGCATTCACTTATTTATTGTGAGTTATTCGTATTGTAATATATATCGGTGTGTGTTTAGGGCTGGAATGTCCGTCGCGTGTACGTACGTGACTTCTCCAGACTTGAGCAGGCAGATCTCTGCGTCCTGCACCGAGCTCGGCAGCTCCTCCGACTCGTCCGGTGTAAGGTCGCCGCCGCTCGTACTGCTGCTGCTGCAAAAACCACAACAAACAAGTCACATGGCAGGTCTCCGAAACAGCGCTGAGCAGAAACGCTCCAACACATTACTGTTATTCACACGGTTATTCTGTTGATGTACCACAAAATCCAAGGTGCATCTCCATCTGATTTTGTTTTTATGAAGTGAGTAAAAAACTGCCTTTAGGTGCTTGAACATCGAACTGGACCGAAGCTTTATTAAGATTTAATGCAACTATTATAAGAATATATTCATTTAATACATTTTCTGGAGTATAGGAGGAAATAAACCATTTCATCACATGCTGTTATAGGACAAGAATTTATTTTTGTCTGGGGACAGTGTCACTGTGTCATTATTTTCCTTTAACAACACGCCCCCATGTGGTTTATTCTTACTCAGGTTACGGCTGTATTTTCAGCCTGGACAATAATCATAAAGTTTCAGTCAGTCAGTCAGACAGACAGACAGACAGTCAGACAGACAGACAGACAGACAGACAGACAGACAGACAGACAGACAGACAGACAGACAGACAAAAATATATTAAAACAGAAAAAAAAGAATGCAAAAGAAAGAAATAAAGAAAGGTTTACAAGAAAGAAAGTATAGATAGATAGATAGATAGATAGATAGATAGATAGATAGATAGATAGATAGATAGATAGATAGATAGATAGATAGATAGATAGATAGATCTAAAAAGAATAGTTCAATATATAAATAAAAAGAAAGAAAGAAAGACTGGATAGATGGATGGAAGGATGGATGGATGGATGGATGGATGGAAGGAAAAATGAAAGAAAAAAAAAGAAGAGAGAAGGAAAAGTGGGCGGATTTAGAATGTAGCAACGTGTCTGTGTTAATTTCTTCTTCGTTTATACTCTGGAGCTGATTGAATGTTGTTTTGGAGGTCGAAAAATACGACAGGTTTCCATGGTAACCTGGTTGCATGCTGTGCATCATTTATGGCACAAAATGGCAACTGATGGGATAATTTGGAATAACATTTTGATTGAGATATGCCCCATGTGTGTGTGTGTGTGTGTGTGTGTGTGTGTGTGTGTGTGTGTGTATCTCACATCTCGTGGATCCCGTGCTGCCTGCTTCCTGGAGACAGAGCAGTGGTGTAGAGCAGCGAGTCGCCCTCGTAAATGCAGTTCACCTCCTCGTCTGTGATGATGTCGAACGCTGCGTCGTCTGGCCTGAAAGACTGCGGTGCCACTGTGCGGCCGAGAGACGAAGAGGGAGAGACAGAAAGAAACAGGATGCGTTAAGTCGTGCCTCGTTTCACTTTTTAAACTTGTTAGTCCCAGATCGCAGTGTGGACATGATAAGTATTTGTATTAAAACTTTAAATATACATATAAATAATGACATTTTTGAGAGTAAAAAATTTTTTTTTTCCGTATATAAATATATATTTAATTTTTCTTATATAATTAATATTAGGAATAATAATTTAATTAAATAACTAAATAACTAATAATATAGTTTATGTGTAAAATCTGTAAGACTGAGTACTGCAGCTTGATTAGGGATGTTTGACCTCTGACCTGTGACACTGGGCATAGAGGCCCTGGTGGGGGTCGAACACAGGGGACTGTATGACCCCCGAGACGGACTTCCAAGTTCCTCTACTTCGGCGTGTCGTGTGTAACAGTCTTTGCAGCAACGCTCTCTAGCGCCGCCCTGCTGGCTGCTCACTGTGTTACTGCAGCAGGAATAGCAAAACGGCCGACCGCACAGCCTGAGACACACACACATACACACACGCACACACACACACACACGCACACAGCACACACACACACACATTAGTCACTCTAGTTCATTTCCACATTGCTAGACAAAATAAAAAATAAATAAAAAAAGAACACAAGAGATTTAAAGACAGATAAAGAAAGAAAATAGAAAGGAAAAAATGCAAAGGGAAAAAGAGAAAGGGAAAAAAATTTACAGACAGAAAGAAAGAGAAAGGGAAAGAAAAAGGTGACAATGAGAAAGAAAGAAAGAAAGAAAGAAAGAAAGAAAGAAAGAAAGAAAGAAAGAAAGAAAGAAAGAAAGAAAGAAAGAAAAAAGAAAGAAAGCATAGAAACACACTAAATAAGAAAAACATACAAGAGGCTAACTTATAGACAGATAGACAAATGGAGAAAGAGAGAAAAAACAACAAGAAAAAATGCTGAGACAAAAAAACTATATAAAAATAAAAAAATAAATAAAAATGTAGGAAAATACAAAAGAAAGAAAGAAAAAAAAAAAGAAAGAAAGAATCTAACAAACAAACAAAAGGAGAATAATGACAATGACAGAGATGAAGTGCATTAAAACCCATCAGAGCCCCTTGATTGCAGCCCCTTGAGTGTGGCCCTTCAGTACGGCCCCTGAGCCCAGTGTTCTTACTTGCAGGTGTATCTGTGGATCCACCAGCTGAACTGGGTGCGACAATCGGCGCAATAAGGAACCTCTCGGACCGAGTGCTCCTCAGCTCTCAGCCTCTGTTCAAACTCCAAAGCGTCTGATTTCTGCCACAGGACATCTTTCTCCCTGCAGGGGGCGACAAAGAGAACACCTCTGTACTGTACACTGGCTGGCAAAAAAAAAATATATATATATATATATATATATTTATGTTTAAAACAAATGATGAAGACATGAGTACCGAATAAGCTCGATAAGTCTTTCCTCCAGGTTTCTCTTTGTGCGATAAAGATCGTCTATCTCTGCAGACGTCTTGAGATCACTCGACTCCTTTTCCAAGACCATCCTGCGCAGGTTCTCGCTCAGGTCCTGACAGGATTTCTCTTTAAGCGCAAGTTCCTCCTGAGCCCTGATACAAAACACACAGATCATGTCTAGACGTCACAAAAGAAACCCCAGGTTTTACCCAGTGTGTGTGTGTGTGTACATGTGTGAACTTCCTCACATGGCCAAAGCGCTCTGTGTTTGCTGGAGCTGTTCCTCTTTCTGCTGAAGCAGCACCTCAGATTTAGCAATGCAGGCCTTTGTGTCATCGAGTGTCTCACTGTGGCTGGTGTTAGTGGCCTAAACACACAACATATACAGTAATTAAGTAATAAAGTTAAACATAAAAGAACAATAGAAGAAAGAAAGAAAGAAAGAAAGAAAGAAAGAAAGAAAGAAAGAAAGAAAGAAAGAAAGAAAGAAAGAAAGAAAGCCAAAATGATCAAAGCAAAACAAGGAAATCGAGGAAGAAAACAAGAATAGACAGACAGACAAATAAAACTGACAAAAAAACAAGACAGAAAGAAAGAAAGAAAGAAAGAAAGAAAGAAAGAAAGAAAGAAAGAAAGAAAGAAAGAAAGAAAGAAAGAAAGAAAGAAAGCCAAAATGATCAAAGCAAAACAAGGAAATCGAGGAAGAAAACAAGAATAGACAGACAGACAAATAAAACTGACAAAAAAACAAGACAGAAAGAAAGAAAGAAAGAAAGAAAGAAAGAAAGAAAGAAAGAAAGAAAGAAAGAAAGAAAGAAAGAAAGAAAGAAAGATATACAGAAACAAACAGAAGAGACAAAATGATAGAGTGAAACACAGACAAAAAGAGAGAGCAAAAGCCAAACAAATACAGGGATCCAAGTATGGATGGATGGATAGATAGATACATAGATAGATAAAACATTTAAGAATAACAGACTGACAAAAAAGCGACAGGCAGAAAAACAAATAAAAAACTGGACACAGTATTAAAGAAAGAAAGAAAGAAAGAAAGAAAGAAAGAAAGAAAGAAAGAAAGAAAGAAAGAAAGAAAGAAAGAAAGAAAGAAAGAAAGAAAGAAAGAAAGAAAGAAAGAAAGAAAGAAAGAAAGAAAGAAAGAAAGAAAGAAAGAAAGAAAAGATAATAACCGTGTGACAATAAGATTGATCTGAAATCTAGATTACACAGCTCTAGAAGCTTTCTGGCAGTGTGGAATTCCTGCCCCAGCTTATGCAGATCAATAACACAAGTAAAATGAACAATCACATCTGCTGCTTTGGGAAACATCTCTGGAGAAACCCTACCTCAAGTTCTGCCAGTCTGCTCTCCAGGGCTGACACTTTTTCCTTCTCTTTTTCCACCTGAGACCTTGTGCTCAGAAGTTCCTCGTTCAAAACCTACAACCGTATATACAGTATATCAGTTCTGTGTAATGGTTTCAGGATTTGCATTCTGCAGATGATCGAAAGTTCAAGATGCTGACCTTCATCTGGTTTTGGTGGGTCGTGGATGCCTCACTCAGCTGAAGCCGAAGAGCACTGAGCTCTCTCTGGTTGCTTTTCCGCAAGTTCCTGATGTCTTCCTGCGACCCCTCAAGTCTCTTCTGGAGTTCCTTCATGGCGATTGTGAGACCCTCTGCTTCTTTCACCTTCTCTTGGAGTTGAGCGTTGTCTTTCCTCAGGGTCTCCAAAGAGTCGCTGAGGGTCTGCGAGCACTTCTTCTGCCCTTGCAGCTTCTGCAGTTTGGTTGAGAGTTCTTCACAGAACAACTTCGCCTCTTCGTTCTGCCCGGTCAGGGTACACACTTGGATACCCAGCTCTGCGATTTCAGTGTTGGCTCTGTGAAGGGACTCTTTTGCCTCTTCGTTCTTCAGGACAAGGGCGCTACTCTGCATCCTCAGCCCATCCAGCTCCTCCCTCATGCAGTTCACCTTGGTCTGTAGGTTGGCATGAGCCTGGGTTTCATAATCTAATTGCTTCTTCAGTACCTCCTCCTTTTCTTTACAATGCAGGAGCTCATCTATATTTTGACGATTTAGATGCTCAACCTGAGACTTGAGCTGCTCAGTCTGAGCACTAAGATCAGCCCTGGAGGCCTCAGTCACCTCCTGCAAAGCTTGGATCTTCATCCTCTCTTCTATAGTCCCTTGGAGCTGGGCTCGAAGACTGACAACTTCCTCCTGGAGCCTGGAGACCTCCTTCATGTTTAGGTCTAGTTGGGCTTCAGCTAATGCTAGTCTAGAAGCTGATTCTCCAGTTTCAGAGTGCTGGGTTAGGTCGAGATCTTTACCGAGATCTGTCTGCTTAGTTTGTTTTTGGTGAAATACTTTCTTGCTTTCCTTGGGACTTGGTCCATGACCCTCTTTTATACTAGCTTCAGCTTTCTGGGTTTTCTCCTCAAGATGCTGGCTTTCCTCAAAAAACAACTTCTCACTCTCCACCACTGAACACCCAGTGGAAGCCAACTTGTCCTTGCTTTGCTTCTCGAAGGCTTTCAAAGAGGTAAGTTCTCTCTCCAGAGCAGCTTTGGAATGCGCCAGCTCCTTGTTGCTTTCCTCGCTCCTCTTCACCGTACTAACCAACTTTGCATTTATCTCCATTAAGCTAACACACTGAGACTTGTACTCGTCCAGCTTCTTGCTCTGGCTTTCCAGACTTTGGTTTTCTAACTGGTGGATCTTCTGAGTGCTAAACGAGAGCTCGATTTCCTTTGCTTTCAACTGCTCCTGCAGTGATGCAACCTGCGTATCTAGGGCCTCCTTTAATTTGTGGTTTCGCTGTTGAAGCTCATCAAGCTGAAACTGTGCTTTCTTTTTTACCTCCTCGAGCTGATCGACTCTTTCTTGCAGTGAGCATTGCATGTCCTTTGACTCCTGCTCTTTTAAAGACAGTGCTTCTTTGAGGCGATGGACCGTCGCTTGGAGCTCATCAACCTGCTGCATCGCAACAGTTTTTTCCTTCTCTTCCTCCTTTGGCCAGTCCTCGGCCCTCTCCACTTTAGCCTCTAGACTGGGTGCCTTTTCAGCAGCAAGTAGCTTCACTTGGAGATCAGCAACCTCCTGCTTTAATTCGGATACTTCTCCAGTAAGCCGGTGAACCTGCTCTTGAAGTCGTTGTTGCTGTAACTCTGACTGGTCGAGTTCGACCCGCAGGTCATCCTCAGCACTACAAGAGAGTTCTCCGAGTTCTCCAAGGTCCAAATCTGCCCCTGGGAGAAAATCCGGCACTTGCTGTCAAAAGAAAAACCAAATTAACCAAAGCTAGACTACAAAGCTAAGAGAGCATAGGAAATGGACTAGAACTTGGTCTTGGCTTTTACTACATGTATAATGACTTGCAAATGCGGTTTAACATGTAACGGTATATGTTCTTTTGATTCCCTGATCTCGCTGGAAACATTCTGACAGACTTGGTTGAGACCTGCGAGAAGCTGCTGACGATACTGTTGACACTGGAGCAGCGGCTGGGAGGTCTCCACATGTGGGCACCTGGCACTGCTGATGCTACTGTTCTCCTATGAACACAAAAGTCATGCGTTACTAAAATATTGCTTAATTCTTCAGATAAGAGAATTGAATGCGAATTAATTGTCGTCTTCCCAACAAATATGGTGGCAAGCACTAGACCAGGGACCTCATTCATCAATGGTACATAGGCAGAAGTATTGGTAATTGTGGTGGTAATGTGGCAATTGAGGTAATTAGGGGTGTAACAGCACACATATTTGTACCAAACTGTTTTGGTACATGATTTTCGGCATATGTGTACTGAATACAATCCTTGTTTTACGTGCAGAATGTAGTTCAGATCTGAGTTCCCTGAGGAAACATAGTTTGTTTAGTCTGCAAGTTTGTTTAGTCTCCACTTGTGGCTACTTGATCCGTTCCAGAAACCTGATTTGTTCTGCGCATGTGAGAAATCGTTTTAACAACATGTCTAGCGATACAGATTCTTTAGTTTTTTATGTACAGAATAAATAGAGAAATTAGCTGAATTAATGGAGTGAATGAATAAATAAAGGATTTAATAAACTTGCAGACGCTCCAAGTACATTAGTTTAAGACCAAATTGTGTATATCTAAACTACAACGAAGATATATAATATCTTATAATATAATATATAAAATAATATAGTATGAAATCGATGACGCAATTAAGTGTAACACATTCAATGTCAACACATTTGCGGTAACTTTTAGATACAGTGTTAAACAATATAATCTTGTTTCGGTTGCCTGGGTTACAAATGAGAGTCTTTTCAAAATATATAATATGATTTAGGTTACAGAAACATAATAAAGGAAATGTAAGTAGAACATTTCCTGGAGTGTTAGAATGCCAGAAACACTTTTGGCCTGAATTAAATCAAGTACAGTCCTAAAACAGCAGTCATAAAGCGCCATCAGAAAACCATTTCATAATGAAGATATATATACATGTGACTTGGACATGCTTAGTAAGAACAACAATCCAACCAAGCCATTCAGCAGTCACATGCTGGCCTCAATAGTGAGAATCAGGAAAGAACTCGTCATGCTGACGGTAATGAAAACTGATGTAACAGGTTTTAGCAGCTTTAAACACAGAAACAAGGTCTAACCAAACCACATCCTTTAGATCAAGCTTGTTCACATGTTTACTCGACTCGAGAATGGGGAGGGGGCGCTGAAAACAACTGTAAGATGGGAACCCAAGTTTACTATGTAATCTGCAACAGTAGGAGGTATTAAAAAACATGGAAACATGGCGGCCCATTTCAATGTTTAACATTTGGTGATTAGCCAGTGGTTATGGTTTATAGTGCAGCTTTATTTTACTGCTTTTGGCCATGAGAGGCCTTATTTGAAGTGGAGACTAGGAAAATTACTCCTCTCTTTTTATTCAACACTGCCTCTAGCACTGTAGCTACTCCCTGGCCCAATGAGATGCCTTAGATTTGGCACAAAAAACAGGATTTGCTACAGGTGTTTACGGGATTTGAACAAATCCACAAAACTACGCCATAAGTGTATCGGTTCCAATGTCAATTTTCCCCCCAAGTTTTCGAATAGGTGTGTTAAAATCAAATATTGAAGCCTTACAATCTTTGGAGTTAAGGTATCAAAATTGGCTAGAGCTGTCTGGGATGGCTGATATACTCTGTCTTCCCTGTCAATCACAGAAACACTTGGCAATCAAATGCGTTTGGGGGCTCATTTATGCGCAAGAGGACTGATAGCCAGGAGAGTTTGTTGGTGGATGGGAAATTGGGAGGCTTTTTGTGGGGAGGTGGTAGTTTCATGGTTAAGGCATTAGATTCAGGATCAGAAGGTTACAAGTTCTAGTTCCAGCACCATTAAGGCGTCATTGCTTGGCTCTTGAGCTTAGTTGCAAGTTGCTCTGTTTAAGGTGGTCTGACAAATGCAAAGAAAATACAATGAAAATAACTAATGCCAGTTGCCAATCTGCGTTCTACAGTACATGCAAGGTCATCTTATATTGAACATAGATCAGACAACCTGGCAAAGGTAGGCCACTCGGAGTCCAAGTCGTATCCTCTGGAAGCCACATCGAACTGGATCTCGTTCAGCTCGTACAGGTGATTGATGATGTCGACATTGAGATGGGACTTCAGGAAAGGACTGCGGGCGTAGTACCAGTCACTGTGGTGAAAAATTAAACAGGACAGAGTTGGCGCAAAAATTAAGATCTGACTGGACAACGAGTCAAAAATGCAAAGTTTGAAAAGGAGGAGAAAATCACTGTCTGTAAATGAGCAACAGAGGAAGGGAGATGTTTTCATTAAAATGTCAGACAGAAGTAAAACTCAGAAAAGCGAAATAAAACTGAAAACTGATAAGCGTGTGCTGAACTCTACAAAAAGTTTACAAAAGAATGACGTCCAAGATTGCTGCGTTTTGGAGAATGCAGATCTCACAGGCAGATTTAAAGGAAATGACTTTATCTTCTATCTTCGTAAGGCTGTTCTGCTGTGTAATAAGCGCACTATGTGGCAGCTGCATCGTTTTTCCACAAATTAAACACATTTCAAACGTAATCACGATAAAAAAGTTATACAAAAAATATAGTTAATTGAATTAATGCCGTGCTGTGCATGCATCATTTCTTGCTCTAGCACGCATTTCTTGCTCTAGAATGCATTACTTCCTTGTGCGTATTTTGTTTTTTTCCAGTGTACTCTTGCTACACAGGTGGCACATTTCCCTATTCTTGGTTGCGGGTTTTGTAATTTGTATTTTCAGTTCAATTCGCAGTTCCAACGCACCGCAAAGAAATGTGCATGTGCTTCTGAATAATATTACATCACGCATACACAACACCGGACTGTACGGTGTTTACGGCGTGCGTGGACAAGCCTGGACACGGACGTGCACTGGTCCTCCAGATGTTTAACAGTGTGAATTCTTGCCTTTCGAGAAAAAAAAAAACATCGGTATGGTGTTGAAATCAGTAGTAGATCAGTAGCAACTAAGGCTCTTGTTCTTGTTACTATGGAAATAATCTGTAAAAAAATAAAAATGTAAACAAAAACATGCTATAACACTTGGGGTTGCAAAAAGGCTGGAAACTTTCCATGGGAATTAACAGGAAAATATGGAAATTAATGGGAATAGACTGTGAATTTACAAAATTGCAGGGTCCTGATTAAAACAACCAGATTTAATGAAATTCTACCCTGCATTCATCAATCGCATGCACACAGCCTACTTATTGCAGCGAAACAAGAAAATAAAGAATCAGTTCTGCATTTGAGACTGAAAATGACATTAATTCAAGTAAGTTTTGATATTACTTGGGTATATATATGTTATCTATGTTATTAAAGTTTCACTAGCAAATACCAAAATGTGTTTATACAGTAGCCATACAGTAAATCAGATATGCTCAAATATAAGATAGCACTAGTTTTTGACAATTTATGAGGCCAGCTAGCTCAAGCTGTAATGCTCTACCTCCTTCCACCTTCTGCTTAGTTTTCTGTTATCATACAAAAGTACAGTACTGGTCAAAAGTTTTGACACATTACAATTTATAATTTTTTTATAGAAAGTTTTTTATGCTCATCAAGCCTGCGTTTATTTTGTTTTAAAAAAGTAAATTCTGTTCTACAATTAAATCAAAGTCAAAAAAAATTATAATTTTTGCAAATCTGTATTAGTTTGCATGCATGTCAACAAACAACATTTTGGTTTATAGTTTATATACATTTCTAGTGAATTACCGTAAATTCCTGGTAAGTTTCCATCTTGGCATATTTCCCAGGTAAATATTCCCTGGGAAATGTACCGAAATGTTCCTGCCCCTTTGCAACCCTGATAACACCACATGTTGCATAACCAGATGTACATAAGCGACTGTAATACTACACACTACATTGACAAAAGTTTGTGGACACCTGACCATAAGACTGATGTACTTTTTAAATATCCCATTCCACATTAAGTCTCCATTTGTGGTTATAAGAAGCTCCACTCTTCAGAAAGGTGTTCCGACAGATTTTTTTGTGTGCTTGTGGAAATCTTTTCTCATTCAACAACAAGCATGTGAGTAAAGTCAGGTAGTGATGGAGGTGAGAAGGTGAGGAGGCCTGGAGTGCAGTCAGCGTTCACATTCATCCCAAAGGTGTTCAATAGGGTTATAGAGATCTATAGCATGAGATCTTCAACACACTTTCTTTATGTATTCTATTTAATTCTATTCAATTGTGTGCCTTCAACTTTGTGAGACCGGCTTGCAGAGGAACCACAAATGCCTCAGAAAGCCAGGTGTCCCAATACTATTGTCCATAATGTGTGTGGATGTACAGTATATGAGATTTTTGTCTAGATCTAGAGCTGAACTATAAACAGCATTGTTGTAGTCCATGTTGCTGTGGTGATTCAATGCGATGAGACCGCGCATGGTAATTAGTCATTAGCGTTAGTAATAGCAGTGTAGTGACATCATCATGCGTGATTATGATTTGTGATAACGGTCGTGATGGAAACCATGCAACCAAGATCCTGTGAAATCAGGATTCAGCCAGAATGGGTTACACCGAAACACCGTTCTTGGATTCCTGCTAAAGAGGCTCTGATAGTAAACACTTTTACTTCCTGTTCTCCTACCATGTGACTCTCTGGTTCATCAGGCATTGCTGGAGGGTGTCGGCCAGCCGCTGGTGCACCAGACAGTAACGGATGAAAGCTCGACCTTTACCCAGCGACGTCTTTAGCTGCGACACAAAAAACATAATCGGTAGTTTAAAGTATATATATATATATATATATATATATATATATATATATATATATATATATATATATATATATATATATATATATATATATATAAACGTCTCTCAGACCTTGAAGTCGAGCCAAAAAAAAAAGTTCGAGATCCCAAAATACAAAAAGATCATCTGTATATAATTACAGGTTAAAGGTTTTGGTAGCTGTTTACTCGGTACAGAGTGCGTCACCTCGTAGCGGAGCAGATGGCAAGACTTCGCAAAAGCAGGCAAATGAAAGAACATACGGATGGCAGATGTCACGTCGCGGCTCACGGATAACGCGTGCACTTCTTTCGGGATTTTCAATTCTCCTTTTATGTGATGGAAAGGGGATTTGGAATCTGAGTCTCAAATAAACTCAGGGGTACTGAGCATCTTGATGACAGAATGAGAACCAAAGCCATTAAGTATGTTTAGTAGTAATTTTTTTTTTTTATCCAATTATAGTTACATAAAAGTCCATGCGAGTTGCCTTTAATCGCTATCTTCTTTTTATCCACTGTCTTGAAGTTAATCTCAAAAATACTTCAGTTTTTAACAGAAAAATTGTCTGTCCAGAAGACTTTCCTGTGGAGGAAAAACCTAAAGCACACCTGTACCTCTAAACACTGCATACTGTAGGGCTAATATTGGAGACTAGAGGTTGACCGATACAGCTAGCTAGTTTGGATCATATTTGCCAATAACCAATTTATCAACCGAATAAATGTTGAGGAAAATAAAAGGCAAACAAACAAAAAGTAACAGTTCAAATAAATTAATTATATCCATAATGAATAATAAAAAAAGACTCAGATAAACAGCATGTGGCTTCAGTGATTTGCCTCTAGAGGCCTCTCTCGTACTGTATAACGCAACCCGGAAAAACTATCGCTACAAAATATTGGTGTCGATTAATTAGCAAAACGGATGACTCAATCGACCTCTACTGGAAACTCCTTCCAACAATGTTTAATTAAAGTTCCTATAATAAAGAAAAAATAAACAAAAATTTTCACAGAGTGAGAAAAAAAACCTCCCTATTATTACACAGTACTGACACTGGAGACTCTTTCCAGAAACTGTTTTTATTGTTTCTTCTGTTTATTTCTTGTGAGATTTATTTATTTTTCATATATAAGTAATTTAAGGGAATTACCTCGGAGATGGACTTGACAAAGCGAATACCATCATTAGTCCCTTTGTTCTTGGCCAAGCAATCACAGAAATAGTTCCAATAGTCTTTCCTACTGCCCATAAGAGTAGATTTCTCTTTCAGGTCAAACTGGAAATGGAAAAAAAAATCATATGAGTTTATATATAAGGATATAAAACAGGAGACTAAATGGAAAATAGAGAGAATCTCTTTAAATTATACAGAAAACGTACTTGCAGGAGGTATTCCAGTTTGGAGGAGAACTTGTGAAGACTGGGGCTGTCATCAGTAATAGGTTCTCCGCTCTCTGCATGCTCCTTGGTCAACTCAGTAACCGCATCTGCACAAGCAAAGCATCCCAAGCGTGAGGTTATGCAAAACGAGTAATAAGGATAATATGGTGTAGTAATATTGCATGCTTGTAGATACAGATACATGGCGTGATCCAAAGAAACACAGGGGCAATCATAAAACCGAGTACATGGTGTGTGTGTGTGTGTGTGTGTGTGTGTGTGTGTGTGTGTGTGTGTGTGTGTGTGTGTGTGTGTGTGAGATGTGGTCTCATACCCTGCAGATCTCTGATTATCCTCTGGAGCTGATTTTCACCAACTGTTCCGGGTGCCATGGTGCAGCAGGAGGAGGGATGAGGGTTACACTGTCATTACAAACTGTGCTGTATATTCAGGGATAAACAGGGACAGAAGACAAGGAGGATCTAGTACAATTTTACACACACACACACACACACACACACACACACACACACACACACACACACACTTAAATAAAGTATTAAAGTATATAATTAAGTATGTATATTCAATTGGTCTCGCTCTCAAACACACAAACAAACAAACACACACACACACACACGCACACGCAATATGACATGCAGTTGGTGAAATTTCAAAGAAAGAAAAAAAAAGAAACAGATTTTATATAAACTACAATTGAACATTTACACATGTAAAGAAACAATGGGGTATTAAAGACAGACAGACAGACAGATAGATAGACAGACACATAAACTCCAATAAATAAGTAAACAGATAAATATACAGACAGACAGGTAGACATTTAGATAGACAGACAGATACACCAATAAATAAGTAAACATACAGCTGTATAGATATACAAATAGACAGACACATAGACAGACAGACAAAAAGACACATAGACCGACAGACAGACACATAAACAGACACATAGACAGACAGACAGACAGACAGACAGACAGACAGACAGATAAACAGACACATAAACAGACAGACAGACACTTCATAGCCATACAGACAGACAGATAGACTGATAGATAGTACACACACCGCTAAAGAAGTGAACAGACATATACACAGGTGGACAGACAGACAGACAGACAGACACATAGACAGACAGATATTTCATATAACTGGTTTCGAAACAATTCTAAAGATTAAAACAATGGTACGGCCTTATTGGTGTTCAAAAAGTATAAAAGTTTACAATTCACGCCTCTGAGGAACATATTTACTACTTTACTCTTACAAATAATAAAGATTTTTTTTTTTTTTTTTTTTTTTACAACTTTAACATTTCCAGTGTTTGTTTGTTTGTTTGCTTCCACTGAAACTGTCCGTTTTATCAGCTACCGATTTAATCCCAACTAAATTGACGAATATCAGAAATCTAAATCTTTAAAATAGTTGCATATTAAAATATTGTGTGTAAAATATTAGTGAAGTTTTGCACAGAAAACAGAGCCGCACTACGTCACCGGCAGGTTGGTGCAGATGAAGGAAATGACCGGAGAGAATAGTTTCGATTCGATTGATTTGACTATGACGTTATATGTTTGATCTGAACTGTGGATCAAAACATCACGAAAAATACATTCATAAAAAAAATATCCAAACTCTTCTGCTTTCCTGGAGCCCTGCACCTGCTCATAAATTCCCTGAACAAACACTACAAATGTTCTCTAATCTAAACATAAACCTCTTTATCTTCATAATAAATAAAAACAAATCGGTTTAAAAAACAGGATATATGAGATAATAAAAAGTATAGATATACATACTGTACTTCCGAGAGGAAAGATGATCCTCCATATAGATTTATTTACAAGATAGAACAAGTCAACCTCTTTGCAGGGAGGCGGGACAGAGGATGATTGGCAGTCCGAGCAACCAATCAGAGCTGAGCTGACTAGCACGTTGGGTTGCGCCGTATTGACAGAGTAAATAAGGTCATATGACAGAGATTGCTGAGTTTACAGAAAAGAACTAAGACGTGTTTTGGGATGTTTTTATGTCTAATAAACTGACTTTATTAATCAAATATATTTTAAAACAATAAAAATGAAAGTGACATTACTGTCTGGAGTGTTTTTGGAATTTAGTGAATAATTACTGATATATTTTTTTTATAACATGAAGCCTGTGGAGCAACTCAGCCATTATGGTTGCACAAGCCAGTGAAAAACATGTGCCAAATCAGATATGCAGATTACAAACTAGAATTTCATACCGTATCGGTCGAGGCCCGGGTTACCAACAACCGCCACAGGGTACCGGTGGAAATTGGGCCACCTTTGGCTGAAGAAGACAAAGAAGAAGAAGAAGAGTGGGAAGATGTCTACAGAGATGACATGGAAAGGAGAAGTGTAGAGTAGAGGTTAGGAAGGCACTTTAAATGTTGGTACTATGACTGGTAAAGGGAGAGAAGGAGCTGATATGATGGAGAGGAGAAAGGTAGATATTGTGTTGTGTATTTAGGAGTCCAAGTGGAAAGGGAGTAAGTCGAGGAACATTGGCGGTGGGTTTAACCTATTCTATCATGGTGTGGATGGAAAGAGAAATGGTGTAGGGGGGATTCTGAAGGGAGAGTACAGTAAGAGTGTAGCGGAGGTGAAGAGAGTTTCTGATAGAGTGATGAACGTGAAGCTGGATGTTAAGGGGTGATGATAAATTTCATCAGTGCCTATGCTCCACAAGTGGATTGTGAGATGGAGGAGAATGAGAATTTTTTTGTATTGTATTACTAAACTTTTTAATAATATTCTAATTTATTGAAATGTACCTGTATATATGCAGTACGTCTGGGAACTATTCATTATTTTTTCCATAATTTATAATTACAGTGTTATTCCAAAATGAATTCAATTAATTATTTTCCTTAAAATTCTATAAACAATAACCATAATGACAACAAAGAAGTTTGTTTGAAATCTTTGCCAATTAAAAAAATAATAAATAAATAAAAGTATTCACAGCCTTTGCCATGACACTCAAAACTGAGCCTGATTGGAGTCCAGCTGTGGTATATTCAGTTGGACATGATTTGGAAAGACACACACCTGTCTATAGAAGGTCCCACATCATATAATTATATATACATTTTAAGTAAGGAACTTAAGAAGTTTTTTTATTATTTATGTATATATATATATATATAATCAAAAAACTTCTTAAGTTCCTTACTTAAAATGTCACTGAATGAATTCTCAGTTCTACATAAGTTGTATTGGTCTTTCTCGCTCTCTTACTACCTCTCTCTCTCTCTCTCTCTCTCTCTCTCTCTCTCTCTCTCTCGCTCTCTCTCTCTCACACACACACACACACACACACACACACACACACACACACACACACACACACACACACACACACACACACACTATAGCCTGCAGTCCGTAACATAGATAGATAGATAGATAGATAGATAGATAGATAGATAGATAGATAGATAGATAGATAGATAGATAGATAATAGTAGTAATAATGATAATAATAATAATAATAATAACAGTAATAATAAAAGTTATTGTAAACAGATCATTGTCTCAAAACAATCTAAATGACATTTTTCAATTCCTTACTGAAAATGTGACTGAAAGAGTTCTAAGGTTCCAGTACCCCTGTGAAACCAAAGAGCAGGGAACCTGTAGATATTTTACTATTTATTATTCTACTATTTATTATTACACTCAAATATTATTTTCTTAATATTAATTATAAATATTGTTTTTGTTTTTATTTGCACTTACTTGTTTTTACACTAATGGACAGTTGAAAAGTCTAGAAAGACCAGAGGATATTTTTACTATTGTCCAGATTTGGTGTCCACTTTTCCCTCAGATTCCTGTTCTTGTCTAACTGGAGACAAACACAATCTTGTATCCAATCTGCCTAGAATTAGGATCAATTTCAAAATGCTTACGACTGTTGTAAAGAATCGTTATTTGAGCTACCATAGTGTAGTCCTCCTGTCTGCTCGGACCAGCCGTGCCATGGTCTTCTGACTTCTCTCTTCAGGAAGTTCAATTCAATTCATTTTTATTTGTATAGCGCTTTTGAGAATAGACATTGCCTTGATGCAGCTTTACACAGATAACGTGGTAATAAAATAATATATGAGGTAGTCTAAAAATGTTTTGAGTCTATTTTTGTAACACAACAACAAATGGCAGCACAAGGCTGCTCGCAAAATCGCAGGGAGCACTGGACGTTCATAAACATACGGCCTCTATATGATGTCTAGAAGACTGGGCCAGAGCATCTCTAAAACTGTGGGGTTTTACCAGTCCGTAGTGGTCAGTGTCTATCCAAAGTGGTCTAAGTAAGGAACAGTGGTGAACCGGCGACAGGGTCATGGACGGCCGAGGCTCACGCTGGCCCGTGTGGTCCGATCTAACAGACGAGTAGCTAAAATTGAACAGGTCAAAACTGTTTAGGCAGCAATAGGGGATAAAAAAAGGGGGAGAAGGAGTTTCCATGGTATTTAAATGAATAGGAACTGTGTATTTCTGATAGAGTTTCAAAAAGGAATTGAAGCAGTACCAGACGTCCTCACCTTAGAGACCGCATTTTGGAGACCAACCGCGGAGCGCTTATGTCAGGTATGGAATTAATATAAGCCATCAAGAATATATAGCGCAGAAGATACTAGTAAAATGTAGTTACAATGTTGTTAGTGGAGGTTTGCTTTGTGTGATGAAGTCGGTAAATGGGACACAGTGAAGAAGGTCGGATAAATGGAACCTTGTTCGTCTTTTAAAAAAGCTCTAGAAATCATTTTTAACAAGACAGAACCTGAAATATTTATTCTGTGCATTTTCTATTTCGTCTGAATACATACTGTATTTTTTATGTCTTTTCCTTTAGCATGGCTCTGTTTGAAGGCAACAATTCCACAGATGAATACGATTTTAATTATTCAGGTTTAATTGAAGGGCCATGCCACAAAAACACAGTGATCGCGTTTGAAGCCACGATCACACCAATCATTTTTATCCTGGTCACCGTGTTCAGCTGTGTGGGAAACGCATTGGTCCTGTGGGTGCTGATTAAATATGAAAACCTTAAATCCATGACCAATGCGTTCCTCTTGAACCTGGCCATCTCAGACCTGGTCTTTACCATTGGCCTGCCCTTCTGGACCTTCGAACTCATCTGGGGCTGGACATTTGGAGAAGTTGCGTGCAAATCAATCCGTTTCATCTTCTACCTGGGTTTCTACAGCAGCCTGATCTTCCTCACTGTTATGACAATTCATCGATACGTGGCTGTGGTGCACCCGCTGGCTGTGCTCTTGAACCGGACCACATACTACTCCATCGGGATTTCTGCGTTAATCTGGTTCCTGAGCTTCGGTGCTGCAACCCCTTATCTCATCTTCAGTAAAGTCGATATCTCCTACCATTCAGATAAACCAGAAGTTTACTGCACTTACAGCGCCCACTGGAATCGGGGGGGCACGTACATGCAAAACGCCTTCTTTCTCGCCGCCTTCTTCACCATCGCATTCTGCTACATACGGATCCTCGGACGCCTCCTCAGGCCCACAGCACACACCCGGCCCAAGACCGTCAAGCTCATCCTGTGCATCGTGGTGACATTTTACTTGGGTTGGGCACCATATAACATCTCCATCTTCCTAAGTTCTCTGATCTCGTTCAATGTCTCGCCGTTCAACGAGTGCCACATGAGCACTATGCTGGATTACGTTTTCCACATCTCCCGACTGTTGGCGTTCTCGCACTGCTGCCTCAATCCGGTCTTTTACGTCTTCATGGGTGTCAAGTTCAGAGATCACCTCAAGAAGGCGCTCAAGACCTTCTGCAAGCAAGACGAGCAGCCTTTTGACAGACGCCAGAGCCATCTGATTTACTCGAATAACGAGGAAATGACCTCTTATTAGAGCCTCTGACAGCAGGAAAGCAGCCCGAAGTACCTGTGAGCTTTCAAATTTCAACCCGTTTCACAAATATTTTGTATTTGAAAGTTTTCTATATCTTTTTTTTATCCTGAATTTGTACAGTAATCCACAAAAACTGAGATTGACTGCAAAAGACTGTAAAAAAAAATCTCAGTTTTTGTGGATTATTGTACAAATGCACAATAATAAATATATATATATATATATATAATTTTTTTTTATTTTTTTTTTTTTTATATGTGCTATTAAAAATGTATTTGTACCCGGCCAATTTTTTAACTAATGTTTTTTATCTGGAATTAATAAAGTAATCTATCTATCTATCTATCTATCTATCTATCTATCTATCTATCTATCTATCTATCTATCTATCTATCTATCTATCAAAATTTGCATATAACAATCAAAAACTTATGCATTATACATGTACTATTCTGCTGTTTGATGTAAAATTCCTATGCTTCCATCCCAAATCCAATAATCAGTCTGACAAATCCAAGTTAAATCCAATGTCAATTTCAATTTTATTAAATCGATTTAGATGAATTTCAGAAAACAAAATTTGTCTTCTTGCCAGATGCCTTTATCCATAGGGCCTCAATAATTAAAAGTAAAAAGTCCTTGCCCAAGGATCCACCAATGGCAGTTTGGAGTTGCTGGGAATCAAACTCATGATCTTCTGAGATGAAGGCCAGCAGCTTAACCACTGAGCAACCACTTGTCCTCATGCAACCTACCACTATCTCCTCAAAGACAACAAATTTTATTATGAACCTGCAAATGAATACTATGGAAGGAAATTAGGGGCCCAGACAGCCTTTTTTAAGGGTCAGGGGGTTGGTGGTTCTAATACTGTGCAAGGGTCTTCTATGAGAAAAACCTTTTAATGCAATATTTTTTTAATATTTTAATAATATGTGCTATTAAAAATCTATTTGTGCAGGACCAATCATTTTTTACTGGTGTAACCCTAAATTTGCTAATAACAATCATGAAGTTATGCTTAATAAATATACTGTAAAACTGTGGGACATGTGACAGATCGAACTAGTTTCTCCATTTCTGCACGTCTTCTGCTTTCGTTTTTAGCCCGAAATGATCTCTGCACTGTTCTCCAATCTGTAGAACAGAATCTTTACAGAGGGTTTAAAGGGTAGGAAATGAAGACCTTTTCTTCGATATTACTAATCTCTCAGAAATATTATTTAGCTGTATTTAAAATGCTCAAAATACTAAATAAAATGGCTGAAAGTGATTGCATAATTTTTTTCTGTCATGTACGTCTCCACAGTTGGTGTTTCGAAAATAATAAATCAAATATGATCAACATTTTTGGTGCATTTATTTATTTTTTTTACTGTATTTTCATCATTTGCTAACTACATTCACATCGATGCAAGAGTTATACATTTCTGAACTCTTGATCAAAATTAAAAAACATGTAAGCAAATGTCGATCGAAGCAGCTCAACCTGATGTACAAAAACGAAGCAGCTACTTACTCTATGGTTATTTTGATGACTTCAAATGATACTGAAATGTTTGTTTGGGCTGTGAGTAAGACTGAAACATAGATCTTGTGGGGAAAAAAAATTATTCTATGTTTCGGTACAGTGGCGGGCCGTGCTTTTGGTACCTGGGCGTTCAGTGGGGACTTACCCTAGAGAGACATTACACATATGGATGGTGGATACCATTTTACTAAAGCAAGAAACCCAGTTAAGACAACTTTAAACCTCTACACTACAACCGCAACTGTGACAACTACATCATCTGGAGCAGTTCAGAATCAATATTTGTCTAATAACATGACAAAAACATTAAAATGTAAATAAAATACAACCTACTTACAGAGATGCAGACTCGTAATTTGCAGCGCTCCTCAGAGGCTGTAATCCAGTGGTACCGCTCGTATTCACTGGTATGAAATTGGTGAACAAACCCTTTCCTGGGCTGAGACAACTAGCTTGTGTTTGGCCGACCTTCTTATGATGTCTAGCTTTTCTTAAAAATTTATTTTTATGTATGTCCGTGACCAAATCAATTTCTCTGTCCTCTGATTGGATGGAAAAATGCTGACGCTATTCTGGGCCAGCTAGCTGCCCTGTGAGGCGAATATGAAATCTGATTGGTTAAAGAAACAAACTCATTTATAATATTCTCAATGGTGAAAGAGCCAGCAGTACAGACTTTGAAGGCAGATTAGATTGACATGGCAGCACATAGAGGCTAAAATTTAATTGGACAAAAAATCTAACATCCACATACACGTCCTGGAAGCAGTGCAGCCAAGAGAAACGCTACGAAATGAAGAGAATAAACTGTTGGGAATAAATTAATACAATTTCATGGAACAAATATTAGAATTTAGGTTGTAAATGTAGGTCAGTGCTTCTGATAGTGTTTAGATCAGTGTATGACCACCCACCACTGGTTTTGTTTTTATTTATTATAAATGAATGCCAATTATATTTTCCTCACCAACTTTTATAAACCTCCAAATAACCTCGGGTGAAAACAAAAATAATCCACATTTTAAGATCTAGTCATTTATTTACTCCAAAATATAAACCAATAATAATAATAATTAAAAAACAAGATGGGAAAAAAAATTAAGGACAGTCATTAAGAGAGTATTTAGCAGAAAAACAGCAGGTGTTGGCAATGAAATCTACAAGATATGTCAGTTTGGTGCAGGAAGCATTCAGGTGTGTCTCCATCATGCCAAATAGAAAGGATGTCAAGCATGAACCAAGGAAAACAATTACTGCTGCTCATTATTCTAGGAGGGGTTATAAGGCCGTCTCCAGACAATTTGAAATGTATTGTTCTACAGTGAGGAATTATTAGAAAGCCTTCATGATAGCTGCCCATCTTCCATGTTCAGAAATATAAAGAAGAATCCTACTTTTCCATAAGATTTTCATGGAAGGGCAGCTAGAAAAAGGGCAACATGAACAATTCACAACAGTTCTGAAAGAATTGACTTTTTAACTTTTGGTCTGATGAAACCAATGTGAAGAAGTCTGGTTATCATGGTGTTTGGCAAAACCTAATGCTACTCATCACCACAAACACCTATACAACTGTGAAGCCTAGTGGTGGGAGGGTGATAGTTGAGGGCAAATAGTTGAAGAGTTTAAGCTTTTTTTGGCAGCAACAAGACCTGGCAAAGCTTGCAGTCATTTACATAACAATGAAATCTTAGTCTTGTAGAATATTCTGGAGACAAAAATGAAGCCATTTACCATTATAGTGCAAGCACACCAGCAGACCGACATCTATTTTGCTAAAATCGGAAAAAAAAGTACAAACCTTATTCCCATTGAGGTGCTGAAGTAGGATATTAAATTAGCTTTGCACAAAAGAACACCTTCAGATACCATTGAACTGTAGCAATGTGGTAAAGAAGAGTGGGTCAAATATTCTTTAAAACAATAACAAATTCCTGCAGAAAGTTATTTAGGCCCTGAAGGATATAAAGCAGGGGTCACCAACCTTTTGAAACTGAGAGCTACTTCTTGGGTACTGATTAATGTGAAGGGCTACCAGTTTTATCCACAGTTTTAAGTTTAATTATTAATTAATTAATTAATTAATTAATAATTAATGATATTCATCTATGTGAAGACACTGATCGTGTTAATGATTGCTCATAATAAGTATCAACAATGATTTAACAAAGGAGGAAACAGCTATATTTAGAAAAGTGGTACTCATGTGGTCCTTGCGGGCTACCTGGTGCCTGCGGGCACCATGTTGGTGACCCCTGCTATAAAGTATAGAAATGAAGGTGGGTGCACTTTCTTTTTCACCCATGACAGTTTGTAGAGAAAGAAAGAGAAAAAGAGAGAGAGTGAAAAAGAGCAACAACAAAAGAAAGAGAGTGAGACAGAGAGAGAGAGAAAGAGAGAGAGAGAGAGAGAGAGAGAGAGAGAGAGAGAGAGAGAGAGAGAGAGAGAGAGCAAGAGGGTGAGAAAGATTAAGAGAGAGAAAGAGGGAGAGAGATTTAAAACCTCTTTATTGCAAATAAAGAAAAAACAATTAAATTAATACAGTGAATAAACAACATTATGTTTTTAAGACAATGTGTAGTTCATCATCAATGAGAGAGCACTGTCTTCTTTAAGGCACTAGAGAGAGAAAAAGAAAAGGAGAGAGAAGGAGAAAGAGAGAAAGAGAAAGACTATATACAGAATATCTGGTTTATTCATATCGTATAAATGAACAAATGCATATATGAATCTAAATAAATAAATAAATAAATAAATAGGGAAATAGATAAAATTGACAACTATTTCTATAGAAATATATAGAATATATTTATATAGAGTTATATTCTTGTTTTAAATTACACTATGCAGCATGTCTCAGCTGTGAAATGATTGACTGAGTAGCAGTACAATTTGATTTCCTGAACAGGAAACACTGACTCATTTCAGGCTGGATGTTAAAGTGAAACTCTGGTTTAAAAAAGGCACACATGAAGTAAAAATTGCACGCAATACCTGCTAACAAGGAAAATTAGACACCAAGTGAAAAATAAATTGAGTAAAATTTGTGAAAAAAATGCATCAAATAGTAGCTTTGTTTTGCTTGTTAGCAAGCTAAATTAGCCATAGAAAAACAATAAATAGCTAACTTGCTGTCTGGCTAGCCAAGATATTTTCACATTATCATTGAAAAAAAGAAGCTAATTTATATCTGTAATCTAGTATCTATAAAGTTTTAATGTGTTCAAGCTGTTAATGAAACATTTTGTTGTGTATCTGTAGAAGTAGTAACTGCTTTTGAAAATGCTAATCACACTGACATGCACCTGGGTTAGCTAGCTATAGAGTACATGATGTACAAGCTAAGATAAAGAGTTTATTTTACACTTTTATGCGTTGTAAGGACTCTCCAGTGTCAGTTTTTTTTTATATTTTGAGACAGAATGCAAGTACGCTACAAATAAGGGTTAAAGTTTGTGGACACCTGACCTTTAGATTCATATATGTGTTTTGAAACCCCCTCATTCCACATTGCTAAGAAGATAAAATTGCATTAAAAATGCCCCCAAAAAAGAAAAAACAGCAATATATATATATATATATATATATATATATATATATATATATATATATATATATATATGTATATATATATATATATATATATATATATATATATATATGTATATTGCTTCTTCTTAGCATGTTACACATAATGCTCAAGCATGTTTTGCACAAACCTGGTGCAAAACCTTTTTCATAGCAGTAACTTCAAACTTGTTGGAGAAATGAAGGTGCTAGCTATGTCATTAATTAAGTTTTGATTCCATTTAGGTTTGCAAGAACCAGGTTCCTGCTTCTGCTCAAGTGTAAGTGGTGGCTGTATTTATTTTTTGTGAGCCTGAGAAATTATGACATATGCTTATTATATGATTGTTGAAACAACAAATTAAATCAAATTGAATGTAATATATATATATATATATATATATATATATATATATATATATATATATATATATATATATATATATATATATTCCTGTTCTTGACTGTAGAATTGATTTTATTAATATAGTTCAAGGTTTGAGTTCACTTTAAGTCCTTCCTGCTGTGTTTTTGTTTACAGCACATTTCCTCTTTTGAGATTTATAAATGAAAGTACTAATCAACTTCAGGGTTGTATTCTGTTTTATCATCCTGTTTGGTTCTCTGTCTGCACCACAGCTGATTTTAAAATACTGTTTATTCCAGTATCTGTACATTTTGCCATCAGATGGTTTGTGGCCTGTGGCTTTGCAAGTCCATGGAAGCCTGCGCAGGCTGAGAGAAAAGCATAGGGCAATATTGGAGTTTTTTGGTCCGATTTTTCATTATTGTGACATTATTGTTGATGCTGTACAATTTGATTGGTCGTTGTAAGACTGTGTCACGCGTTTCTATATTGGAAACGCCTTTTTATGCTGAAGACATTTATTATCTATCGCTTTCACACTTGCCCAAGGCATCGTGGTCTGTAACGTGTAAGTCCTTTTCATGCTGTTCAAAAGTGTGAGTTTCACAACTTGTTTCTTTCTGAGTAGACGAATAGGCAAAAAAAAAAAAAAAAAAAAAAAGAGGAACATCTCGCGGACTAAACCCTGTAATCTGTTTTATTTTAAGCCATTTGGAACTTGCATACTTCATGTCAGACATCGAGTTTTTGGATATACTGTAATAGGAATGTTTTAGGAGGACTACACAACAATCGTGGACCCTGCAGGAATGGATAAAGTGAACCAGAGCAGCGAGATGAATGACTCGTATGAGTACATCTATGATGGGTTAATTGTGCAGTGTCATTTAGAGAAATACCATCACATCTCAGGAATATGTTTCATCGCCATCTGTTGCTTCAGCTTCCTCGGGAACGGCATGCTCGTCTACGCCCTGGCACGCTACGAAGATCTCAAAAGGGTCACCATGCTGTTTCTGCTCTTCTTGGCGGTTTTCGACCTGCTGTTCACCATGACGCTTCCTTTCTGGGCTGTGGATCATCTGATCGACTGGGTCTTTGGTGATTTCATGTGTAAGGTCCTAACCGGGGCCTATTTCGTCGGCTTGTACGGAAGCCTGATGTTACTGACGGCCATGACGGTCGACTGCTTTTTCTTCATTGTCGTGCGCAGCCAGTGGTTCACCTGGAGAAGACGGCTGAATTGCGCGAGGGCGGCTTTCGTAGGGTCGGCGCTCATCAGCTTTGGAGCCAGTATGAAGGAGGTCCTGAACTCCACCATTGAAAAACAGGCCTCTGTGCGCGTTTGCAGATCTATGCATTCTGACGATGACTACGTGGGTTACTACACTCAGTTTGCCATGCTTTTCGTCCTTCCACTCGTGATCATTAGTTTGTGCTACGGAAAGATCTTGCACACGATCATGTCCAGCTCAGGCCGCCGGAGATATAAAACCGTCCTGGTCGTGTTTCTCATAATCCTGGCGTTCGTCGTGTGTTGGGGTCCGTATCATGTCATCATAATCGTTAAGCCACAAGAGCCGGTAACAAACTGCAGACTCGATCAGATTTTCATCGCCTGCCGCATCCTAGCCTATTTTCACTGCTGTGTCAATCCACTCTTGTTCCTGATCAGGGCGAGGTCCAGGAAAATGCTGTCCACGCTCCTGTGCTGCAAACCTCAACACCGGAGCACCGAGCCGTCCGACAGATCCTCAGACCCCAGTTACTTCAACAATCACCAACGAGCCAGCATTGCAATTCCACAAAATGTAACGGAGCTCAAATCGATTTGAGAGGTGATACTGACATCAGACACAAAACTGGTACATTTCTGCTTTTTTTTGTGAGTGATTCCTTTTTTCCTTTTTTTTTTTTACTTTCACTTTAAATACAATATTCCAGATTATCATTACATTAAAAAAAATCTTCAATTTTTCATTCGTTTTTTTTTTTTTACTATATTAAATCTTTCCTTTTTTTATGTGTTTTGCATTAACATTTTTCAATTATAAAACAAATAAGCTATTTTTTGGGTCATAACTGCACTTCTGCAATAGATTTCAGTTCGTGGTCCGTTTTCTTTTTTTTTTCTATTTTTTTTTTTTTTTTTAAGAGACAAAAAAACAAAACAGATAGAACCTTCCATTGTGCTAGATTTACCCTTTTTATATTGATGTTTTATTCTTTTTTTTTTTGTTATTATCACTGTTTATTATTACTATAAATAATGTTCATACATAGAAAATTCTAGACAATGGGTTTTCGTATAACTATAGCATTTACACCTATTGTCTATTGGTGAAAATGAAACTATACAAGTTGCACAATTGAAAGACGTGGGTGTTACGGTAACATACAGAATGTGTTAAAGTTTCAGGAAACAAAAAATTCTTTGTGCCATGTTAAGTCAACTTTTTGCAAAATCAAAGTATAATCACAGTTTATGTTGTTCCTCTTATTGTTATTGTTATCATATTATTAGATATCGCATCTTGTGATAATGTAGTTATTGCATTGTAAAAAAATTTTTTTCTCAGTTCCTGGATCGTTTTTTATATCAGAAATAAAATTCGCAAAACCTACTTGTTCAACCTACACATCATTTAATCATTTGTGCTCGTCATAAAAGTCATTCTTGTTGCTTTGATCAAATTCCAAATATTTTGTGCGTTCATTTACAGCTTTTCTCAGTTGTTTTGGAGCATTTGTCAAATCATGTGTTGTACGAACAACACAACACATTGGATTTCTTGCAAAAACTGTCCTTAGTTTATTTCTTAAAAGTAAGTATTTGAGTCAATGAACATCTCATTCCTTTCAGAATGAAAAGTCCCTTTGTTGTTGTTCACAAACTAAATCATCGAAATGTTTAGTTGTGTTTTCAGTATGATGCCGCACAGTTTCAATATTTCTTAATATAAATTACGGTTTGTATCATAACGATTGGAAATGCATAAGGCTAAATTTCTTTTGTTTGGCATCGATGAATTTCAGCAGCATAAATGTATTTATTTTGATTGCACAAGACCGGACAGGATTCACACTTTTACCGTAATAGGGTTCGTTCGTTTCTTGGTTGTTCTTCCTTTTTCAAAAATTGTAATTCTGTGTTCTGTCTGTCTGTCGCCAATTGAAGGTTCACAAGATTCACCTTTGACCTGTTTTGGAGATTGGTTGATCTGATGCCGTTCATTAGTGACATGCAAGATTAATCTTTACAATTCATCAATTCAACACATTTACAAAGAAAAGTTTAATAGAGATGACAGATCTATTATTTTGAATTCAACAACATATTCAATGAACTGATGCTGAGATGTTTTGGGGGTTAAAACTATTCAGGTGAAAGCAGTATAATATATTTTGATCCACATGAACATAAACAAGTGATAGTGTAAGAAACAGTAGACTCTCGTACACAATCAATTAAATTAATGTACTAAAGCTTTCGCAATTTAATTCAAAGCAACAAGAAATGCTTTTATGTTGAGCACAAATAATGAAATGATCTGAAGGTTAAACAAGTAGTTTTGAGAATTTCATTTCTGATCTGAGAAACGCTCCAAAGCAACTGTGAAAAATGGTAATTGATTGTACACAATGTCAAGCTTCAATTTTTATGAAACATTTTTTTTAATTGTGACTTGAATTGATGAATTGTGCAGATGAATATTTAATGGCGCAAATGAAGACGAGTGAACGATGTCAGATCGACCGATGATCAACCAGTTCTCTAAAACAGGTCAAAGGTGAATCTCGTGAACCTTTAGTTGATGACGAAGACATAATTACAATTTCTGAAAATGGATGAACAACCAGGAAACAAACAAATGCTAATACAGTACAGTAAAAGTGTGAATCCTGTCCGGTCTTGTGCAATCGGTATAAATCAAATATGCAAACAAATAAACGAATTTTTGCTGCTGAAATTCTTATATACAATACAGAAAAAAAATCTAATTTTATGCATCTTTAATAAAAACCCAAACCGTAGTTTATATCAATAAATACTGTAACTGCGCACCGTCAGACTGACAACATGACAAAGGGACTTTTCATTCTGATGGGAATGAGATGTTTATTGACACAAATACTTACTTTTGAGAGACGAACTGAGGACTTTAAGAAAAGTACAGCTTTTTGCAAGAAACTCAATGTATTGCACTGTTTGTACAAATTGTTTTGAAAAATTGCACTTACTGGTTTGCAAATATTAAGGATGATTAGAGAAATGCTCCAAAGCAGCTAAATGTAAAAGATAAAAGATAAAAAACTATCTGTGTAGGAAAATACCGCTTTTGTAACAATTGCAATTTTGCATTATACATAAAATTTTATAGTTACATTCAATGTTCTGGGTCACCTTTAAAAGACAGTACAAGTTGAAAAATTCATGCACACATGCAAATGCACACACATCCACACCCACACAAAAACCCACACACACACATATACAGTACATTGGTTTCAGTTCAAGTGCAAACTCCTGAAGACTTCCCCAAGGTACAAAATTACCGGCTGTTGCAAAGCTTTGATTTTTGGAGACGCCTTCCAATAATGTTACATGTTACAGAACGTGATTTACACTGTTGGATGAAGTAGATTCTTCCTGTACTTGAGTAAAAGTGCAAATTCCTTTTTTAAATATAAAAAGTTAAAGTTCTCCATTTTTACTGTGTAAAAGTACAAAACTTTGGAATGGATTTAAATCTGAAAAGTAAAAGCACTGATCTCGAGCTCTGTATAAAAGGGATGCAGTTCCACAGACCTGTTTAAGGAGAGAGTTTTCTATAGTTACAGACACACCACCTGTTCCTGTGTTCACTTTAAAGCCGAAAGGAATTTTTACACATTATTATTATTATTTATTTTAATCACATTTTGTGAAATCTAAATTTCTGAAAATACTCTGATAAAAAACAAATACTTGAAAATGTACTAAAGTACAGGAATGATATAAAAACACTTTGTTACTTTCCAACATTTACATTTACAGCATTTGGCAGATGCCCATATCCAGAGCGACTTAGCAGTTATCACATAATACAACTGCGCTGTGTGGGGTTAAGGGCCTTGCTTAATAACCCAGCAATGACGGATACAGCAGGCAGTGCTGGGAAGTGAAATCACAACTGAATGATAGAAATGTTTTAACCAGTGAGCTAAAAAGGGCATTATTATTAACCTTGCATCTATGACTCCAAATACCATCAGAGTTGTTGTTATAATGAATAAAACAGGGTCTTCAACCATTTGTACCTGTTTATTTTGACAATATTTTTACGAATCGTCTTAGGGGTTGTTGGACAGGGCTTAGGGGTCTGGGGGTTGTATCTATCTGTCTGTCCGTCTATCTGTCTGTCTCACTGTCTATTTGTCTATCTACACTCCACTTGCATATAGGAGTAATACTTTTCAACTGAAAATATGTCATATTGTAGGTTCTTCAAAGTAGGCATCAAGAGAATGCCAAGAGTGTGCAAAGCAGTAATCTAAGCAAAAGGTGGCTACTTTATAGAACCTACAATATGACATATTTTCAGTTGTTTCACACTTTTTTATGTATATAATTCCACATGTGTTAATTCATAGGTTTGATGCCTTCAGTGTGACTCTACAATTTCCATAGTCATGAAAATAAAGAAAACTCTTTGAATGAAAAGGTGTGTCCAAACCTTTGGTCTGTACTGTATATATATATATATATATATATATATATATATATATATAAACTTTCTTTTCGGCTTCTCCCGTTAGGGGTCGCCACAGCGGATCCTCCGCACGTTTGATTTGGCGCATGTTTTACGCTGGATGCCCTTCCTAACGCAACCCTCCCCAATTTATCCGGGCTTGGGACCGGCACTAAGAGTGGTTGGGGATGGTTCCCTGACCGGGAATCGAACCCGGGTCGCAGCGGTGGGAGCGCTGCATCTTAACCACTAGACCACATATATATATATATATATAAATTATATCAGAATAATAATGTGGAATTTGGGAAAAAAATGTCAGATTATATGTTGGTACCTGAATTTCCACAAAGAACGATATATATGTTCATAAAATATATGATATGATAGAAAATATATGTTTAGCAAGTATTATATTAGTGGATAAATGTATATATATATATATATATGTGTGTGTGTGTGTGTGTGTGTGTGTGTGTGTGTGTGTGTGTGTGTGTGTGTGTGTGTGTATTTATATTTATAGTATGTTAATATATATTCTTTGGTTACTTGCTCACCAGCTACAGCACATTTTTGCATTTTATATATATATATATATATATATATATATATATATATATATATATATATATATATATATATATATATATATATATATATATATATATATATAAAAATGAACATATCTAAAAAAAATATATATATAATTTATATAATAAAACAATAATTAAAATGTTAATGTCAAAATGTATGGGATGTGTACAATGTATGTAAAACTTTACAGAAGTTAGACACAGTGTATATACAGATGATTTTTACATTGTTAAAAAGATACCATACCTGGATTTCCTTTATTTTTGCATTTGAGGGTAAGTAGAATTAGAAGAAAAATGCTATAATTCGGATTTGCAGTCGTAAATGTCAAGTCATAACAGTCTGTAGATGAAAAGTAATTACGTCATTTTTTCAACATGAAAATGTTTGATTTTCTCATAAAGGCTCTATTTAAAGGAATCCGCTACTACAGTGGGTTTATTCATATCATACTGAAACTCCAAAGACGGTTCTGAGAGTAAAATAGACACGAATGATGACTAACACCGGTTCCACTACCAAGGTTTGACACTTTGAATACTAAATTCTGAATCTGAAAGTAGTACACAGCTAATTTTCTGTTATACAGTAGATGGCAGCAGTGGCCTGAGCCATGTGGAGCCTCTTTGGTTGCGCTCAGTTTAGAGCAGAAGCATGCTGAGACCAAAGGGATGGGATTTTAGCAGCACTGTACTGCCAGTGAACGAGGCCCTGAGCACAACAGACGTGTAGCTGAGGTCGAAGGACATCTGGCATTACCCTTTAATATGCAGTGGACAGAAGTCCCAATGAGTGTTTCCTCGGTTTGTTGTGAAAAAGAATCAGAGACCACACAGATGTGTTATGAATTTAAATGGGAAAGTTTGACGCATTTTTAGCATCAATCAGAACAACTTGTAAGCCTTAAAGCCCTTTTCTGTCAAAAGTATGACAGTGTTATTACAGGGAAAAAAACGTATTACAACAGTATTACAAAATATTAGTATAGATTATTGTACATTGATTATTGGAGGAACAGAGACTGTTGACGATAGTAATAGGATCCAATTTATTCAGCTCTAATTTGACAAAAAAAAAAAACTTTTAAAATGTAATTGAAACATTTATAACATTTTCAAAATATATAACTGTTTTGTTTTTTCAATTTCATAGAAGCAGTTAAGTAATACAATGAAGTTATGATTGGAGGACCAGAAATGGCTGTTTCTAGCTGCTACAAGATAAGTAATAAACACTATTTCAGTTTACTGAAGTAAACTAAAGCCATGGGATTACCATGAATGGGGTTTGAACACACGAGGACAAATGCCCATTGAATCTTTAGGCCAACGCCTTCACCACTCAACCATCCTAGCATTAGGCTTCTAAAGGCTTGAATGAGAAATTAATCCAAGTCAGGGTCTAGGAAGTTCTCTGAAAGACCCGTCTTCAACTAACAGCTGTAAGCTTGTATGTTTCTGCCTAATTACTGCATGTTTCCATTGCAAGTTTTCTAGTTAAGTCAGAAGTTTAACTAAAGCTGTATGTTACTAGGAATGGGGTTTGAGCCCATGAGAATATTTATCTATTGGATCTTAAATCCAATAAAATAGTTCTGGCATTTTATTGCCGGAAATTGCAGAGTCATGGTCTGTAGCACTACTTTATAAAGCTCTCTGAAAACCTGCTGGTAATTTGTATAATTTTATTCAACTAAAGCTGTTACCAGGAGTGGGGTTTGAACCTACTTAGACATTCATCCATGGGATCTTAAGTGCAATGCCTTAACAACTTGGCCATCCTGGCTCACCTTCATCACAAGACTCTTTCTTTAAACTGAGGACTCATGTTTAAAATTTATCATCAGAAACAACAAAAGGGCCACCATAATTCCACAGATTTTATTTTAAAGTAGCGTTACACCTTAATGGATTCTACATATTTACTGAATATTTCCATAGTAGTTTCTGTACCAACTGAGGACTTGTGGTCAAGCATTTATTGCCAGTAATTACTGAATCCTGGTCAGGGTCAGCAGCACTACATAATCAGGAGAACCTCCTTCAAGGAATGGATTTCAGCTGCTTGACATTTGTGTGTAATTTCTGAAAGTTGCCAATAGGTGCATTGTAACCAAGTGAGAATTCAACTAAAACTACTACCAGGAGTGGGCTTTGAACCCACGAGGACATTTGTCCATTGGATCTTAAGTCCAACGCCTTAACCACTCGGCCATCCTGGTTTACACGTAGTGCAGACTTAATCATAACAGTCTTTCTTCAGACCTTTAAACATTTCTCATTAGAAATCAGTTGAGAAATTGTCTTTTGGCATCTTGAACAATGAGTTCAACTAAAACTACTACCAGGAGTGGGGATTGAACCCACAAGAACATTTGTCCATTGGAGCTTAAGTCCAACGCCTTAACCACTCGGCCATTCTGGTTCACCTGTGGGCCAACTTTCTACATAGGATCCTTTCTTTAAACTGCTTATGGGATTTTAAGGATCCAATTAAAGGATCATGGATTCCACAGGTTTTACCTAAAAGTAGTGTTACACCCTAATGGATTCCATAGATTTACTAAATATCTCCATGAATGTTTCTGTAACAGTTGAGGACTTGTGGTCAAGCATTTATTGCCAGTAACTACTCAATTCACCACTTAACCAAGAGAAAGTCCTTAATGAAATGGATTTTAGCTGCTTGAAATTTGTGTGTAATTCCTGTAAGTTGCCAATAGGTGCATTTTAACAAAGTGAGAGTCCAACTAAAGCTACTACCAGGAGTGGGGTTTGAACCCACGAGGACTTCTGTCCATTGGATCTTAAGTCCAACGCCTTAACCACTCGGCCATCCTGGTTTACATGTGGCTCAGTCTTACTCATAGGAGTCTTTCTTCAGACCTTTAAACATTTCTCATCAGAATCCAGATAAGAATCCTGGTCCGGGTCAGTAAAACTATACTGAACAAAACTATAATACGCAACACTTTTGTTTTTGCCCCATTTTTCATGAGCTGATCTTAAAGATGTAAGACTTTTTCTCCATACACAACAGGTCTATTTCTCTCAAATATTGTTCACAAATCTTTCTAACTCTGTCTTAGTGAGCACTTCTCCTTTGCAGAGATAATTCATCCACCTCACAGGCGTGGCATAATAAGATGTTGGTTAGACAGCATGATTATTGCACAGGTGTGCCTTAGGCTGGCCACAATAACAGGCCATAATTAAATGTGCAGTTTGTTCGCGTATATTTTGCCCGTAAATGACTGAATTCTGGTCAAGGTCAGTTCATTACCTTGGGAAGTTCTCCAGTATGTCAGAAATCAACAATGGCTGTTACCAGGTATGGGCTCAAACCCACAAGGACATTTGTTTACTGGATCTAACTGCAAGTCCAACACCTTAACCACTTGGCAATTCTTGCTTACATAGACATTTCTGTACAGAATGAGGACTTGTGGTCAAGCATTTATTGCAACTAATTACTTAATCCTGGTCAGGGTCAGTTGCACTACATTAGCAAGAGAAGCTCCTTCATGGAATGAATTTCAGCTGCTTGACATGTGTGTGTAATTCATGAAAGTTGCCAATTGGTGCATTTTAACAAAGTGAGAGTTTAACTAAAGCTACTACCAGGAGTGGGGTTCGAACTCACGAGGAATTCTGTCCATTAGATCTTAAATCCAACCCCTTAACCACTCGGCCATCCTGGTTTACTTGCCACACAGGACTTATACTGAGGACTCATGTTTAAACATTTATCATCAGAAACTACTGAATCTTGGTAAGTAAAAGTAAATTAGGAGTTTCTCCTTAAAAGAAAGATTGTCAACATGAACAGCTGGTTTCCATATAATTCCAAAAGGTTTCCATTTTTTGTCATGTATAGCGTTTGTTTATGAGAGTTGAAGGATCATAGTGATTCCACAGATTTTACTTGAAAGTAGTGTTTCACCTTAATGGATTCTCTAGATTTACTTAGACCTTTCTGTACCGAATGAGGACTTGTGACCAATCGGTGCATTTTATCAAAGTGAGAGTTCAACTAAAGCTACTACCAGGAGTGGGGTTCGAACCCACGAGGACTTCTGTCCACTGGATCTTAAGTCCAACGCCTTAACCACTCGGCCATCCTGGTTTACATTCATTCAAGATGCTGAATAGGCAGCATGATTATTGCACAGGTATGCCTTAGGCTGGTTATTTCCATGTAAATTACTAAACACTGGTCAGGGTCAGATGCACTACATTAGCACGAGAAGCTCCTTCAAGGAATGAATTTCAGCTGCTTGACATTTGTGTGTAATTCATGAAAGTTGCCAATTGGTGCATTTTCACAAAGTAAGAGTTCAACTAAAGCTACTACCAGGAGTGGGGTTTGAACCCACGAGGACTTCTGTCCATTGGATCTTAAGTCCAACGCCTTAACCACTCGGCCATCCTGGTTTACGTTAGCACAAGATGTTGATTAGGCAGCATGATTATTGCACAGGTATGCCTTAGGCTGGTTATTTGCCTGTAAATTACTGAATCCTGGTCAGGGTCAGTACATTACAGTAGGAAGTTCTCCACAAGAAGTCAGAAATCAACAAAAGCTGTTAACAGGTATGGGGTTTAAACCCACAAGGACATTTGTTTACTGGATCTTAAGTCTAACACCTCAACCACTTGGCCATCCTGGTTTACATAGATGTTGCTGTACAGACTGAGGACTTGTGGTCCAGCATTTATTGCCGGTAATTACTGCGTCTTGGTCAGGGTCAGTAGCACTACATAAACAAGAGAGGCTTATTCAAGGAATGAATTTCAGCTGCTTGACATTTGTGTGTAATTCCAGAAAGTTGCCAATTGGTGCATTTTAACAAAGTGTGAGTTCAACTAAAGATGCTACCAGGAGTGGGGTTTGAACCTACGAGGACTTCTGTCCATTGGATTTTAAGGCCAACACCTTAACCACTCGGCCATCCTGGTTTAAATTTTCTTCACTTTTACTCATTGGAGTCTTTATTTTCATTGAGTAGTCACAATTAAACATTTATAATTAGAAGCTACTGAATCTTGTTCAGGGTCAGTAAAACTACATTAGGATGTTCTATAAGGGACCTCCTTCTAGAAATGTTTGTTTATGTTAATTCCTAAGGTTTCCTCAAGAAGCTTTCTATCTAAGTCAGAGTTCATCTGAATATTCATTCATTCATTCATTTTCTCCCGCTTATCCGTAATTCGGGTCGCGGGGGCAGCAGTCTAAGCAGGCCCCCGCCTTCGACTGCCGCCCAATCCTCACAGCACCGTCCCTTACGGTCCCTCCTGCAGGTTTTTTTTTTTTTTACTTATATTTAGTAATGTATTTAACCCAGCCATTAGGGGGGCACAAGCCAGTGTACTCTTAGTGCCGGTCCCAAGCCCGGGTAAATGGGGAGGGTTGCGTTAGGAAGGGCATCCAGCGTAAAACATGTGCCAAATCAAATATGCGGATCACAAATGAGAATTTCATACCGGATCGGTCGAGGCCCGGGTTAACAACGACCGCCGCAGGTATCGTTAGCCGGAAATTGGGCTACTGTTGGCCGAAGAAGGAGAAGGAGAGGAGGAAGGCGTCTACAGAGACGGCAGGAAAAGGAGCAGTGTAGGAGAGTAGAGGTTCGGGTTGGTACTTTAAATGTTGGTACTATGACGGGTAAAGGGAGAGAGATAGCTGATATGATGGAGAGGAGAAAGGTAGATGTGTTGTGTGTTCAGGAGACCAAGTGGAAAGGGAGTAAGGCCAGGAACATTGGAGGTGGGTTTAAACTGTTTTATCATGGTGTGGATGGGAAGAGAAATGGTGTAGGGGTGATTCTGAAGGAAGAGTACAGTAAGAGTGTAGTGGAGGTGAAGAGAGTTTCTGATAGGGTGATGATCGTGAAGGTGGAAGTTGAAGGGATGATGATAAATGTCATCAGTGCCTATGCTCCACAAGTTGGCTGTGAGATGGAGGAGAAGGAAAGATTCTGGAGTGAATTAGATGAAGTGGTAGATGGTGTACCTAGGAAAGAACGATTGGTGATTGGGGCAGACTTTAATGGGCATGTAGGTGAAGGGAACAGAGGTGATGAGGAGGTGATGGGTAGGTATGGTTTTAAGGAGAGGAATGTGGAAGGGCAGATGGTGGTAGATTTTGCTAAAAGGATGGAAATGGCAGTGATGAACTTGATTTTAGGAAGAAGGAGGATCATAGGGTGACGTATAAGAGTGGAGAAAGGTGCACACAGGTGGATTATCTTCTGTGTAGGAGATGCAACCTGAAGGAGATTGGAGACTGTAAGGTGTTGGCGGGGGACAGTGTAGCTAGACAGCATCGGATGGTGGTCTGTAGGATGGTTTTGGAGGCGAAGAAGAAGAGGAGGAAAGTAAGGTTTGAAAGAAGAATAAGATGGTGGAAACTGAAGGAGGAAGAGTATAGTGTGAGGTTCAGGGAAGAGGTCAGACAGGGGCTTGGTGGTGGTGAAGAGGTGCCGGATGATTGGGCAACTACTGCAGGAGTGATGAGGGAGGCAGCTAGAAAAGTACTTGGTGTGACATCTGGAAATAGAAAGCAAGACAAGGAGACGTGGTGGTGGAATGAGGAAGTGCAGGAGAGCATTAGGGGAAAGAGGTTGGCAAAACAGAAGTGGGATCGACAGAGTGATGAGAAAAGTAGGCAGGAGTACAAGGAGATGCGGCAGCAGGTTAAAAGGGATGTGGCGAAAGCCAAGGAAAAGGCATATGAGGAACTGTATAAGAGGTTGGACACTAAGGAAGGAGAAAAGGATTTATACCGATTGGCCAAGCAGAGGGACCGAGCTGGGAAGGATGTACTGCAAGTTAGAGCAATAAAGGATGGAGAGGGAAATGTGTTGACTAGTGAGGAGAGTGTGTTGAGAAGATGGAGGGAGTATTTTGAGCAGCTGATGAATGAGGAAAATCAGAGAGAGAGAAGGTTGGAGGATGTGGAGTTGGTGAAGCAGGATGTAGATAGGATCAGTAAGGAGGAAGTGAGAGCAGCGATTAAGAGGATGAAGAATGAAAAGTCGGTTGGACCCGATGACATACCGGTAGAAGCGTGGAGATGTTTAGGAGAGATGGCAGTGGAGTTTTTAACCAGATTGTTTAACAGGATTCTGGAAGGGGAGAGGATGCCTGAGGAATGGAGAAGGAGTGTGCTGGTACCGATCTTTAAGCATAAGGGAGATGTGCAGACCTGCAGTAACTACAGGGGAATTAAGTTGATCAGTCACACCATGAAGTTATGGGAAAGAGTAGTGGAAGCCAGGCTGAGAGAAGAGGTGACCATCTGTGAGCAACAGTATGGTTTCATGCCGAGGAAGAGCACCACAGATGCCTTATTTGCTTTGAGGATGTTGATGGAGAAGTATAGAGAAGGACAGAAGGAGCTGCATTGTGTATTTGTGGATTTAGAGAAAGCGTACGACAGGGTGCCGAGAGAGGAGTTGTGGTATTGTATGAGGAAGTCAGGTGTGTCAGAGAAGTATGTGAGGGTGGTGCAGGACATGTATGAGGACAGTGTGACGGCAGTAAAGTGTGCAGTAGGTACGACAGACTGGTTCAGGGTGAAGGTTGGACTGCATCAAGGATCGGCCCTGAGCCCTTTCCTGTTTGCAGTGGTGATGGACAGGTTGACGGACGAGGTCAGACAGGAGTCTCCCTGGACTATGATGTTTGCAGATGATATTGTGATTTGTGGTGAGAGTAGAGAGCAGGTTGAGAAGAGCCTGGAGAGGTGGAGATATGCGCTGGAGAGAAGGGGAATGAAAGTCAGTAGGAGTAAGACAGAGTACATGTGTGTGAATGAGAGGGAGGGCAGTGGAGTGATGCGGTTGCAGGGAGAAGAGGTGGAGAAGGTGGAGGAGTTCAGGTACCTGGGGTCAACAGTGCAAAGTAATGGAGAGTGTGTTAGGGAAGTAAAGAAAAGAGTGCAGGCAGGGTGGAGTGGGTGGAGAAGAGTGACAGGAGTGATTTGTGATAGAAGAGTATCTGCAAGAATGAAAGGGAAAGTTTATAGGACTGTGGTGAGACCTGCGATGTTGTATGGATTAGAGACAGTGGCATTGAGTAAAAGACAGGAGGTGGAGCTGGAGGTAGCAGAGCTGAAGATGTTGAGGTTTTCGTTGGGAGTGACGAGGATGGACAAGATTAGAAATGAGTTTATTAGAGGGACAGCACATGTAGGATGTTTTGGTGACAAGGTGAGGGAGGCGAGATTGAGAAGGTTTGGACATGTGCAGAGAAGGGACATGAATTATATTGGTAGAAAAATGCTGAAGATGGAGCCACCAGGTAGGAGGAAAAGAGGAAGGCCAAGGAGGAGGTTCATGGATGTGGTGAGGGAAGACATGCAGGTAGTTGGTGTGAAAGAGGCAGATATAGAGGACAGGGTGGTATGGAGACGGATGATCCGCTGTGGCGACCCCTAATAGGAGCAGCCGAAAGAAGAAGAAGAAGAAGATATTCAGTAATGTATTTGTTAAATGTGAACAGGTTTTGATTTAACTGCTTGAGCAATATCAACATTTACTAAAACATTTTTTATGTAATTACATTTTTATCACAAAGGGCATTTGTTAATTTTTTTAGTATTTCTGAACAATGAGTTCTCCAATTATAGAACCAGGGCCATGGTGATTACAGAGACGGTGCTTTACAGTAGCTCTCCACCTTATAGGTTTCTGTTTACTTACTGAATGTTTCAATAGGAGTCTTTAAACAGAATCAGGATTTTGTTTATGCATTTTATTGCCAGAAATTGCAGAGTCTTGGTCAGTAGAACTATTTTATCAAGCTTTCTGAAACCCTCATGGTAATTTGTATAATTCCATATAACTAAAGCTGTTACCAGGAGTGGGGTTCGAACCACATGGACATTATATATTATATATATTATTATAATATGTGCAGCACATTGGACAACCTCGGTTGGGATAAATGGTGCTATATAAATAAATTTGACATTGACATTGACATTCATCCACTGGATCTTAAATCCAACACCTTAACCACACGGCCATCCTGGTTTACTTGCAACACAGGACTTAAACTGAGGACTCATGTTTAAACATTTATCATCAGAAACTACTGAATCTTGGTAAATAAAAGTACATTAGGAATTTCTCCTTAAAGGAAAGATTGACAACATGAACAGCTGGTTTCCATTTTTATAGCGTTTGTTTATGAGAGTTGAAGGATCATAGTGATTCCACTTGAAAGTAGTGTTTCACCTTAATGGATTCTCTAGATTTACTGAATATTTTCATAGACCTTTCTGTACCGAATGAGGACTTGTGACCAATCGGTGCATTTTACCAAAGTGAGAGTTCAACTAAAGCTACTACCAGGAGTGGGGTTCGAACCCACGAGGACTTCTGTCCATTGGATCTTAAGTCCAACACCTTAACCACTCGGCCATCCTGGTTTACATTCATTCAAGATGCTGATTAGGCAGCATGATTATTGCACAGGTATGCCTTAGGCTGGTTATTTCCCCATAAATTACTAAACACTGGTCAGGGTCAGTTGCACTACATTAGCACGAGAAGCTCCTTCAAGGAATGAATTTCAGCTGCTTGACATTTGTGTGTAATTCCAGAAAGTTGGCAATTGGTGCATTTTAACAAAGTGTGAGTTCAACTAAAGCTACTACCAGGAGTGGGGTTTGAACCCACGAGGACTTCTGCCCATTGGATCTTAAGTCCAACGCCTTAACTACTCGGCCATCCTGGTTTACATTCATTCAAGATGCTGATTAGGCAGCATGATTATTGCACAGGTATGCCTTAGGCTGGTTATTTGCCTGTAAATTACTGAATCCTGGTCAGGGTGAGTACATTACCGTAGGAAGTTCTCCACAAGAAGTCAGAAATCAACAAAAGCTACTACCAGGAGTGGGGTTTGAACCCACGAGGACTTCTGTCCATTGGATCTTAAGTCCAACGCCTTAACCACTCGGCCATCCTGGTTTACGTTTGGTCAAGATGCTGATTAGGCAGCATGATTATTGCACAGGTATGCCTTACATTACAGTAGGAAGTTCTCCACAAGAAGTCAGAAATCAACAAAAGCTGTTAACAGGTATGGGGTTTAAACCCACAAGGACATTTGTTTACTGGATCTTAAGTCTAACAACTCAACCACTTGGCCATCCTGGTTTACATAGATGTTGCTGTACAGACTGAGGACTTGTGGTCCAGCATTTATTGCCGGTAATTACTGCGTCTTGGTCAGGAGCACTACATAAACAAGAGAAGCTTATTCAAGGAATGAATTTCAGCTGCTTGACATTTGTGTGTAGTTCCAGAAAGTTGCCAATTGGTGCATTTTAACAAAGTGTGAGTTCAACTAAAGCTACTACAAGGAGTGGGGTTTGAACCCACGAGGACTTCTGTCCATTGGATCTTAAGTCCAACGCCTTAACCACTCGGCCATCCTGGTTTACATTCATTCAAGATGCTGAATAGGCAGCATGATTATTGCAAAGGTATGCCTGATATTACAGTAGGAAGTTCTCCACAAGAAGTCAGAAATCAACAAAAGCTGTTAACAGGTATGGGGTTTAAACCCACAAGGACATTTGTTTACTGGATCTTAAGTCAAGTTGTGTGTAATTCCTGAATCTAAGTCAGAGTTCATCTGAATATATATATATATATATATATATATATATATATATATATATATATATATATATATATATATATATATTTAAAAATTACCATCAAAATTGTGATTTCTTTTGTGTGAATCTGTAATTTCTTTTTTTTTTACTTATATTCAGTAATGTATTTGTTAAATGTGAACAGGTTTTTTATTTAACTGCTTGAGGAATATCAGCATTTGATAAAATATTTTTTATGTAATTACATTTTTATCACAAAGGGCATTTGTTAATTTTTTTAGTATTTCTGAACAATGAGATTTGCAATTATAGAACCAGGGCCATGGTGATTATTGAGACGGTGCTTTACAGTAGCTCTCCACCTTATAGGTTCCTGTGTACTTACTGAATGTTTCAATAGGAGTCTTTAAACAGAATCAGGATTTTGTTTATGCAGTTTATTGCCAGAAATTGCAGAGTCTTGGGCAGTAGAACTATTTTATCAAGCTTTCTGAAATCCTCATGGTAATTTGTATAATTCCATTTAACTAAAGCTGTTACCAGGAGTGGGGTTCGAACCCACGTGAACATACATTCATTGGATCTTAAGTCCAACGCCTTAACCACTCGGCCATCCTGGTTTACATGTGGTTCAGTCTTACTCAAAGGACTCTTTTTTCAGACCTTAAAACATTTACCATCATAATTCAGATAAGAATCCTGGTCAGGGTCAGTAAAACTATACTGAACGAAGTTAAAAACGCAACACTTATGTTTTTGCCCTATTTTTCATGAGCTGATCTTAAAGATGTAAGACTTCTCTATACACAAAATGTCTATTTCTCTTAAATATTGTTTACAAATCTTACATAGACATTTCTGCACAGACTGAGGACATGTGGTCAAGCATTTATTGCCGGTAAATTACTGAATCCTGGTCAGGGTCAGTTGCACTACATTAGAAATTCATTACAAGAATTTCAGCTGCTTGACATTTGTGTGTAATTCCTGCAAGTTGCCAATTGGAGCATTTTAACAAAGTGAGAGTTCAACTAAAGCTACTACCAGGAGTGGGGTTCGAACCCACGAGGACTTCTGTCCATTGGATCTTAAATACAACCCCTTAACCGCTCGGCCATTCTGGTTTACTTGCCACACAGGACTTAAACTGAGGACTTATGTTTAAACATTTATCATCAGAAACTACTGAATTTTGGTAAGTAAAAGTACATTAGGAATTTCTCCTTAAAGTAAAGATTGTCAACATGAACAGCTGGTTTGTTTATGAGAGTTAAAGGATCATAGTGATTCCGCAGATTTTACTTGAAAGTAGTGTTTCACCTTAATGGATTCTCAGATTTACTGAATATTTTCATAGACCTTTCTGTACCGAATGAGGACTTGTGACCAATCGGTGCATTTTACCAAAGTGAGAGTTCAACTAAAGCTACTACCAGGAGTGGGGTTCGAACCCACGAGGACTTCTGTCCATTGGATCTTAAGTCCAACGCCTTAACCACTCGGCCATCCGGGTTTACATTCATTCCAGATGCTGATTAGGCAGCATGATTATTGCACAGGTATGCCTTAGGCTGGTTATTTCCCCGTAAATTACTAAACACTGGTCAGGGTCAGTTGCACTACATTAGCACGAGAAGCTCCTTCAAGGAATGAATTTCAGCTGCTTGACATTTGTGTGTAATTCCAGAAAGTTGGCAATTGGTGCATTTTAGCAAAGTGTGAGTTCAACAAAAGCTACTACCAGGAGTGGGGTTTGAACCCACGAGGACTTCTGCCCATTGGATCTTAAGTCCAACGCCTTAACCACTCGGCTATCCTGGTTTACATTCATTCAAGATGCTGATTAGGCAGCATGATTATTGCACAGGTATGCCTTAGGCTGGTTATTTGCCTGTAAATTACTGAATCCTGGTCAGGGTCAGTACATTACCGTAGGAAGTTCTCCACAAGAAGTCAGAAATCAACAAAAGCTGTTAACAGGTATGGGGTTCAAACCCACAAGGACATTTGTTTACTGGATCTTAAGTCTAACAACTCAACCACTTGGCCATCCTGGTTTACATAGATGTTGCTGTACAGACTGAGGACTTGTGGTCCAGCATTTATTGCCGGTAATTACTGCGTCTTGGTCAGGAGCACTACATAAACAAGAGAGGCTTATTCAAGGAATGAATTTCAGCTGCTTGACATTTGTGTGTAGTTCCAGAAAGTTGCCAATTGGTGTATTTTAACAAAGTGTGAGTTCAACTAAAGCTACTACCAGGAGTGGGGTTTGAACCCACGAGGACTTCTGTCCATTGGATCTTAAGTCCAACGCCTTAACCACTCGGCCATCCTGGTTTACATTCATTCAAGATGCTGATTAGGCAGCATGATTATTGCAAAGGTATGCCTGACATTACAGTAGGAAGTTCTCCACAAGAAGTCAGAAATCAACAAAAGCTGTTAACAGGTATGGGGTTTAAACCCACAAGGACATTTGTTTACTGGATCTTAAGTCAAGTTGTGTGTAATTCCTGAATCTAAGTCAGAGTTCATCTGAATATATATATATATATATATATATATATATATTTAAAAATTACCATCAAAATTGTGATTTCTTTTGTGTGAATCTGTAATTTCTTTTTTTTTTTACTTATATTCAGTAATGTATTTGTTAAATGTGAACAGGTTTTTGATTTAACTGCTTGAGGAATATCAGCATTTGATAAAATATTTTTTATGTAATTACATTTTTATCACAAAGGGCATTTGTTAATTTTTTTAGTATTTCTGAACAATGAGATTTGCAATTATAGAACCAGGGCCATGGTGATTATTGAGACAGTGCTTTACAGTAGCTCTCCACCTTATAGGTTCCTGTGTACTTACTGAATGTTTCAATAGGAGTCTTTAAACAGAATCAGGATTTTGTTTATGCAGTTTATTGCCAGAAATTGCAGAGTCTTGGGCAGTAGAACTATTTTATCAAGCTTTCTGAAATCCTCATGGTAATTTGTATAATTCCATTTAACTAAAGCTGTTACCAGGAGTGGGGTTCGAACCCACGTGAACATACATTCATTGGATCTTAAGTCCAACGCCTTAACCACTCGGCCATCCTGGTTTACATGTGGTTCAGTCTTACTCAAAGGACTCTTTTTTCAGACCTTAAAACATTTACCATCATAATTCAGATAAGAATCCTGGTCAGGGTCAGTAAAACTATACTGAACGAAGTTAAAAACGCAACACTTATGTTTTTGCCCTATTTTTCATGAGCTGATCTTAAAGATGTAAGACTTCTCTATACACAAAATGTCTATTTCTCTTAAATATTGTTTACAAATCTTACATAGATATTTCTGCACAGACTGAGGACATGTGGTCAAGCATTTATTGCCGGTAAATTACTGAATCCTGGTCAGGGTCAGTTGCACTACATTAGAAATTCATTACAAGAATTTCAGCTGCTTGACATTTGTGTGTAATTCCTGCAAGTTGCCAATTGGAGCATTTTAACAAAGTGAGAGTTCAACTAAAGCTACTACCAGGAGTGGGGTTCGAATCCACGAGGACTTCTGTCCATTGGATCTTAAATACAACCCCTTAACCGCTCGGCCATTCTGGTTTACTTGCCACACAGGACTTAAACTGAGGACTTATGTTTAAACATTTATCATCAGAAACTACTGAATTTTGGTAAGTAAAAGTACATTAGGAATTTCTCCTTAAAGTAAAGATTGTCAACATGAACAGCTGGTTTGTTTATGAGAGTTAAAGGATCATAGTGATTCCGCAGATTTTACTTGAAAGTAGTGTTTCACCTTAATGGATTCTCAGATTTACTGAATATTTTCATAGACCTTTCTGTACCGAATGAGGACTTGTGACCAATCGGTGCATTTTACCAAAGTGAGAGTTCAACTAAAGCTACTACCAGGAGTGGGGTTCGAACCCACGATGACTTCTGTCCATTGGATCTTAAGTCCAACACCTTAACCACTCGGCCATCCGGGTTTACATTCATTCAAGATGCTGATTAGGCAGCATGATTATTGCACAGGTATGCCTTAGGCTGGTTATTTCCCCATAAATTACTAAACACTGGTCAGGGTCAGTTGCACTACATTAGCACGAGAAGCTCCTTCAAGGAATGAATTTCAGCTGCTTGACATTTGTGTGTAATTCCAGAAAGTTGGCAATTGGTGCATTTTAGCAAAGTGTGAGTTCAACTAAAGCTACTACCAGGAGTGGGGTTTGAACCCACGAGGACTTCTGCCCATTGGATCTTAAGTCCAACGCCTTAACCACTCGGCCATCCTGGTTTACATTCATTCCAGATGCTGATTAGGCAGCATGATTATTGCACAGGTATGCCTTAGGCTGGTTATTTGCCTGTAAATTACTGAATCCTGGTCAGGGTCAGTACATTACCGTAGGAAGTTCTCCACAAGAAGTCAGAAATCAACAAAAGCTGTTAACAGGTATGGGGTTTAAACCCACAAGGACATTTGTTTACTGGATCTTAAGTCTAACAACTCAACCACTTGGCCATCCTGGTTTACATACATGTTGCTGTACAGACTGAGGACTTGTGGTCCAGCATTTATTGCCGGTAATTACTGCGTCTTGGTCAGGAGCACTACATAAACAAGAGAAGCTTATTCAAGGAATGAATTTCAGCTGCTTGACATTTGTGTGTAGTTCCAGAAAGTTGCCAATTGGTGTATTTTAACAAAGTGTGAGTTCAACTAAAGCTACTACCAGGAGTGGGGTTTGAACCCACGAGGACTTCTGTCCATTGGATCTTAAGTCCAACGCCTTAACCACTCGGCCATCCTGGTTTACATTCATTCAAGATGCTGATTAGGCAGCATGATTATTGCAAAGGTATGCCTGATATTACAGTAGGAAGTTCTCCACAAGAAGTCAGAAATCAACAAAAGCTGTTAACAGGTATGGGGTTTAAACCCACAAGGACATTTGTTTACTGGATCTTAAGTCAAGTTGTGTGTAATTCCTGAATCTAAGTCAGAGTTCATCTGAATATATATATATATATATATATATATATATATATATATATATATATATATATATATATATATATATATATTTAAAAATTACCATCAAAATTGTGATTTCTTTTGTGTGAATCTGTAATTTCTTTTTTTTTTACTTATATTCAGTAATGTATTTGTTAAATGTGAACAGGTTTTTTATTTAACTGCTTGAGGAATATCAGCATTTGATAAAATATTTTTTATGTAATTACATTTTTATCACAAAGGGCATTTGTTAATTTTTTTAGTATTTCTGAACAATGAGATTTGCAATTATAGAACCAGGGCCATGGTGATTATTGAGACAGTGCTTTACAGTAGCTCTCCACCTTATAGGTTCCTGTGTACTTACTGAATGTTTCAATAGGAGTCTTTAAACAGAATCAGGATTTTGTTTATGCAGTTTATTGCCAGAAATTGCAGAGTCTTGGGCAGTAGAACTATTTTATCAAGCTTTCTGAAATCCTCATGGTAATTTGTATAATTCCATTTAACTAAAGCTGTTACCAGGAGTGGGGTTCGAACCCACGTGAACATACATTCATTGGATCTTAAGTCCAACGCCTTAACCACTCGGCCATCCTGGTTTACATGTGGTTCAGTCTTACTCAAAGGACTCTTTTTTCAGACCTTAAAACATTTACCATCATAATTCAGATAAGAATCCTGGTCAGGGTCAGTAAAACTATACTGAACGAAGTTAAAAACGCAACACTTATGTTTTTGCCCTATTTTTCATGAGCTGATCTTAAAGATGTAAGACTTCTCTATACACAAAATGTCTATTTCTCTTAAATATTGTTTACAAATCTTACATAGATATTTCTGCACAGACTGAGGACATGTGGTCAAGCATTTATTGCCGGTAAATTACTGAATCCTGGTCAGGGTCAGTTGCACTACATTAGAAATTCATTACAAGAATTTCAGCTGCTTGACATTTGTGTGTAATTCCTGCAAGTTGCCAAGTGGAGCATTTTAACAAAGTGAGAGTTCAACTAAAGCTACTACCAGGAGTGGGGTTCGAATCCACGAGGACTTCTGTCCATTGGATCTTAAATACAACCCCTTAACCGCTCGGCCATTCTGGTTTACTTGCCACACAGGACTTAAACTGAGGACTTATGTTTAAACATTTATCATCAGAAACTACTGAATTTTGGTAAGTAAAAGTACATTAGGAATTTCTCCTTAAAGTAAAGATTGTCAACATGAACAGCTGGTTTGTTTATGAGAGTTAAAGGATCATAGTGATTCCGCAGATTTTACTTGAAAGTAGTGTTTCACCTTAATGGATTCTCAGATTTACTGAATATTTTCATAGACCTTTCTGTACCGAATGAGGACTTGTGACCAATCGGTGCATTTTACCAAAGTGAGAGTTCAACTAAAGCTACTACCAGGAGTGGGGTTCGAACCCACGATGACTTCTGTCCATTGGATCTTAAGTCCAACACCTTAACCACTCGGCCATCCGGGTTTACATTCATTCAAGATGCTGATTAGGCAGCATGATTATTGCACAGGTATGCCTTAGGCTGGTTATTTCCCCATAAATTACTAAACACTGGTCAGGGTCAGTTGCACTACATTAGCACGAGAAGCTCCTTCAAGGAATGAATTTCAGCTGCTTGACATTTGTGTGTAATTCCAGAAAGTTGGCAATTGGTGCATTTTAGCAAAGTGTGAGTTCAACTAAAGCTACTACCAGGAGTGGGGTTTGAACCCACGAGGACTTCTGCCCATTGGATCTTAAGTCCAACGCCTTAACCACTCGGCCATCCTGGTTTACATTCATTCCAGATGCTGATTAGGCAGCATGATTATTGCACAGGTATGCCTTAGGCTGGTTATTTGCCTGTAAATTACTGAATCCTGGTCAGGGTCAGTACATTACCGTAGGAAGTTCTCCACAAGAAGTCAGAAATCAACAAAAGCTGTTAACAGGTATGGGGTTTAAACCCACAAGGACATTTGTTTACTGGATCTTAAGTCTAACAACTCAACCACTTGGCCATCCTGGTTTACATACATGTTGCTGTACAGACTGAGGACTTGTGGTCCAGCATTTATTGCCGGTAATTACTGCGTCTTGGTCAGGAGCACTACATAAACAAGAGAAGCTTATTCAAGGAATGAATTTCAGCTGCTTGACATTTGTGTGTAGTTCCAGAAAGTTGCCAATTGGTGTATTTTAACAAAGTGTGAGTTCAACTAAAGCTACTACCAGGAGTGGGGTTTGAACCCACGAGGACTTCTGTCCATTGGATCTTAAGTCCAACGCCTTAACCACTCGGCCATCCTGGTTTACATTCATTCAAGATGCTGATTAGGCAGCATGATTATTGCAAAGGTATGCCTGATATTACAGTAGGAAGTTCTCCACAAGAAGTCAGAAATCAACAAAAGCTGTTAACAGGTATGGGGTTTAAACCCACAAGGACATTTGTTTACTGGATCTTAAGTCAAGTTGTGTGTAATTCCTGAATCTAAGTCAGAGTTCATCTGAATATATATATATATATATATATATATATATATATATATATATATATATATATATATATATATATTTAAAAATTACCATCAAAATTGTGATTTCTTTTGTGTGAATCTGTAATTTCTTTTTTTTTTACTTATATTCAGTAATGTATTTGTTAAATGTGAACAGGTTTTTTATTTAACTGCTTGAGGAATATCAGCATTTGATAAAATATTTTTTATGTAATTACATTTTTATCACAAAGGGCATTTGTTAATTTTTTTAGTATTTCTGAACAATGAGATTTGCAATTATAGAACCAGGGCCATGGTGATTATTGAGACAGTGCTTTACAGTAGCTCTCCACCTTATAGGTTCCTGTGTACTTACTGAATGTTTCAATAGGAGTCTTTAAACAGAATCAGGATTTTGTTTATGCAGTTTATTGCCAGAAATTGCAGAGTCTTGGGCAGTAGAACTATTTTATCAAGCTTTCTGAAATCCTCATGGTAATTTGTATAATTCCATTTAACTAAAGCTGTTACCAGGAGTGGGGTTCGAACCCACGTGAACATACATTCATTGGATCTTAAGTCCAACGCCTTAACCACTCGGCCATCCTGGTTTACATGTGGTTCAGTCTTACTCAAAGGACTCTTTTTTCAGACCTTAAAACATTTACCATCATAATTCAGATAAGAATCCTGGTCAGGGTCAGTAAAACTATACTGAACGAAGTTAAAAACGCAACACTTATGTTTTTGCCCTATTTTTCATGAGCTGATCTTAAAGATGTAAGACTTCTCTATACACAAAATGTCTATTTCTCTTAAATATTGTTTACAAATCTTACATAGATATTTCTGCACAGACTGAGGACATGTGGTCAAGCATTTATTGCCGGTAAATTACTGAATCCTGGTCAGGGTCAGTTGCACTACATTAGAAATTCATTACAAGAATTTCAGCTGCTTGACATTTGTGTGTAATTCCTGCAAGTTGCCAAGTGGAGCATTTTAACAAAGTGAGAGTTCAACTAAAGCTACTACCAGGAGTGGGGTTCGAATCCACGAGGACTTCTGTCCATTGGATCTTAAATACAACCCCTTAACCGCTCGGCCATTCTGGTTTACTTGCCACACAGGACTTAAACTGAGGACTTATGTTTAAACATTTATCATCAGAAACTACTGAATTTTGGTAAGTAAAAGTACATTAGGAATTTCTCCTTAAAGTAAAGATTGTCAACATGAACAGCTGGTTTGTTTATGAGAGTTAAAGGATCATAGTGATTCCGCAGATTTTACTTGAAAGTAGTGTTTCACCTTAATGGATTCTCAGATTTACTGAATATTTTCATAGACCTTTCTGTACCGAATGAGGACTTGTGACCAATCGGTGCATTTTACCAAAGTGAGAGTTCAACTAAAGCTACTACCAGGAGTGGGGTTCGAACCCACGATGACTTCTGTCCATTGGATCTTAAGTCCAACACCTTAACCACTCGGCCATCCTGGCTTACATTCATTCAAGATGCTGATTAGGCAGCATGATTATTGCACAGGTATGCCTTAGGCTGGTTATTTGCCTGTAAATTACTGAATCCTGGTCAGGGTCAGTACATTACCGTAGGAAGTTCTCCACAAGAAGTCAGAAATCAACAAAAGCTGTTAACAGGTATGGGGTTTAAACCCACAAGGACATTTGTTTACTGGATCTTAAGTCTAACAACTCAACCACTTGGCCATCCTGGTTTTCATAGATGTTGCTGTACAGACTGAGGACTTGTGGTCCAGCATTTATTGCCGGTAATTACTGCGTCTTGGTCAGGAGCACTACATAAACAAGAGAAGCTTATTCAAGGAATGAATTTCAGCTGCTTGACATTTGTGTGTAGTTCCAGAAAGTTGCCAATTGGTGCATTTTAACAAAGTGTGAGTTCAACTAAAGCTACTACCAGGAGTGGGGTTTGAACCCACGAGGACTTCTGTCCATTGGATCTTAAGTCCAACGCCTTAACCACTCGGCCATCCTGGTTTACATTTGTTCAAGATGCTGATTAGGCAGCATGATTATTGCAAAGGTATGCCTTACATTACAGTAGGAAGTTCTCCACAAGAAGTCAGAAATCAACAAAAGCTGTTAACAGGTATGGGGTTTAAACCCACAAGGACATTTGTTTACTGGATCTTAAGTCAAGTTTTGTGTAATTCCTGAATCTAAGTCAGAGTTCATCTGAATATATATATATATTTAAAAATTACCATCAAAATTGTGATTTCTTTTGTGTGAATCTGTAATTTCTTTTTTTTTTTTACTTATATTCAGTAATGTATTTGTTAAATGTGAACAGGTTTTTGATTTAACTGCTTGAGGAATATCAGCATTTGATAGACTGAGTCAGAAATCAACAAAAGCTGTTAACAGGTATGGGGTTTAAACCCACAACGACATTTGTTTACTGGATCTCAAGTCAAGTTGTGTGTAATTCCTGAATCTATGTCAGAGTTCATCTGAATATATATATTTTTATAAATTACCATCAAAATTGTTATTTCTTTTGTGTGAATCTGTTTTTTTTTTTTTTTTTTTTTACTTATATTCAGTAATGTATTTGTTAAATGTGATCAGGTTTTGATTTAACTGCTTGAGCAATATCAGCATTTGATAAAATATGATGAACAAAGCCTGTTTTTAGTTACCAGTATAAAGAGATGGCAAGAGTGTAAATAGTGTTTCATTGAATTATAAGCATTGATCATGAATCTTATTCATAGAAAAATATGATTTGTAAGTTTTTGTTTGCTTTTTTTTTTCCTTCTTTCCTTTTACCATTCATTTGCAATGGGCAAACGTCCCAATGGCGGTATCATAGTTCAGCGTTAAACATCATTAATATTTTTTGTATAAATAAAACTTTTTGTTGTACTTCCAAAGCAAAAAATAAATAAATCCAACTTTTACCTGTCTGCTTTTTAAAGACGATCATGATGATCGTACTGTATAGGGTCACCACTTTTGTTTGGTATCTAGGCTACTCCACGTTTTATGTGCGCTCCCAAGGTGCCACAACTTACCTTGAGCCTGAACGCATTCTATAAATAGTTCAGGAACAGTGTAGGAGGGTGGAGAGTGGATAAACCAACACAGCACATCTGTTTCCTACTTTGTTGAAAGACATCCTCCTTCGCTGTCTCCGTACCTTCCCTGGCAAAACGTGTTCCTCAGGTTTGTAGCCAGGAGCGAAACAGCTGTTGTTTTCTACTCGACTGCATCTCATCGGCCTCCTCTGGCCTCCGTAACACGCTGTCCTCCATTCTTTCACTTCTGTCTTCATTTACTTTCTGCTTTCTCTTTTTTAAGCGAGTCTTCAGTAATCAATGTGAAATTAGCCTCTGCTCAGTTTTTCCCTTACTGTTAAAATAAATAAATAATAATAATAATTATATTATTATAATCTTCATGTTTGTCACGTTGGAATATTGTGATTTATAGTGATAGTGATTAGGATGGAGCCAAAAACAGAATCAATAGAAATATATGTTTTATTAAAAGTTTATAGATAGATAGATAGATAGATAGATAGATAGATAGATAGATAGATAGATAGATAGATAGATAGATAGATAGATAGATAGATCCAAGGACACTAAGTACAATAAGGACTCTAAACTGGATTGTTGTTGAATGCTTGAGGACCACCAGCGAAGTAATGTAGTATATTCCATTTGCCTCCCTCTTCCTTGCCCTCTCTCTCTCTCTCTCTCTCTCTCTCTCTCTCTCTCTCTCTCTCTCTCCCTCCCTCTCTCTCTCTCTCTCCCTCTCTCTCTCTCTCTCTCTCTCTCTCTCTCTCTCTCTCACTCTCTTTAACAAACTAAATAATACAAAAAGAAAAATGTAGGAAAATTCATTTTAAACCATTCAAATATTCTTTACAAATAACTATAGAAAAAAAATATGAATTAGATCTGATGCATTAAACAAAAATACAAGAGATGAAAAATTAATCGACAGCTCATGATCAGAGAAATGGAGAATATAATAATCGAATACGTTCTTTACATTATAGTTGTAGGAAAATCACATTAACTGCATCAACAGTCTAGATGGGTTCTCGTACACACACACACACACACACACACACACACACACACACACACACACACACACACACACACACGTCCCCTTGTAACACGGCTCTTGGTTCCTGATTACGGCCTGTACCATTTTATTATTGCATTAAAAATCAGGCAGGGTAATGCCAAAGCCTGACCTTCTGCCTGAAAATAAACGATCAGGCACCTGGTGCATTTCATATCATTTTAATAGCAGGCATGGTGCCAAGTCGCTTTGTTGTATGAAACCTAATGACTTTGCAAGCAGAAACACTTGCTTATTTTCTTACGTGAGGATATTACAATGTACCAGGAGCTTTCTCAAGATTCAGTGAGACGCAGACTACGGCTATTTTGGTCTCGTGATGAATCAGTAAATCGAATCCTAATCTCAGGACCTGCATCGAGTTCAGTGCTGGACAGTGAGGAAGTAAATGTAATTTGTGACTGTACTTTTTCTCATTTCTGTACTTTACTGAAGTATTTCCATTTGGGAAGACTTTTATTATAATTTTACTACATTTCAAAGTAAAATATTTGTAGTCAACTACATTATGCGAAATCAGTCGTTCCTTTTTATTTATGAGTGAATTAAAATTAGTCAAAAAACGCAGCAAGCCACCAATCAGGGTCGAGCTCGCGCTCTGTTTTAAACGTGTTTTATTGCCGCTTATTGGTATCTGCTTAACACAAACATACAGTTCAGCGTGAGTTCAATAAAGGATGGAAGAAACTCCTGACTCAAACTCGCCACAACACCCGTGGCCTTATTTGTTTGATTCTTAAAGTAGTTAAAAAAAAAAGGTTTTCGGCTCGTGATCATTTTAAAAGATATCGTCGTTTGACTCATTAATATCGTTCTATTAATAAATCGCTGTGCTGAGAGCAACATTCGAGTTTTTTCACATAAACTGAGTTGATAATGCAAAGAGTCTTTTGTCAAAAATGATCATAGGAACATTATAGCCATAATAAATCATAGTACTTTGGATACTTAAGTCAATTTGAAGGAAAAATGCTTTTGTACATTTACTCAAGTGAAAAGTACAAAACCTCCGAACCTCCTTTTACCCCAAGTACATGCTTTGTGTACAGCTTGCACTCCTATTTTAGTTCACAAATCGGCCAATCACACGCAGTAGCACTATGCGTACAGTCACAATGATACACACGAAGAACTGCAGTTAATCTTCATATCAGAATGTTGGTACCTCCAAAATGGGATCTTAGCTTTAGTTGATTTTTTTTAATTGATACCATGCTGAGTATCTGTTTTAGTAACTTAGAAACGACCGATTTATACAAAACATATGTGCATATATTGTGTACAAATAAATAAACGAATAAATCAATAATGATAAATAATAATTAATAAATTAAAAGTGGGTGTTCTGTGTGGAGAAATGCCTGGGAGAGTTTAGAAGCTCGAGCGGTTCGAGCAGACATGAAAGCTATAGTAACTACAACCATTCTTTACATCTGTGCTGAGCAGAAAAGCATCTCTGAGCACCTCATAAGGCAGGAATCTGAGGCCACAGTGTTCACAGAAACTGGAAATATGATGTTCAAAAAAAAAAAAAAAATTGCCAGACAATGTAAAAAAGATACAGCATATTGTCCTACATTTCTTTACAATTATTTCCTGCATAATAATATAAATAAATATTCATTAGTGAAGCTTTTTCAGGCAGACATTTTGCTCTCCATTCTTAAACTTGCCTCAGAGTTTTAAGAAACTCTGTTTTTTTTTTCTTTCTTTTTTTAATTCGATTATAAAAAAAAAAACGGTGCTATTTTACGACAAGGACGGTATAAAAGTGAGGTATGAAACCACGGCGTAAAGTATAATAAATATACCAGCTGTTCCTCCAGTCCTTCCAGTCTTCGATAGCAGAATAATTAACACTTCGTCGCACAAGCTACAACGCAGGAGCAGATTCGAACCGAAACGTTGGCAGCGATACAAAAAAACATCAAGTCTCCAGAAGAAGCAGAAGCTTTTTTTTCCTTTACATTTGCAACATATTTATAGTTTTTCTTTTTATTTATTTTTGTATCATTTTTTCAAATAAACCAGAAAGAAAAAAAATTGTGTTTTTCATTTGAATCGACTTGGAAAGTGCACCACGGATATTTGTAGAAGTGTCTAGAAGCTGGTTTAGATCGCTGTAGATTTTATTAAAGGAATTATAAAGTGCCAGGTGTAGATTTAATTGAGTCAGATACACATCTGCTCGTCAAAGGATTGCGGTTTTAATTCCGTCTTCATTACGGCTGTAGGCCCTCACGCTGTCGCTCAGTCTGTTTATTTGTCTGTCTGTCAGTCTATAATTTCTTGTATCTTCTTGCATCGTATTGCGGATCATGTGTTAGGATGAATGATTAAAGGGAAACAGCAACAACACTGGATGCAACATTGGCTGGTTATATTTTTCCCTCTAGTTTAGTGATTTCTTGCTTAAGTTTCTTAAGTTTTCTTAAGTTACTCAGTAGCCTTATGTTCAGAAAAGTGACAAAAAGCAAGAACTGGATTTTATTTGCTTTAGATGTAATTGATATGGAACAGGCAACATTAAAAAGTATATTTTTCTCACTTTTAGGCAAATTAGCTATGACTCCTGCACCAAACATACACCGTATGTGACACTGTAGATAGCTGCAATTTACTGTTTGACACACAAAAAAAATACCTTGTCCTTTCTTGAGCTTTAAATTTCATTACTTTCACTTAAAAAATTGGAATTAAGAAGAAAAGAGGTTTGGAATGATCCCTTCACTTGAACTACTAGACCCAAACCTGTTCCAGCATGATGATGCCCCTGTACCCAAAGCAGACTCCATGAAGATATGCTTTACATGGTTTGGAAGTGTGTGGAAGATCTCCTGCTATAGCATTCTGTCCTCAACCCTGTTGAATACCTCTGGGATGAATATGAACACTGACTGCACGCCAAGGCCTCCTCACCTCACCTACATCAGTACCTGACTTTATAAACACCTTTATGGCAGAATAAATCCCCATAAATGTCCACAAAACCTAGTGGAACATCTTCTCAGAAGAGTGGAGGTTATTAGAAGAGCAAATAAAGGTGTCCACAAACTTTTATCCATTAGTGTATAACTGTTTATGGCACATGTAGTATTATTTGTAATTATTATTTATTTGTATTTTTTTATATTGATGATAATAATAATTAACACATTATTAATTGACACCTTTTTAAATCTTAAAAAGGTTTTTATTAATTGATTTCCATTTTATTTTTATTCTTTAATATTTGTGTCATTCGTATTATTTTATTTTGAAATTTAGAATTTTTTTTTTAAGGCCATAGACCATCAGAATCAGCATTTTGGTTATTTATATAAAAAAAATTAAGATTGAATTTAAATTTTGGGACAGATTTTCATATTAAATATCTACATTTGCTATGTAGCTTCAGTCCATAGTCTTCTGTTGAAAGTAACACAACAGAAATGTAAAAAATGTAATTAAATTCAATAAAGCGGAAAATACGAAATAATGAGGCAAAACGTTTTTATCAGCTGCATTTGGTAGAAAAAAAAATACACCAAAAGTGTGTTTTCAACACACAGACGAAGCATTTTTTGTCATTTCTCTCAATAAAACTCAAACACCTCAATTTCCCTTCCCGTCAAAAAAAAAAAGGACTAGGTGGACATATGTGATGTGAGGCTGCATTGTGCATGACTAATGATAGAAACATCTTAAAATCACTGCTGCAATGTCCTTGGGAAGGCGAATGAATTTTCTGTGGAATAATTAACTTAATTAAAAAATCCGCATGCATATTCATCAGGGCCATCGACGTCTTTCCAGGCTCGCTTGATGAACGCCGGCCGCGTTAGAACGGCCTCATTTACATTCCCGCTTCCATTGTCTCCCCTTTATGTGGCTCGGCATCGCGGGCGTGAGCTTGAGTGAGGGGAAACGAGGCCTTCACGTATGCACATATATCACGCCGGGGCTGTTACATCAGACTGATCGGGTTGGTTGGAATCGGTGTACGACCCTGTGAATATGCCTTTCTATGTAATTGTGTGTGTGTGTGTGTGTGTGTGTGTGAGGGGGTGCAGGGCTGCTGTCTCTGCCCTCTCTGCATCCCAACCCTCCCTGGTGGGCATTTTTTGGCACGGTTCCCACCTCATAAAAGTCTCCCGGGCTGCGCTTTGCTCTCTCACGTGTCTCTGCAGGGCAATCTTTAAAAGCAGCAAGGTGTGACGGCACCGACTGGCAGCTTGGCAGCCGCGCCCGAGGATACCGGCGCTCCGTCATCCGTGCCTGGACACCCACCACTGCCCTTATTGCTTCTATGCATTGATGTTTGCATGCATATATTCTGCTTTTAATAATTGAGCATTCAAGCTTTATAGGATCACGCGGTTAAATTCTCGAGTATAGAATAGCCTGTACTTGTCACATATACATTACAGCACAGCGAAATATTTTCCATTGTATATCCTAGTTCATATACCTTATTCGGAATCTGGGGTCAGAGCACAGGGTCAAATTCAGAGCCCATGGAGCACAGAGGGATAAATGACATGCTCAAGGGCTAAGAGTGGCAGCTTGGCGATAACAGGGTTTAAACCCCCGACCTTTTGATCAGTAACTTAGCACCAATCTGGTAATCCACCAATATAATAATTATAATACAATACAATACAAAATGATATAATATAATAATGATTTTCATATTAGTAGATCTGGATTTAGACTTACACCATCCAGAGTGACTTACAGCTATCTCAGTTATAAAGCTGCGCAATTGAAGGTTGAGGGCCTTGCTTAAGGGCCCAGCAGTGGCAGCTTGTTGGTTCTGGGATTTAAACCCATGACCTTCCAATCAGAAGTCCAGCATCTAATCCACTGAGCTACCACCCAAAATGACATTGCACTGCGCCACATCACTTTTGCTGATTATTTCACTATCACTGCATCATTTGGGCAGGTATGATACATGTATATTTGTATATGTATTTTAAATATAAAATATGATTTTGTAATTTGTAATTGATAGGGTGGATGAAAATAGCTTGATATTTTGGATCAAAATATTTGAGTGTTTTGTATTTTTGTACTTTTAAAATACTGTGAAATACTTTGTAAGACGTCTACTGTAAGTCTACATGATGCCATTATTAAAAATGCAGCCTCTGATTGGTGCCTATTCAGTATTTTGCACAGACTTGTCGAGATCAGAACAGAAAATAGATCCATATGGAAGAAGGTGGTGAAGGTAAGAAATGTGCAGGCTGCCAGCTTTCAAATAGGTGTCCAAAGATTGAAAAATAAATATTTAATTGCAGAATATTGTACCCTAATTGAAGTAGCTGTTTAGTAGGATCATGATTTTGCACACCATTGCATGAATGACTGCTGATACATAATATATTATTATATTTATAATTGACATTAAAATGATTCATTAGTTAGATTCATTAGTTGCTATGAATGCAGATGCCATCAGTCGTCTTCTTATGACTCGTTTGTCATTGAGTCTGTGTTACTAATGTAAAGTAGCTCTTCGCTACCAAACACAGAGTAACTAAATTAGGATACAATTGAGTGATTCGCAAACTGTTAAACATTAAACTGTTGGTTATTTTCAAACTAACATTCATCTGGGAGATCACAGTAATATGTACGTGAATATTTGACTTGTTCACTGGTTGCATATGTCAGATTTATTGTGTGACTCAAAGAAAAGCTGTTGCTATCAAACATTGTTTACTTGATCAACTGATTTGGTGTAATTGTGAAGTGAATAGGAAATAGGCAAATTGATGGAAGGTTTGCAAAGAAATTTCATGCACACTTGTAAATTAATTTTTTTGTATTTTTAAAATACAAAAATACAGCAGTTCAATTTAATCCACTTAAAGATAACAAACTCTGTACAGTATCTGTCCCTGATTTAAAAGGGGGAAAATACAATGTTATGAATGTAAGGTCGAAAATGTTCAGTGCTCAGTGCTCTACATATATTTATATATATAAGAGCTAGCATATGAAGGCTCTTAGCATCATCACATTCTGACACACTACAGCAAGCTGTCATCTCGTACAGCGCCACAGCAGCATCTCAAAATAAAACCTGCAAAGTAGAAGAAGGGGGGGGGGAGCAGAGAACAGTGTAACAAAGCTGATTTCTCACACACAAGTCTGGAAAAAACAGCTTTATTATCCTGCGTATGCTAGTTCTGATGAACTGAAGTGTAATTAGCACATTGGTAATAGATGCAGGATTTGCCAAAGAAAACACGGTTTCTCTTAAGATTTTCACATGCCTTCCTGCTAATTCTTTTTATATCCAGAAATCCAGTAAATACTTTAAATATACTCAGTCAGCAGACATGTTGTCAGGTGCTTGTTTCGTTTTAAAATACATTTATGCTAGCAAGCGCAACAAGAATAAGACTCAAATGCTACCCAAATATTTGTTGTGTTGTTGTTGCTGCTGTTAATATTTGCTTCAAAATGATGTCTAAAGTCTTTTTAGGCATGGTACTGTTTTTTTTTTGTCTATAAATATAAACAAAACTTCACCTTGTAGGTGAACACTAATGCTAATGTTCCTGAGGGGGCTATCTTGAACACCAGAATGATTTTTCTTTTTTTTCTTACAATTGTTTCTTGCTAGTATCCTTCTACCTCCTAGAAAGTTGAAAAGTAAATGTGCAAACCTTCAAAATCAAATGTCTTCCAACCATTTGTATGTCCCAATAGAAAAATGCACAATTAAAGGTTCTGTAGAGAACTCTCAAAGAACACTATTGTCCAAAATGTACAGTGTATAATTCATAGGAAGAAGATCTAAAGTTATCAAGCATTTTCCTAGCACATTTGAAGAAAAACTAATATTCAAAAGGTACTTTGGATAGTTCAGGGCTCATCATCAGAACCCTCTAGGGGGGAAAAGTGATACTTCAGAGATTCTTTGGGTGGTTGACAGTTTCTACTTTTCAATGGAGGTTCAGCTTTTTTGATAAGTAAGGGTTCCTCGTTACATGTGAATTTACGTATACATCCAAGCATCAATACACTCAGAAAAAGGTGTTCCACAAAAAGTCTTAGTGAAATAGATTACAAATCATTAGCTACTTGTATTAGCAAGTAGTATTTTGGCTATGGTGGCAATTTAAAAAGAAACCGGGCAAATCTGCCACACAGACATTTGACACAATATACAGTTATTTGACATACGGTGATGTTGTTTAACGTTTTTTGAGCTGTAAAACAACAAGAGTTAAAAAAACCTTCAACGTGCTCAACTCCCAAAAATGTCGAAACCATTTGGCAACTCGTGCATGATGATAGTCGGAGAACAATCTACATGATCTCACTTCCGTACCCACTGTACTCACCAGATTTGGCTCCTGTGGACTTTGCCCTCTTCCCGAAGATGAAGATCCAGGGCAAAGGTTTTGACACCATTGTGGAATCACAGAAGGAGCTTGAGACCCTTCCAGGACACATTTCAGAAGTGGCAGTAACACTGGGAGCGCTATATTGCTGTGCCAGGGGACTGTTTAGAAGGTGATAGTGTGTAAAAGTAGATAAATTAAGTACTTTCTTGTAAACAGAGCTCGTCTCAAAACATTTTGATACAACCTCGTAGTTTCTGTAATTGTCCATTTTAAAGCACAGGGATCAGGTTCTGGGTAAAACCCTGAAACAGAGTGTTTTACACTAGAAGATTTTGACAAAAAAAATCCAAAAAAATTGATACCTTAGAAGTTCTTTGTTTGGTTGAGGGTTCCAATTGTTCAAAATAGGTTACGCATTTGTGTACCACCAGTAGCATTATTAGTTATTGGAGAATGTAGACATAAGGATTCTTGGCTACATGTAAATTTGTGTATATTGTACCATGTAAAGTTACAGAATTTTCCAAAAAACATCCTGTAGGAGGTTAAAACCCACTAATTATCCAGTAAAATTTACATAACAACCAAAGAACCTCTTCTTTTAGGAGAATTGGGAATATTTTTTTTAGAAAAGAATTACCTCAAAGGTTCTTGGGATGGTTTAAGGTTTCTATTTTCCTAAATACTGTAGGTTCTGTTTGAAGAACTTTTCCATAAAGCTTTTGTGTAGACAGTACTATCAAGTAAATGTATAAAAAAAAAAAAAACAAGGTTCCTCAGATGATCTTTTGATAATTTAGGGTTTATAGTTTTGACTTGGAACCCTGTCTTGTAAACATTTAGATATAAAAAAAAAAGCAATAGTACACTTTTGAAGAAATAAGACATCCAGTGTTCTGCCATACGGGTTCCTTCTGTAGCTTTTGAAAGAATTTGGAACAATTTCACAAAATGTATAAATAGTTTCTCAAAGGTAAAGATTTCCTTAGTTCCTAATGAGGTTCTGTTTCTAGTTATAACACATGAAGCATCTGTGTAACTAGTACCATCTGTACTGTACATTCCGAGTGACAAGGTTTCCATAATAGTCTTTTTTTGATAATTAAAATCAAAATGTTCCCTGCTTTGTGTAAAAAATCCCCATCAGGATGCTTTAGGAATCAATGGTTCTTCACAGACTCCTTAAAGCATTATGGAATCCTGTAAATTTCAAAACAGGCTCTGCCTAGCACACTTTCTGCTCGGGAAAACCTCACTGGATTGTTTTAAGAACATTCGAGCGTAACGTTTAAGCATAATCGATGGATCCTATGTTTTTAAGGACTGTAGCTGTTTGCTTTATCGACTTGACAGCATGTATGTGAGGTACCAACAATCTACGACATGAGGGTTGTTTTTGTTGTTGTTTTTTCCTTTTGAGCAATGTGTCATCATGCAAATAGCAATGTTTTCAGAAATCACTCATCTGTCATGGGGCGTATTTTCAGATCTTTCCAAAGAACATCACAAGCAGTATGATGACTAAAAAGTCGACCATAAAAGGAGCTTTTTTCTGGTCAGAGAGAGATTAAGAACATTGAGGTTTATTTAGGGAAAGGTAGATAGTATTTGTGTGTGTTTGTGTGTGTGTGTAGTTGTTGTTGTTGATTTGTGCGTTGGCAGCGTTTGATGCCACTATTGATGACAAAGTTGTGCAGAAAGTCATGAAGCCACAGAGGAATTTGATTACCTTCATCCATTATCCGCACAGTGAGCGACAGAGAAACTCGCCATCTGTCATCCGTTTCATTTGCATCGTCAACACCTGCCCTGTCTGTTTATGACTCTCTCTCTCTCTCTCTTTCTCGCTCTCTCTTTCTCTCTCTATTACAGTTTCTCCCTCTATATATGTGTCAGATGGGATTTATTTTCTGAACATGCTTTTAATGAAATAATTTATGTTTTTCGTTGCCCTTATAAATATAGAAAAATGGTATTAAAAAAAAAAAAACACAATCGCTTTACTTTACAGATAAAGGAACATTCACACGCTGTGCTCAGAGAATAGCGACAGTGATGGGACCCGCTTTTCCTCGGGAGAATTGGAAACCGTTTTAATAATTTAGATCAAATCCACTGAGTCTAGATGTGTTCCTTAAAGAGATTTGTGACACCAGTTTGTGGTGGATAAATTAATGGAGAAAAAGAGACAGACCCAAATAATGATGTATACAGTGATATAACATATTTATGATTTGCCAAAGATGTTCTTCACTAGTTAAAGATTTCTCTCTGACCTTGCGATCCAGTTCATCCCAGAGCAGTTCAATAGGATTTTGGTGTGGTGACTAGGCAGGTCATTCCATGATAGATATCATTCAGATGACCGTTTGCTCTCTAAATAAGAGCTTGGATGCTCATCGTCTTGTTGTTGTTCCAATGAGCCACAGTCCAGAAGGAATTGCATGGTGTTGAAGTAAGGAATGGTTGCCATGTTGGTGCGCTTCACCCGGAATAAGTCTCCAACCTTCCCTGCTCCAAAACAACCCCAAACTATTAAGCCTCCACCTCCATGTTTGACTGTGGTGTCTGATAACATCTTCTCTCCTGTTCTCTGTCTTACAGGTTCATCTGTTCATTTCTTGAATACTGCAAAATTTCTTGTTAAAATGTTTCTAGAAGCTTCTCTAAAGTTCTTAAAATATCTCTAATGCTGTAATATATATGTTTTTTATTATAATACAGAAATGTTTAAAATATGGTAATGTATAAATGATTCCAACACTGTACTATTCTTTATGCTGTAACACTGTAGCATTATACATTTCTCTGCTACTGTATAATGTGGACATTGTATAAGAGATATGTAGGAAAATGCATTACACTGTATTTAAATGTTTATTTGTGACCTATTGTTTATTTATTGTATTTATTGTTTATCTGTATTAATTACAGTAACGTTGAATGACATTCATTAGATGCGTTATGTTCTGTCCTTACAATGCAATCTATAGAGAACAAAAGACATTTTTCAAACTTGCACTGCATATAATATACATGTATATATGAATATATGTATAATGTAATATTTATATATAATGAATTCTCAATGTATACATTTTATAAAGATATGCGCTGATCATTATAGATGCAGCCTTCATTGACACTGATTTGAAGCTTATGATGTAATACTGAGGTTTCTAGAAAGTTCCATAGTTCTGTAATAATTACATTTTATTTGTATTGCGCTTTTAACAATGAACATTGTCTCAAAGCGGCTTTTCAGAGATAATGTGGTGATAAAAATGAATAGATATAATAGAGATAAGAGTTTTGTAAAACTGTCTCTATCTAATACTGCAATAAGAAATGCTAATAAAAGCACACATTCTCTATTTCTCGATATCTCGTTGCCCTTGTTTTTATTTCTGTACATGTTTCCATAAGTTGCAATTTTTCAGAATCTATCCACTCACTGCTGACCAGCATGGTTCACTTCTTGTCTTTTTTTCAATTCCCTGCAACCTGAAAGCAAGTGAAAACATTTCGGTGTCATTTTGCACTGTTCCCTTGTTCCCTCCCCCTCAGATCCCCAGGTGGTGCAGGCGACTGCGAGGCCCATTAGCGCCCGAGTCGATGCCTCCAGCAGGCCATGCGTGTCCCGTCTGACGCATTTTTGGATCCCAACCAAGTTTTCTCCCCACCATGAGAAGACAGCTCGGTCCTCTCAAATCGAACACTCCCAGAGGACGGGAGGGGGAGAAAGAGCGAAGCATCATGGGAGTGTGGTGAAGGTGCGGCATTGGGCAGGACGGGAGAGGTGCCGTGACGAATATTAATGGCTGTTTAATGTGACGAAGGGTTTTTGGTGACAGAGAAGGGAACTCTTGGGAATGTTTGAGGTTTAAAGTGGTTATAAAGGACAAAAGGAATGCATCAGTGCTGTGTGTGGCATTGGGGCAGATCGGCTAATCGGCGTTAACGTGGCTAGGTCGTACAAAGCTATGCTAGGATCCCTCAGCTCCGAATTAACATTTGTATCCAAGCTTGCCAATTTTCTCAGTTATGTCTATCAGATGCTCCATCCATTCCACCAAACCACCGTAAACCTGCTGTACATAATCGCAGGAAGAGCTACACTAATTTAGACTTCATACCTTCCCTTCGCGACACTAAATGACTTTGACTTTGTTGCATTTGTCGCAGCAGCACGCGCCTCGGTGGCTATTAGAATAAACACACACTCCCATCTGCCATAGGTTTTAGGTCAAGAACATCTGAACCTTGATAAACGTGTTGACGGCAGCAACTAAATGTGTGCTTAGGGGCATTAAGATAAAAATGCCATTTTTACAACCATTACATAGATTCCTTCAGCATTACTAGCATTGCCCAGTATATTAATGTGGTAATATTCAGCTATAATGAAGTCGTTTTTTTTCTCAAATGTGCTCATTTTATATTCTAGTTAAAATGCTTTGCTTTTTGATAGATGATTGTATAAGGCTTGGGTTCGATAAGAAGTAGTTTTCTAGCCTCCGGTGTTCACATGTACAGTTTTGCTAACAATAGTACGTCATATGACTGATGCCTGACACTTCTATTATATTTCTATAAAAAATACTGTATAGTACTTAAGGTTAGTGGTTTCTTTCACTTTTTTTTTTATTTCAAAAGAACGTTGTTGTTGTTGTTGTTGTTTTTTACCATGGCTGAAAAATAGACGAGGCTAACGTGTTGATACAGAAGGTCACATTCACAAGCTCCAGGTTCCCTGGTTTGGTCCTGAACTTATCCTTTATGCAGATTTTCCTCTTTGGTCTCCAGGAAAACTCTTGTATATGCATTTACATTCTGAAACCTCGGTCTGACGTGGAAACATACAGAACTCTTTACATTCCCAAAATCGTTAAACGGTTCAACATGGACATTGGTTTATTTTGGTACTGAATCTTGGGGCTCCAGGTTGTGTTATATGTAGGCAATTTTAATTAGCAATCATTTCTCATTCATTTTCATCCACTGTTCCTGAAAGGGTTGGGGAAACAATAGGTTAAGAAGGTCAGCAAAGACTCCTCCACCTCCAGCAAGCAGCTCCTGGGGGATCCTCAGATAATAATCTCTCCATCAGCTCTTGGGTCTGACTTGGGGTCTCAGCCCAGTGGGATGGTGCTCCAGTGGGATTTGACCAGGGGACATATGAAAAATGATTCCCCCCAATTTACAAACACTTTTCTTTTTTTTTTTCAGTCATTCACTCAATCTGTAGATGCTGTGTAGACCTGCTGTTACCCAATTATGACAGGTTTTGAGGTTTGCAATACATTTATGGAATAAGCAAACATCTTTATCCAGGGTGACTTTCAGAAGTGCTTTAAAGTTTCCATCAATAAATACATTCTAATGATGGTTCACTTAATATAGAGACTACGAATACCATCAATCTATAACTCTTTTGGAAGAGGTAAGTCTTTAGATGTTGTTTAAAGATAGAATCTCTGAAAAGACTCAACAGTTCAGACATCAAGTGGAATTTCCTTCTAACACTGAGGTACCAGAATAGAGAAGAGTTTAAAGCATGTCTTCCTTGTACCTTGTGAGAGATAGTGGCACCAGTTGATGGAGTTGATACAATAATGATTTGGACTCGATCATATAGACGGCTCTAGAGTTCACACCATAAAGCTTTGTGATCGATACTGTTGATTGATAGTTGATTGTATGAAACTCTGTTGTCTGGGAGGCTTTGGGTTAGATGGAGGTCTTGGAGCAGATTGTATGATGTTTTAGAGTTTTAGATGAAGCTTTGGGTTTGATTGTCTTTCATTTTCTGAAGTTTTAAACATTTTTTTGTGAAGCTTTGGAGTCAATTGGAATTGGAGTTGATTGTGTGATGCTTTGGAGTTGTATATGAAGCTTTGGAGTTGTATATGAAGCTTTGGAGTTGTATATGAAGCTTTGGAGATGATTGTCTTTGAGTTATATATGAAGCTTTGGGGAAATCTTTGAGTTGATTGTATGAAGTTTTGGAATTGCATGTGAAGCTTTGAAATTGCAAAAGCTTTGGATTTGATTATGTGAAGCCTTGGAGTCGATTGGAGTCTTAGAGCTGATTGTGGGAAGTTATGTAGTTGTTTATGAAGCTTTAAAGATGTATATAAAGTTTTGGCTTTAATTAAGCGATGCTTTTAATTGTATCTGAAGCATTAGCGTTTCATATGAAACTTTGGGTTTGTCTATGAACTTTGGAGTTGATTGTATGAAGCTTTCATTTTGATTGTCTGAAGCTTTGATGTTGATCTTGTGATACAATTATTTTTCACCAAAACCACTTCCTGTTTTGAAGACACTGAATACTTTCCATGTTCACCAGCTTCTTGTAAACAGAAATCATATGCACACAAACATAGTTCTAGTCTCTGGCATCTCCCATCCTCCCCCTCCCTTCTTCTGAATGCATTCGAGCCCTGGAGCTGTGACTCTGGAAGTTTCTCGGCTGTCCTCAGGCCCGATGCCAACCTGACCTCGCTCTGCCATGCAAATGAGTTCCTGGCTGCTAGTGTTGTGTCATCTCCTGGCTGTCACCTGCACCCTCCCCTCCCACGACGCACCGCTTCCACACTTCTTCAGCTCCTTAAAGCCATCTAATTAAAACACCAAATCCCCCCATTGCTTCCCTTCCTCCTCATTCTCTCTCTTCTCTACATTCACCCCCATTCCACAGGAGAAATCATTATTAGGAGTTTAATGGGGAGATTTTCCCGGCCCTGGCCATCTGTGGCCTGCGTAGAGCTAGAACATTTTTGGGAAGCTTGACAATGTGACGAAAAAAAAAAAGCACCCTTTTTTCCCCCCTTTCTCTAATGCCTTTATACTGAAGGAGGTTCAAAAACACTAAATCACCATGATTAGGGCAGAAACATTTTTCACTTTTAATCACCCAGATTGATATTAACAGCCTATTTATTTTAGCTGATGCCTCCGAGGGAATCTGTTCTTGTTTCACACTGAGAGTTTGTCCTGAAAGATTTTGATAAAAAAATTTTCTTATCTCACTTTGGATCATTTCTCAGTATGTCCAGTTAAATGACCTTCATTGAGATTAGGTTATAAGGCACAACGAATGCTTTATACACGCTTTAAATAAAAAGCGTCTAAATATAAGAAATAAAAGCATGATTAAAGAAGATACAGACTAGAAACAAGTCAAATTAGGTGCCAGTGCAGGAAGGAAATTACACTTGGTAAGATTTCTTGAAATAAGAAAATATCTAGGTTTTAGAAAAGTACAAAATGTCTTTAAGCATTAAAACACGTATTGCAAGCAATCAATTTAGTCTAATGAACTTAAAACTAGCTACTTAATTGTTTTTTAAACAGTTTGATTTTCTTAATTTGTATAAAAAGATCTTAAACCCAGATCTTAAAAATTCCTCCAAATATAAGAATCATCATCATGATATATCAAGATCGTGCGTACATGCGCATCGTCAACAATCACTTATTCAAATGAAGACTGTTTTGTAACACACAATAGTTACGATGCAAATACAACGCAAAATCTTAACATACTTCTACTTATTGCAACATAAAACGTTTGAACTGAATGTATTTTGTCAAAACTGAACACAAAGATATTCAACATTTGAAAACAACCTACAGAACAACTTAATAAAAAGCTATAAGTAAGAAGAAAGTTATAAAATAGTCTTAGAATTTGTTATTAGGTTGTAAATAAATGTGTTGGTGTTGACATAAAACAAGCATTTGGAATAAATACTACTAATGAACAAATCCTAAGTCTGATTATTCAGCATTTTTCACTGGACAACCTTAAAACTAGTTGAAACAGCTCAAATAAAATCTATACAAGAAATGATGTTTTTGATCATAAATACGCTGGTAATTTGCAGGTAAAATAACTATAAGTTTTACTAACCAATTGATAAAATAAAAAGATAAATCATCTTAAAACAATCATAATAATCTCACACAATGATTAGTATTTTATTCTTAAAATAAGATCAATAAGATTTTTATGGCTAGAAATAAGACTGTAAGTGATTTGATTGAATTGAAGTCATAGTGATATTTAAATACTCAATTCTTGAATGGTTGTCAATCATGTACACAGATTTTGTGTCATTTCCTAAAACACTGGTGAAACGTGACTTTTATATTTAAAATCATTTTTTCCCAATGCTTTGGTCTGGAAAGAAAAACATTACATGATCTAGGGATGTGGTCCCCAGTGCTTTTTCATCTAATCTATCAAACCAGATATAAAAAATATACAAGAAAATATGGTGTTTTAAAAAAAAATAAAAAGACTAAATAAAAATAATAATTTTCAATAATTAATTAAAATTAATACATACATTCATATAAATCACACTTAAAGAAATGTGGACCTGTTGGAACCTGACATCGTTTAAAGATCTCAGTTGTTCTGGGTATTTTTGCTGTTTTTTTTGTTCTTTTTTTTTTATCGATATTTATTTAATTTAGCAAATCAGTCATTAATTTTAACAACTGATTTCCTAACAGCTATATATCAGGCTAGCTAGCTTACTTTTCATTTGTGAGGAACAATTGTATGGATGTCATGGTGCATTAATGAACAAATTTGTTAGTAATAATTGCAAAAAAAACAAAAAACGCCTACGTCTGACCAATGTGAGCTAATTTACCGGTAGCTAACTAGATGGCTAACTCCGCTGTCTTAGTGAAGCTGAATACACTTCTGGTTGGCGTGATTAATTTACCTAGTAATACATGAATTGATGAAAACATTCATATATAGATTCTAATACACTGTTTGGGCAAAAGTACTGAGACACCTGACTTTTCCAGTCATATGTATCTTTTCTTCAGACTGTTCCAACAACTGTTCCAACAATTGTATGCAGCGTCTTGATGCAGTAGAATGAAATTTTCCCTATGCACCAAGTCAGCTCCATTAAGATCTTAAGTGGCCTGCAAGTAGAGCTCAAACCCTATTGAACACCTTTGAGATGAATGTGAACGCAGACCGCACCCCAGGTCTCCTCACCTCACCTACATCTATAATAACACCCTTATGACTGAAGGAATCTCGTATATAAACACCATCAAATCTGGTGGAACCTCTTCCCAGAAGAATGGAGGTTATTATAACAGCAAATGGGGAATAAATGTGGAACGGGAAGCACAAAAAGCACACAAACGATTGTCCATAGGGTGAATGGAAGACAACAGGAAGTGGCAAGTTCATTATTTTCCAGTCGCCAAACTGTGGTATAATAGATGTTAAACACACCCTTGATTTAACGGAGTTTTCTTGCCGCACCACACACTCCTACACTAAAGTGAGCCATATGCTCACACACTCTTTCTGTTCATCTAATGAGCACGACAGAGAGACAGTCCATGCTTAACCTGTGAACTGTGGGAAAGGACCTGTGTATGCCTGCCAACCCATCTTTCTAGGCTCTTTCTCTTTACACACACATACACACACACACACACACACACACACACACACACACACACACAGTTGCCTCCTGTTAGGGGGTGCAGCTGTCACAGTGTCTCGGCACTGCAGATCTGAAAGAGTGAGAGGGGAAATGTGGTGTGAAAGGCCTCCAGGTTCTTCAGGCTTCAGTCAGGACTCTGGAGACACACCTGCTGAACCCACACACACACACTCACACACCCCGAGCAGGCAGGGCACACCGAGTGTCTTTACCAAGGCTTCACATCCTGTTCAGATGCATGGCACTGTGCCCAGAGCACAGGATCAGACATCACTGATTCAGTTCCTGAACTCCTTTATGTGTATCTCGTAAGCACCACATGCCCCAACTGTCCTTCTGAGCCCTCATTAAAAGTTGAAAGTGCAACTTTTTTGCAAGTGATCGGACATTAAGTGCTCCGAGGTGGAGGTCGGGTCTCGGCGATTTCCTGCTCCAACACAGAGGTAGAAGAGATTTGGGAAGCTTGGTAACTGTTCAAATTAGTTCAATTCAATTCACTTTTGTTTGTATGGCACTTTTAAAATGGACATTGTCTCAAAACAGAAACAAATAGAGTTTACATTTTCAATGCATTAATTCCTCCCTAGTTTATCTCCAGTGAGTGAGCCAGTGGTGCCAGTGGTGATGGTGGTGATGACAACCTGCTTGAAATGAACCAGGCTTCATCTAAGTGACATCAGGGTGTCCCTTCATTTTAGTCGCATCACTTCATCATCATCAAGCTATTGATGATATAACACATAGTTGCTTTTGCTGAAAATGTGGGGTTTTTTAGGATAATCAATCAGTTTTGGAAAAAAAAAAACCTAAAACAAATGAATAATAGTATAGGCTACATAATTTAAGAAAATTGAACGCACGTGACCTTCACCCTGCATCTGAAATGTTTCAGTACAATTCAGTAGTGATAATTCAAATCACGTCATTTCACCCCCCCCCCCCCCCCCCCCACGAGCTCACGTATTTAGTCCACGTCACATAATTGCAATTCTTACGCAATTCACATCAGGAAAATATTTTCTTACTTTCCTAAATTGTATTTATTTTTTTTTATTAACACTTATAATTTAAACGAATTTCATATTTATGTTCTTTTATTTCTATATAATGATATGAATTAAAGGGGGAGAAAACAATGTAAGAGAAAATATTAGAATATTTGGAATGGCTTTGCCCGGAGACTACATGTATTTATTTATTTATTTGTTATTTATTTATTTGCATAATTTCTTTTAGATTGAATGAATTTTCGCAGAAAAAAAAAAAGTTGGAGCCCCGCCCCCTTTTTTTCTGAACCTTAACTTAAATTCTTATAGAAAACCTGAATGGATTCCTGAACTGCCCAAGTGTTTATAAATGATTTTTTATTATTATTATTGCGTCTCTTTCTTTTGTTATTATTACAACCAAATGTAGGAAAATGATTGCACAAACATATCTAATGTGATTTGCGCATATTTAATTACCCCTTTATTCCTAATTTCTCTGATATCTATGACATTTTCCCAAACCACATCTGGAAATAAATACATCAAATATCCGTATTAGACACAATAATTATTCTACATAAACATCTGCTCTGTCTACATATAAAATGATGTCGGAAATATGAATAAAAAAATTTTACTGACAGAGAAAACAATGTTGAAGATAGATAGATAGATAGATAGATAGATAGATAGATAGATAGATAGATAGATAGATAGATAGATAGATAGATAGATAGATAGATAGAATGTCTTGTATTAATCGTGTGCTTTTCTTTTCGTTGCTTTACATTTATTAGTTTCGGTTGAAATTCTGCTGAAATATTTTTGCGGCAAATAAATAAATAAAAACAATAAAATAGATGCAATAAAATAATCGTTTTTGCGATTTATCCTGATGTTGATGAGAAAATATAAAACGCTTTTTTATTCTTGAATGTTTTAGCATAATTCCAGTCCTCGGATTATCAGAGCGACAAATGCTTTTTTTTCTTCTTCTCATATTCACAAACCGCACGAGCCATAATCGCCTACAGTATTAATCCGCTTTCACGTGTTTGTTTTGTATATGAAATGTGTGTAATGTTTAAGGATGGACCTTCTATATACACACTGCTCAAGCCAAAGCTACAAGCCAAACACTTTACTCAGTCCATCAAAACATCTGGGGGCAAAATGGGATTAAATTTTAGTGAACGCGCTTCTTAGTTCCCTTTTATTCTCTATTTATTTTTAAATGATATTTATTGCTCATAAAATTATATAGATTTTTTGCTTAATCCATTCGAATATATGGAAATAATTTTTTTTGTTGATTTTTTTAATTAGATTTTTAATTAATTATTTTATTTCATAAAATAAAATAGGATTATTTGGGTCGCGATGTCGTGTTTCATAATAAAAAAAGACAACGAGCAGTAGCATTATTAGTATAATTAAACTAATAATAATAATTATAATAATAATGAGATATATTTAGTAGGTGGGATTTTAAAAGATAAATAAAGTTTAACTGCAGTAAAAAATTATGCCAAAATCTTAAAAAAATAAGTGTAAAGAAAATAAAATACGAGACATTTAACAATATGGCATTTATTAGAGTGCAGTAAATAAGGGAGTACATTTAGGTAATACAATAAAAGACAATAAATTATGCAGTGAAAGTGGCCAATAAATAATAAATATATTAAGGACACAAGAATAAAATGAACAAGTTTGTTTGCCTGTCACCTTTTTTTTTTTTTTTTTTTGCGATTTAGGTATGATACACCGCGTTTAATTGGTCCTGGGTTTGGAAGGGCTGACTGCGCATGCGCATCTCGTTGGGAAAGTGCGTGTCCGGGGACAGTGTGTAGGCTGAAGGGCGGCTGAGGGAAGCGCGCGCAGGGGCGCCGCAGCAGGTCGCGCCGTAACGGCAGCTCGCGTCGCGCTCCGTCTGCTCGTCGGGTTTCTGAAACGAGAACACGCCGTTGTAGTTCACGGGCGGACTTAGCTCTCTGTCCGGAGAAGCGCTGTTGTAATACGAGTCGTAGACGTTGCAGTAGGAGAAAGGTCGGAAGTGCTTGGAAGGGTCTGCTCGGCTTGGTTCGGCGCCTGCGTACGCGTAGGTGGAGTCGCCTGCAGGTGAGACGTCCCCTGGACTCGCCAGGAAGCGTCCCGCGTTGAGCTGCAGGCACCCTGCCACTAAGTTGGTCGTGGGTTGCGACAGTCCTTTGCACAGGGTCCGTGCGAACGCCACTAGGTCGGGTCGCGTCCCGGCGCTGAGCGTCTCCGACAAGGCCCGGATGTAGTTCTTAGCCAGACGCAGCGTTTCTATCTTGGAAAGCTTCTGGGCGCTCGAGTAGCACGGCACGACCTTGCGCAGACTTTCCAGCGCGCTGTTCAGGCCGTGCATTCGGCTGCGCTCACGTGCGTTCGCCTCATGGCGCCTCAGCTGGGCCCTGTCCGAGCACGTGGCGCTCGACTGGCGTCTCCTCGGAACTCGCCTTTTTCTCAGGCCGCTCTCTTCCTGCTCTTCGTCTTGCTCATCGTCTCGTTCTTCATCATTCCTGTCCGAGCGATCGTCGCGTAGGTCTAAATCGTCAAACCGCTGTCTGTGATGGTCCGGCTGCTCCTGTCTCAGATTGTCAGGATTGCTTGAACGCGGAAAGCTCGCTCCAAACTGAGGCTCGCGCATTGCGTCTGGCTCGTCTGGTGCCGCCGTCAACATTGTCCCTGAACAAAAGGACACAGGTAAATGTGAGTAGCAGTCCCTCTGACACTTTAGAGTGAAACAGGACAATATTAGTTTCTTACAGTCTTTCCTAGAGACTGGTGCATACAATGAACAGATCCTGTATACTGTCTACACTGGAAAAAAAACAATTACCAAAGATAGGGCACCTCTCCAAAGCAGTTCATTTCTCATAAAAATTGCATTTTCTGAAAGAAACGCTTAATTACAATCCCAGTTCGTTCCGAACGAACATCTTAGAAACCCAGAAGGACCATAGAAAGAACCGTAAGTGAGTTCAGTATTGTAGGTGGGTATTCAGTATGCTTCCAGAAAAATCGATACAGTATTCTGGAAACAATTTAGAATAAAGCTAGTCTGGGTTTCGAGAAAGAACCCTGTGCTAATGTTTCTTTCTTTATTATTTTGACACAAGACATGCAAATTTGTGAAAAAGTGGCACAAAATTAAAGTTCTTCAAAGCACCAAAAGTTCTTTGTGGACCAAAATGGCAAGAATGGCTAAAACCTTTGTAGGATTGAACTGTACAGTTGAATTCGGCTTAGTGTTAAAACTCTTTCCCTGAATGGCCGTCTACACTGTTGATGCCATTGGGAATGGGAATATACCTCTTTATATATTTTTCCAATTTTAAAAGAGCAAGATTTCTAAGAATTGGGATGTGGAGACATCCCAAATAAGATGGTAAGCTCATGCGCTTATCTGTATCTCATATGGCATTTACAGTAATGAACAAAATCCCTAGTGCTGAATTAACAAGTCCAGATGGACGCATTTTGAACCGTAATGTCCGGCTTGTCTGCGTAATCCAAAGGAAACACAAAAAAAAGATTGGAATCGATTAGAATAATATTTTAAACCGTGTAAATTTCTCTTACCTGCTTTTTCTTTTAATAATTCGCTCGCATGATCAAAAGATTTCCTTCAGCCTCGGCACCATTCGCCTTCCATGCGTTTGCTGTGAGCCACTTAGAATTCCTTTAATCTCGTTTTCACCCTTCTTTCACTCTTTCTTTCTCTCCCTCTCCCTTTCTCTGCCTCTCTGTGAGAAAAGTGACACCCGTGCCAACTGCCAGCGCGGGTACCCGTGCCATCTGCCACTGACGTCTCGCGGAGGAGTTGGTCACATGGTGCGCTCTCCTCTCCCGTGGGACTTCCTTCCTGTACCAATCATCTGGCGCAACCACTAATGGGCACCGTGAGGCTTTCATTTACCTAGCGTCAAAAAAACAACACAAAAAAACCCAACCAGCAAGATTCCGACATTGTCATGCTGTTGTGGACGAACTCCGGGCTTTTTCGAGACGTGTTTGTTTCTATGCAGACAATCCCAAAATGATCCGTTTAGTACCTGTCTTTGTCACACACACACGTGCACTTGAGAAGCACGTCGGCTGAGGTAATCGCCTGCTAATCTCGGTGCTCGTCACTTGTCACAAGCGATCAGTCACATCTTGGGAGATTGTCAGTCTGGGGAGAGTCACACACACTCACACACACACTCACACACACATATGCTGAGAGAAGACTGGCATTGTATAGGATTTATAGACTTAGAGACACAACGGCTATTTCGGCTGATCAAAGAGAAGTGATATCGATCGGCAGAACCCAGATGTTGTCCGGTTTGACCAAAGTTCAGCACAGTGTGAGTGATGCCAACGTCTAGAGAAATTGGTTTGTCCGTACAGTGCTTTTACATCGTTCTCATGGGTTTGTACTAGCTCGTCCGGTCGTGATGTCAGAAAACAGATTTCGTCTTCCAGGCTCTATCTTTTGAGCATTAATGTTCTCAGAGGATATATTGCTGTATTACAGCTTGTCAACTCTCTTCATTTGGAAATTTCCCAGGGGTACAAGATTCTGCTTTAAGTTTTTTGCTTTTTGGAAATGATTTTATACATACGAAACTTTCATTTATAGCATTGGGAAGTGGCAGGTCAGTAGTTAAGGCTTTGGGTTACTGATCAGAAGGTCAGGGGTTTCAAGATTCAAGATTTGTATTCGTCACAAACGTAATTATATGCAGAATACAGCTTGCAGTGAAATGTAAATTTGATCGGTTGTTTCAAAAATGTGCATCAAATAAATAGGGACTATAAAATATAAAATTCAATTCAAGTTTATTTCTATTGCTGTTTTCACAATGGACGTTGTCTCAAAGCAGTTTTACAGAATGTACGAGTTAGAATGTAAGAATTGTATGCAGATTTACAGCGTAAAAGTGAAAAGATGGAAAATGTGAGGAAATAAATAAAAATCAGAGAAGATATGAGAAAATATGTTGGATAATGATAAAGTGGTATTTAAAAAAATACTGCAAATATGTTTAGATGTCTGCAAAGGTAGAAGTAAGAGAACAAGTAAAACATTGAATGAGGTATAACAATAACAAACCAAAAACAGTAACAATTATAATTTGTACTGGGTTCAAGCCCCGGTATCACCAAACTGCCACTTTTAAGACCCTGAGCAAGGCCCTTAACCCCCCGTGCTCCAGCGATAATGTTTCATGTCTGACTTCAGATTCCTAACATTGCTGGGATATGCAAAGAAAGAATTTCACTGTGCTGTAATGTAAATATTAAAAGTAAATATATATATATATATATATATATATATATATATATATATATATATATATATATATATATATATATATATATATATAGCAAACAATATCTCTCATCTATGTGAAAACACCTACACATCCATAGTTAAGGGGGTCCGGGTTCATAAAATAGTAGTTCAAACATAACGAGTATTTATCAGTGAAAGACTGTTGATTGATTAGGCTAGTACATTAAAGGCTTGCTAGATAATTAGCAAAAGTGTTTTTTTTTTTTGATAAGATCAGTTTTGATTGTACTCTTTAAAAAAAAATGCTCTGGAAAAGGTCTAAAATTTATTTTACAAAATGTGATAAAGACGATGAAAGTCTGAGGTAAACCTGAGGTAAAAAATGGAAAGAAAAAGCTTAAATCTATACAATGCAAATCTAAATGTATTTTATATACATATAAAGGGCTTGTTTTTACCTCAGGAGATGCCCTAGCTAGCAAACACTTCCTAATTATTGTTACACTGCACTGGAAATGCCCTAAAATCTGTTTCCCCAAGAAGTAGCAGGCAAAATTCCATATTTCAGAATGACAGAATGATTTCTTTATAAAGAATAAACTGAATATTTTCAAGCTAGTTAGTTTATTAGTTATCTAGCCAGTATGTACTAGCATAATCACTGTTTACATCAAGTATTCTAAAATGCTGATTTATATATAATTTATTTAGAAGAATGCTAATTATCCACCATTTTGTGAAAAGTATTTTTCTGTGTAAATTAAGTTACCTCTGTTTTGGGTAAAAAAAAATAAATAGCATTACCACAGTTTGCTAAATGGATTGTGTTTTGCTAGTCATGCAAAACATGAAAAAAAAAAAAAAATGAGTGAATAAACCAGTGAAATACACAAAGCAACCTAGCAAAGCCATGCTAACGACGGTTTTACCATCGATCCTTTCTATTCTATTACATCACAATTTGAAGGACACTAATGTCCAATAGTACACTTGGCCCTATCATGAACATACACCTTAAAATATCTTGACACACACTTTCCACTTGCCCCCCACCCCCTTTCTTCTCTCTAAAAAATGCCTCAGCTGGCATCCCGCTGGTTCCGGTCCACTACACACACCGGCATCTGATGAGTCCGACTCCGCATTTCAGACTAATCAGTCTGCTGCGCTAATTGCAAATGCAAATATGCAAATTTATATAATTAATTACTCCACTAATTAGTTCTCTGTTATTTTCAGGTAATAAATCATTGTGTGGTTGAAAGAGAGAGCGATCGTGAGAGGGGCAGGGCGCCACACAAAAGATGCAAAGTTTCGGACGCCCTCAGAGGTGTTCGGACGCAAGGATATTGTCCCTGGTGTCAAACGGATAAAAGACAATTTTTTAGGTAGTGGAGTACAAAAGTTCAACTCGGATGCACTGTGTTATTTCAATGAATAAAGCAAGACACTTTGTTCCATCATGCACCATGGAACCTTTTAATAGACACAAATTCTTACTGATAAAGAATTGTGGAATTTGTGGACACCTGGTCATTACACCCATGTGTAGGTCTTCCTCAAACTGGTGCCCCAAAGCTGAAAGCACACAATGTAGCATTACAAGTTCCCTTAACTGGAACTGAAAGACTCAAACCTGTTCCAGCATGACTAGGGTGGTATCAAAAAGTTAGTGGTGCTAAAAAGACTAGTGGTGCTAACTGGTGCTATTCTGACCAGGTGCGTTACCACGTTTCATAATGGACAGAGGGTTAAAACAAAGAAAACAAACGTGTAATGCTGCGTAAACTGGGCAAATCTTCCACAGAGATGTTTGACATGACATAGGTTTCATTCGAGGTGTTTCGAGTGACGTGAGCTTCAAGAGCGGAAGAACGTCGCTGGAAGACGACGGGAGTTTAGGAGGACCGTCAACGAGCTCAACCCTGGAAAACATCGAAACCATTCAGCAAATTGTGCATGATGATTTTCTGAGAACAATCCACATGATCTCACTTCCACGCCCACCCTTCTCGCAGATTTGGCTCCTGCAGACGTCGCCCTCCTCCCGAAGATGAAGCTCAGAGGTTGCTGTTTTATAAGTACTTGTAAACAGCATGTTTGGAGGAAAGGAACTTGACTTCAACCCCACTGAGCACCTTTGTTATAGCGTCTTGTATGGCATGGTGAATCTTTTTTTATACATTTTTATTATTTTATAGTACTTAATACAAAATATTGTATACAGTGTTTCGATCATTTCGATTTGTTTGAGTATATTTTATTGTTTATTTGATAGTATTTATAGCTCTTACATGAGATGGGCCATAATAACTACATAATCTGGCCTAAAAGACTAAATGCTTGAGGAGCTGAATCGTAAACGTAAAATGATGACTTGTCAAAGTGATACAGGAGACGGTAGTGGTATGAGGGATTTTCTCGCGATACAATTTCATGTTACAATTTTCAATTTCATGTGGTGGGCGATTTCCACTTCATGTGGAGTTTGGACATTGGAACTCCTTGAGTGTTTAAAGGCTCTGGCATGGAGAACCTGGTGTTGTATCTGTGATGATCGCAAATGTTGAGCTATTTTATGAGTTTCTCAGTAGCTCCTAGTTTTATAACCATAAATGACTGTAAATGACTGTAGAAAGATCATTACTCATAATTACATTCCAGTACTCATGTTAGTTCTGTATTGTTTAAAGACTATAATCACACTCTTGATGTCACCCGAATGAGGATGGGTTCCCCTTTTGAGTCGGGTTCCTCTCAAGGTTTCTTCCTCATGTCAGCCTTGCCATGGCTGCTCATCAGGGATAAATACACATCATTCACCTTAACTCTTAAATTCTGTAAAGCTGCTTTGAGACAATGTCTGTTGTGAAAAGCGCAATAGAAATAAACTTGACTTGACAATTTTGTCGTGAGGAAACAAGCTTTTACTGTACGTTGAGATCACCAGAAAATTAAGTCACGTTCAAGAACGAAATAATATTATGTATGGCCTCTTAAAACTTATATACAGATTAGACATGGTCCAGATATTCTAATATAAGAATCTGAACACTTTATTGATCCACTAAGGAAATTGTTTGGTTGCATTTGTATATAGTAAAATTAAAGTAAAGATTAAAGTAAAATGAAAAAAATATATAAGTGCATTAAAATAAATATAAATGTTATTATATATAATATATTAAGTAAAATATTGATCATCCATCTCACAGGGGTGTATTATCTTAGGTTGCCAGATACATAAATCACTTAAATCAAGCGTTAAATAATAGCAGTACAGACACGTTAGATTTACATTAAAGTCAGTAGGAGTAAGACAGATTAAATGTGTGTGAATGATAGAGAGGACAGTGGAGTCGTGTGGTTGCAGGGAGAAGAGGTGGAGAAGGTGGAGAAGATGGGGTACCTGGGGTCAACAGTGCAAAGTAATGGAGAGTGTGTTAGAGAAGTGAAGAAAAGAGTGCAGGCACGTTGGAGTGGGTGGAGAAGAGTGATAGCAGGAGTGATTTGTGATAGAAGAGTATCTGTGAGAGTGAAAGGGAAAGTTTATAGGACTGTGGTGAGACCTGAGATGTTGTATGGTTTAGAGGCAGTGGCATTGAGTAAAAGACAGGAGGTGGAGGTAGCAGAGCTGAAAATCATGAGGTTTTTGTTGAAAGTGACGATGGTGGACAAGATGGACAAGATTAAAAACTAGTTTGGACAAGATTAAAAATGAGAGGGACAGCGCATGTAGGACGTTTTGTGGACAAGGTGAGGAAAGTGCGATTGAGATGGTTTGGACATGTGCAGAGGAGGGACATGGGGTATATCGGTAGGAGAGTGCTAAGGATGGAGCCACCAGGAAGGAGGAAAACCCAATGCCAAGGAGGAGGTTTATGGATGTGATGAGGGAAGACATGCAGGTAGTTGGTTTGAAAGAGGCAGATGTAGAGGACAGAGTAATGTGGAGACGGATGATCCGCTGTGGTGACCCCTAACGGGAGCAGCCAAAAGATGGAGAAGAAGATTTAAGATTAGATTTACATTTATGCCATTTAGAAGATGTTCTCTGGATAAGAACACGTTCACCTTCACCTTCAACACGTTCACCTTCAAACACTAAGACCATTTTTATTCAGTGAAAGCAAAGCCTTTTAAAAATGCTCTCCAAAGTGGATACATTTAAAAATGCCATTTTATGCGTTGCAGTGTGGACTTTTGAAAACAATGGCACATTTTTAGTCATGTGACTGTGCCTTACCTAGACATTACCATTGCGATTTAAAGAGGCGGAAAGTAAATACATGCCAGGTGGAAATTAAGCCAGTTGAAGTGTCCTACATTTTACTAATGTGCAGTGCAGGGACGTAAACATCTTCAGAAAATAAAACAATTCATTTGTGGTCACGGAAATTGCCAGTTTTCAAATTCATTTGGATTAGTGTATTAGCCTTTTAGTCTAGTCCAGAAAAAACACTTCTTCATCTACAAGGCTGCACGCGCAGTCACAGGGAGCACCGATCTTCATAAGTCAGTGTGCCAAAAAACATCGTCCTGTGTACATTGGCTATTTTGAAAACGTGCATTACCAATCTGCTATACTGACCATGTGCACACACTGTCACCCAACACTCCTCACATCATGATTCCACACCCACTCCACTTTGGCTCCTGCAAACTTAGATTAACATGGCAGAGGTCGGCGTTTTAACACCGTTGCAAAGATCCGCCGTAAATCGCAGAAGGTGCTTGTCGCACTTCGAAAAGAAGACTTCCAGGACACATTCCAGAAGTGGCAGGAACGCTGGGAGCGCTGTATTGCGGTGCAAGGGGACTGTTTTGAAGGTGATAGTGGGAAAGTGTAGATTAAAGTACTTTCTTGTAAATACAGCTAGTCTCAAAGCTTTTTGATACCACCTCATATACCTGTATGCTAATCCCCCTGCATTCTCTGTGGCATTCAATGAACATTGCATTCATTTGCACGAGCAAAAACATTGTTTAATGGTGTGAGGTCACCATGACATGGCTACTATCTTCTTACAGAAATTAAGAGGAACTGTCAAACTTGTAGCTAAATATTTCAGAACATATTCGTGGTGCATCATGTCTGCAGGCTCTCCGTACTGTATGTGTGTAGGCAAAGTCGAAGTGATCAGGGAAACCCATGCCTGGTCTCAATGCTCTCCAGCTGTGCTGTTTTTACCAATTACCTCCCCCAGATGCCCATATGCCACCACACAACTTTGCCCAGGTGGCTCCTCCGACACAGAGGTATGTGCAGAAAATGACAACGGACACCATTAATACCCACACACATTCTCTCCCACTTCAAGACACACACATAAGGGAGCCCCTGAGTGGCACGCTGTAAAATTGACTTCATTTTGATTTAATAACAGCCTCCAAGAGGCGAAGGAAGACGCACTCTGGCGGCGTGTTTACGGCAACCCCCCAGCGGCGTACGAGTAATTCGATTAAAGCTGATTATAGTAAAACGCTGACCTCCTCATGATGGCATGTTTTCTGGAGTTGATTGATTCTTTTTTTTTTTTTCCTCCCCTCATTGAACATAGATCGAGGGAAATGAAACAGCACGGGCGCATGTAACAAAAAGCTAAGCAACACACACAATCGACTACCCAGATGGAGCTGATCAGTTATGCTAATGGAAATGAAGGATGGAATCATGAATAATTCAGATGTTTTGCAAAGATAATGTAAACACGTTGGTGGACGGATTACACGGACGAGGAAGTGACTGCTCCAGGCGAAATCACACGTGGAAATAAATGAAAGACAGTAGTGAGGCAGCAAACAAGCTGACATATGACATGGGGTAGTTTACTTTTGCTTTCTAATTGTATTTATGTTTTTGGCTTGATTTGTTTAAACTAGTCATTACTATTGTCAGCATAAGCTCTCTCCTTCTCTCTAACATAGAATTTGACTTGATTGCCTTAACATTCTTAAAAGTCAAGAACTGAATATCACATTGCTAATATACGTCATCTTTTGGTCTGTATACTTTGCTTTCATTTGTTTTTTGTTTTGAAAATTGTTAGGTAATCAATTATTTAAGTAATTAAACTACTAGGAGTGATTTCCCTAATTTGTGTGACTTCTTATTATCATTTGTTGCATGCTGTCATCAGTTGAAGGTCATAAGGTCAACAGTATGACCTTTTACAATGTTTTTGTTTGTCATGTACTGATATGTAACGCAATGGTCTCATAGTCATCACAGAGGTCTATACATTCTGTCTGTCATTACACCCGTGGGCTCACCACCTGCAGGAGGGACCGTAAGGGACGGTGCTGTGAGGATTGGGCAGCAGTCGAAGGCAGGGGCCTGCTTAGACTGCTGCCCCCGTGACCCGAATTACGGATAAGCAGGAGAAAATGAATGAATGAAAAGTCCTGACATTCTGAGATCCGTATTGGAGAGACTGAACATTAACAAGTGGAATAAATTGTGGCAAAAAAAAACAAAAGATAAAACAGAAGATAAAAATATTTAAAATATGCCTTATTTCGAGGTTTCTTGCCAACTTATTTTTTGACAATTTGTGATACTCCCAGACAACCCAGATGTAAAATAACTGATCAACTATAATCCATCAGGCTTCAACCACCATTCTGTCTTCCCTTGGAGAAGTTTTACAGACCACTACGAGCTTTTCAGAAGTGAGTGTCAGGAAATGGGAATCACACACGTGTCCTCATCTTGCAATGATAACACAGTGCACAAAATATTAAGTATTCGTTGCAGAACAACCCCACCATCCACTGCCCTGCCCCACTCTCCACTAGTACTACCCCACTCTCCACTGACCTGCCCCACCCTCCACTAGAACTACCCCACCCTCCACTGCTGTGCCCCACTCTCCACTAGAACTACCCCACCCTCCACTGCCCTGCCCCACTCTCCACTAGAACTACCCCACCCTCCACTCCCCTGCCCCACCCTGCACTAGAACTACCTTATTCTCCACTGCCCTGCCCCACTCTCCACTAGAACTACCCCACCCTACACTGACCTGCCCCACCCTCCACTAGAACCACCCCACCCTTCACTTCCCTGCGCCACTCTCCACTAGTACTACCCCACCCTCCCCTTCCCTGCGCCACTCTTCACTAGTACTACCCCACCCTCCACTGCCCTGCCCAATCCTCCACTAGAACAACCCCACCCTCCACTCCCCTGCCCCACTCTCCACTTGTACTATCCCACTTTCCACTGACCTGCCCAACCCTCCACTAGTACTACCCCACCCTCCACTGCCCTGCCTAACCCTCCACTAGAACAACCCCACCCTCCATTGCCCTGCCCCACCCTGCACTAGAACTACCCTATCTTCCACTGCCCTGCCCAACCCTCCACTAGAACTACCCCACCATCCACTGCCCTGCACCTAAAATGTATGGTGGAACTTTAAAAATCACTGAATATTTATACAGATTTATCAGAATTAATATTATAAATTTATAATTAAAATTATAAATTTTACAGTATTGAAACATATATATATATATATATATATATATATATATATATATATATATATATATATATATATATATATATATATATATATATATATATTATAGATAGATAGATAGATAGATAGATAGATAGATAGATAGATAGATAGATAGATAGATAGATAGATAATCCTTTTATAATTTATCAAATGCAATTAAAACACCAGTATATGTAAAAGCTCGCAGGTTGTAATATTTTCGCCTTAGAGAACAGGCAAATTCGAAAATGAATCTCCCAAATCTGCAGGATATTAAAAAACAAAACAAAAAAAATCTGGCATGTGAATACACCTTCATATCAACACTCATTTTAACACCTTTCTCTGTACGCCATTGTTCTGAGAATTCAGCATATGGTCTGCCGGTGGGTCACACACTTTGTGCTAACAGCTTCTGCTTTTTTTTGCAGAGCCAGCGTTCACACTCAGACGCAGATTGTGAAGTGTACGCTGCCTTCTCACGTTCAACCCTCATTGTGTTCATTGAGAACGTGTTAAAGATTCAAAAGAATTTAGAATATAAGTCGAAATGTGTGAGTTAGCAGCTGTGTGTGTTGTGTTATGTTGTGTTGTGTTGTGTTGTGTGGATTTGAGCGAGCCGAAAACGGATATCCCATAGATTACAGCCTCCTGCGTCTGTGCAGATGTTGCACCTGAAACAGATATGAGAGATTAGCTATAAAATATGATGGTGCTGGCGGTTCGAGACGCACCCCCGGCCTTGCACCCTGCCTGCGCTGGCATCTGTGGAGCTCGTGTTCCTCCCTGCATGCATGCGATGTATTAATTACCCATATTGATGATGAGAGTCAGTGCCGAACAGGCTCAAATAGACGCCCACAAGATACATTAGACAACTTCATTGAAACTTAGCTGTAATATATAATGAAGCTGTCTGAAGTTTGCGAGAAAAAAATTATGCAGGCCGATGAAATTAGGACCGATTTGATAAGCTGACTGCATTGCACTGTCCCCAGAAGCTAGAATTTAGCATTAGACAAACCCTGAAACAGAGAATCGGCTCAAACGCAGCTTCTCGATAGTAGAGCATCTATGTGGGTAATACATGTAATGACCCGGGAGCAATCTGCAGCATAATACTAGGGAAAGGAGCAAAGTGGATTACAAAAAAGACAATCACATAATCAAGATCAACACCATGTCCAGAGCTCTGGGGAAAAAAGATTAACCCTAAAAACTAGGGATGTGCATCTCCATAACCGAGTCTGATGCGATTTCACATCTCAATGCATAGCCAACGATACAATACATTAAAGAAACATATGAACAGCTACCGATGTGATTCGATACGATTCACCTCGATTACGATGCAGTGCGAGCCGATTTCAATTCGTTTCAATATGATGCTATGGAACAAATATGATGCTTTGCAGTTCAATATGGTACAGATAGTTTGCTTGTCTGTTCAGACAGACAGCAAATCATCAATTAACTTAAGTGCCTTCTGACTTGTAACGCATGGCACCTTTCAAAAACACGCCTGTGTAGTGAAAAAAAAAAAGAAAATAGATGAAAATGCAGTGGTGCTGAGAGAACGCGCTCGAGAAACTGTTTAGTGAGAAGAAATCAATCTACTGTACAGATCAAATACTGGTCACAAATTATTGTTCATTTTAAAAATAATAAAAGTATAGCACATCTACTGATAATTATATGTAAATCGTTTGTTTTTTTTACAAATGCAAACGTTAAAAAATGCAGATGCACCAAAGCCAATCGCTGAATCTTACCATTTCTAGTCTCCGTATAAACAAATGCCAGGCTGGTATCAGCACCATGGACAGCCACAAACAAACTACATATGAATTGAACCTTATACAGCTGAGTATTGGTACATTATGAAAACCTCAGCGTACTAGAGAAAGTAACTAGAACCTCAATCTGGATATAAGAACAGGATCTTTCATTGACAGCTGAACCTACTAGGCAAAGCTGGTGTTTATATCAAGGGGGAAGGATAGCTCAGTGGTTAAGATATTAGACCTCTGATCAGAGTTCAAATCCTAGCACCACTAAGCTGCCACTGCTGGGCCCCTGAGCAAGGCCTTAAACCTGTTGTATTCTATGTTGCTTTAGATAAAGTTGTATTTCAAATGCCATTAATGTAAATGTGGATGTAAATGTTAAATGTATGAGCAAAAATAGACAAGGAACACATACCTTATAAATCACATACTCAATACTGTCTATTGAGACCCGAGAGGTTTGATTCTGGCTTTTAAATATTTAACAACATTTCTTCCCTATTACCACAGTGGAGAAAGCCACCAAGCTTTCTACAACTATCTGACTAAAGAACAAATAAAAATGATAAACCATGGCGAAAGTGTAAATCTTATCAACCTAGTTTCAGGCGTAAAAACCTACTTGACATGAATTCCCTGTAGACTACTAATGAATCAGATTGTTTGCATGACTCACTGTTTGCTTTAGCAAGATGAGTTGCCAAGGGTGAACGCTGTGGTCAAGAAGGTGCCCGTGGACATAAAGAACATCAGCCAGAGCCAAGATTCCCCTAGCATAATGGAGCATTGTGGAAGAGATGAGACATTTGGAAGACACTCTCTCAGTGGTGAGGGAAAGGCAAAAGGAACTGGTCTGCTGGCAAGAGTATGGATCCCTTGGAGAAAATCCCAAGCAGTACAAATGTTCACCATGGAGTGATGTCTGGTCCTGGCATTGGTTGACTTAAGCTCAAGAGCCAACATGCTGCTGTGCTGTGGCCAAACCATGGGAAACCTTCTGGTGGGCTGTTGCATGGTCAGATTCAAACAGTTCCCATGACAGCTTTGCTTGGAAGCACTGTCATGGGCTCTGTACCCTCAAGCCTGTGACAAGACAGTTGATTTAATTGATTCTCCTCCCAGGAAACCAATGATTAGCTGAAATACTACTCAGGACCGTTCTAAGTTAGAAAACTCTGGTCTCATTAACCTTTTCTGGCTGGGCATGGTGGTGATAGTCAGGGGTTGTTTTGGTGCAT